>NC_081138.1:26379511-26732112 GCF_958295425.1 Solea solea
CTCATTTTAATGCTTGGTTTAAACTTCAGCAGGTCATCTTGACTATGGGCGCTTTCACACCAGGATAGTCCAGGGGACTCTGTTCAGGTGGGTGGGGAATGCTGAAAACATTAATTTGGTTTAGTTCACTTTCACGCTTTACACTTTTGTAAGTGTAACCAACAATGTCATGCAGTTACAACATCTGCTCGTTTCGGGTCGTTTTACCCGAAGCAAGCACTGATCAGGAAGAAAACATGCATGAGGAAGAAGAAAACCCAGCTCATTGAATGTCGGAAAAGCCACATTTATTCAATCTTTACTTTGGTTTTCAAACCTAATCAGCTTTTCACAAAATCTGCTCAGTATGAGCAGCAGGCGAGGCAACGAGCTATCCTCACTCCCTCTCTTTGGTCCACAGGATAGTCCATTTGCATTTCCCACTGCAAACAAACCACACCAGCACTGAGACCCACAAGTTCATTTGTTTTCTTCTGAGCTTTCACGTCTGCCTAAAAGATGCTATCTGACTACCTGAGGACAGCCAACCAACTGTTTACTGTTAGTATGCCGGGTGGATGAGCACATGTGGTTTGTTTGTGGGTGTGTTTGGTTGTCTCGTCTTTGTAGGTGGAGGCGGGGCTGTCTCTTTGCCTGGTTTCCCCCACATCTGGCTCTCACTCACCTGCTGCTCATCACCCTGGTGCACCAGCTGCTGCATTTAGACCCTGTCACCACTTCCAGTCTTGGCCAGATCGTTCAGCTGCATTGCTTCAGTATCTTCCATCTGCCAACATAAGAGTATTTTGTTCTCTTCTCAACTTGTCCAGGATCAGTTGCTCTCTTTCTGCCTGCTGCTGTCCTGCCAAGCCTGTTTCCTGTTTTCCTTGTCATTCTCTTTTTTTTCCCCCTGGTCTTGTGTCTGCCTTTGCTGGTCCACAATCCTTAGTAAATTGGCGCCCTCAACATCAACCAGCTCCAGTGTGAACGCGTCCCTATGTCTATCTGCGGAAATGTGAAAGGCGAGTTGCTGCCAGGTGTAGGGCAGTGGTCAGCAATTGGTGGCCCGTGGATCAAAACTGGCCCGCCAGCATCAGTACCTGGCCCGGCAGATGAGATGATTTAACAAATCTGATCTTTTTTCACAAAAAAAATGGAATTTCATATCGAGTTCAGAGCTTTTATTCTGAAAGAAATATGAACTTTATATATATACATATATATATATATATGTATATATATGTATATATGTATATATATATATATATGACAGAGCCATTCTCCTGAAAGAACCCCAATAAGTCCAAAATATTTAATGCACAGCTATTTACAACAAACTGGATATGAACTATAATTGTCAGCTGTGCTTATATAGTGGAAAACACAAAACATACACTCTACCATCTGCATTTTTGTGAGTGTGAAGGTTGGAAAACTGCTTTTTATTGAACAAAACAACACAATTACCAAGCAAAATAATGTGGGCATGAAATAATCACAGACAAAAATAACTGGTTTTAAATTCCATACACTTCATACTGTTCAATAATTAATAAAATGCACATGTCTGCTAAGTCTTACAAGTGAGACATTTGGCTGCATCAGCAGAGTCTGGTTAATAATCATGCATCATATCGCTCCTGCTGCAAGTTTCCTGATAACCCAATCTTACAGTAGCATATGTTAGTCCTAATACCGGGGCTTTTTTGGGCTCGTTCAATTAACCAAACATTTGATTTGAGTTCGCGTTTGATCAAGAGTTCTTTTTTATTACTGAAGCGAAATGAATTTGTACATCAACAAACACACACAGTCAAAATAAATCGTTTGGCTGCAGCATGCGCAACAACCTGTAGCCTTATTTTACTGAAATAAATCCATGCTAAGAGGAGAAATGAATAAAAAACCCACGATGTGTTTGTCAGATTATCACTTTCTAATGTCTTACCTGGATTATCGCCACCGAATTGTCAAATCAAGTTTAACCTCAGTTTGTCCAATCCATGTCTTCTTATGCCAGAAAATTAGACTTTCTCTGCGTAATGGACAGCCAGGTCCATCCAATAATCCATTGGGACATCTCTGTCCTCTCGTTTTCTCTCTGATGTCTCTCTCTCTCTCACACACACACATACTCACACATACACTCTTCAATATGAACTTTGAATTGACAGTTATCTTAAGTTAAATGTTTGGTTTGAAAAATGAAAATAAAAACACTGCTGTTGTCATGGACAGTCATGTTTGGGGAGTAAATGTAAACGTAAAATAAGATGTTTGAAGGTACTTTTGCCTGATGAAGATATTACAAAAAATTGGCCCTCATCCACATTTACTTGCTGATCCCTGGTGTAGGGCTAAAGTGGCCGGTGAGTGTAAATGTGTAAATCAGTAGCTTAGGCAGAAATCCCAGTATGATCAGCGATTGTCCGCACTCATGTTCTCTCTCTCTCTCTCAACTTCCGCCTCTGACAAAAATTGTAATTTTTCAACAGCCTGTCATCCATTATTTATGAATGGAAACACACCAACAAACAGGACAAACGGATGCTAGTTGATCTAAATAAATGAACAGCACTGCATGAAAGTTGAGGAGCAGCATTGACAGCAAAAAAACAGCTGCCACTCAAAATACCTGGTGTATTTGGTACATCTGTTAGCGTGTACTTCCATTGTCTTTCTCCTACAGAAGAACACGTGGGTCTCCTTTTGTTCGAAACTGTTGATATGTGATTGTTTGCCCACTGCCAGTTGCCATGACAATACTTGAGCCGATGTTGTCCCTACTGATGGAGCCATGGCCTCCATTTCCTCCGCAGATTGAGCCGCAGCTCCCAAACAGACTTGTTGATGCTAATGAAGTCAAGACTGGAAGATTGTATTTCAAAGGACGTACACATGTTTCTGCAGAGTGAGAGACTGAGTGGTTTCATTAAACGTGGGAATGCTCAATTGACAACAAAATGGACAGCACTGGGCACTTTAATGGTATTCTTGGGGCTTTAATTTAGCATTAGACCCAGACCTTCATTAGAGCGACTCGATGTGTAAACATGCGTTAGGAAAAAAAGAAACAATTATTGTGTTAGTGTGACAGACTTTTTAATTGTTAATAGAAAAATTGGACACTCTAAATTGACCATGGGTGTGAATGTGAGAGTGGATGGTTGTTGTGTGTAGCCCGCCTTTTGCCTTATGTCAAAAGGCATAGTCTGACTGAAATTGTACTAAATCAATCATCAATCATCTCATTTTCAATCTTTTAATCCTGAGCAAACACAGACTAGACGAACCAGTCTAGACGCAGGACCACACACTTTCAGGGAGGACATTCCAGGGATTTGGGATCTCGCAGAAACTTGCGAGATTTAACGTGACTTCAGAATATAACCAGACATGGAGGTGTTTTGTGCTGAGAAACACAAAAAATACTGTGGATGACGTCATGGCTGAGAGGACAGAATCAATTTGGCTTGTACAAGTTACAAAACTATGTAACATTTGTTTCCTGGTCGACTCGCTCTTATTGGTTATTTTAAGTCATAAATATCAATGCTTGAGCACTTGAATTTAATTTGGTCGTCCAATGACATTTAAAATTGTGTCTGTTAATCCCTCACACTACAGGATAATTTGGCCAGATAATCTGCTCAAATCAGCCTAATATCAGAAGACCCCCACGATTGTCGGAAAGGTCAGATCACGACTGAAATTATCCTCTAGTGTGGGGCGGGGCTTAACAAACCCAGACAAAGCGACTGGGAGTGGAATTATTAGTGCATCCACAGTTCCCACCCTCAAGACCTTAACCCAGAAATAATAGATGAATCAATTACACAGCAGCAGCAGCAGCAGCAGCAGAAGAAGAAGAAACATCCAGAGCGGTACATTTTCAGACTAACGAGGAGCCTTGATTTATGCTCTGTCAGCTTAAAGCATTGAATAATTTGAAGTTAATAGATGGTAAAATGATACAGAACGGTCATGACTAACCATCAGCTAAGGTTGCCGTCCTCTGTGGCGTATTAGGTCAATAAAGAAAAGCCTTGTACTAACAAGATGAACGGAGGCGTATTGCCACTGAGTGTGGCGTAGGTGGCGTTTCAATAAATTGATCCCCAACTATAGTGCTTGTTCACTGGGACGAGGACGGTGATCAAATGAAACGGTGCACTTGACTCACAACTAACCGTGCATGGAAACATATGACTACAGCTGGTGAGCAGTGCACTGGCTGTAATTTCAATCCTATTGTTGTGTTTCTTCTCTGACCTTCTGCTCGTCTGACCACCTCTTTGACTTCTCTTACCTTTGTGCTCTCTTTGTGTCTCTCCCCCCGCCCCGCCTGCTTTGAATCTTCTTCTCTCTCATGGGAAATCAATTTTAGCCTGTGTTTGCGGAGGAGTGAGTACAGTCCAATCACGTTCAGATGAACCCATTTTCTTTTTATTTTTCTGTTGTGTGTGCACAGTATGCGCTGCAGGTGGACTGTCACATGCCATGCTCACATGTACACACAGACAGCAGGGCCTCTTCAAGGGGACATTGCCAAGGAATTAAATGTCTCAACCAAGTTGGAGCAAGTGTGGTCACCTGTGGCTCAGTGGATGAACTAGTTCAGTGGAGACAGTGACAATCCAAGGCCTAATGACTTATCTTGTTTGCAACTGACGAGCTTTATCGAAGACAAATGGCTGCACAAACGCCTCTGCTGCCTCGTGTCATATGTTGAGAGTTAAAGTACTGATAAGACAAGAGAATGTGGAGGTAACTGTGTGAAACTGTGACTCACTTGACTGAACAACAACTCACTAACCAAATGTGTTTGTGTGTGTGTGTGTGCGTCTGCTGCTGATAAGAGTTGACTAGATCCAGTGGCTTTGGAGCCACTGCACATTGCAATCAATGGAAAATCCTTGGCTACACACACAGGCCGATTCTTGTCATTCCAGGTGCCATAAAATGTGTACTCCTTAAATGGTTCTACTATTGGCACTTTTCCGCTGTACAGTCCTGGCTAATTCCACTTGGCACGGGAAGGCACGGCTCTACACACGGTTTGGTTGGTTTTCTGTCACTAAAGTACCCTCCTCAAAGTGGGCGGAGGCATCATGGCACGGCTGCATGAAACTGCCGTTGACAACGTTTTATACGTGACACACAGACTTGTAAAGCAGTTGTTTTTGGTGTAACTGAATCATTAGAATCAGTTAATTAAAAAGATTTGTTATCATTCGGTACTTCCTGCATGGCCGGAGCACAGACTCCGTCTGACACGGTCGTTGAATTAAAATGGGGCGGAAGGGGGCTCGCGATTACAGCAGCTAAATACACCAGACACCTCTGTTCAATGTTGAGATTTTAGACATTTCCTTGGTAAATGTTGGAGATTAACAATTTTTCTCAGGATTTTTAAATCTTTTTAACTGAGCTACAGTTCGACATTGTTCGGTTTGCTTCTTGTGTCGGACGTCGCGCACATGACTCTTCCAGTGCCGAGACATTCTCTGACCAATCACTGGGCGCCGGTCTGTTGACGTCGCACATAGTATCAGCTCAGCTCGCTTGGAACCTTGTCAGAGCAGGTACTTAAAAAAGTACCTGGTACTATTGTTAATAGAAAAGCCAAAAAAAGGTGCCAAGTCGTGCTGGGACTGTATAGTGGAAAAGAGCCATATATGTTCATTAGTAAGGTTTTGATCCTTTAATCTTTTAGACTTTAATGCCGAGTCCTCTCAACATTCTCTCAAAGTACCATGTTTGGTTTTATGAACCCTTATATTGCACATAATCAGGTGTAAATAATAGCTTTAAACAAAGCAATTTTTTGTGTTTTTATGTGCGTATTGAGACAAGTGTGATTTGGAAGTCTTGCCACAGAAGAGGTGGTGAGTGTGAAAAAGATCCTGCTTTAAGACTGCCTCCTTCAAAAGATGCTGAAGTCCACATGTTAGTAAGTTATGTGAAGAATTATTTTGCTATTTCTGTATGTCTCTCTGATAATTTAGATAGATAGTCTAATGTTTATAACTCAGTGAGACTTTTACTTCGATAAATGAAGGGAAAAAAAAGAGGAGTGTAAATGAGACACGTATAATGTATAATAAGTGTATAATGAAAAAACACTTATTCTTTTATTTAATACATGACATTAAGATGTTTAAACGTACACTTTGCTTCAAATTTCCTTTATGTCGGGCCGTAAACCAGTCACACATGGTCTTTGCTGGTCTGTAGAATATAACAAACTGACAACCTCTTCGCTCACACCCTACCTTCCTCTAGTGCACCGGGGGAACTACGGTGGCCCTCACACACCAGAAACCTACAGTATGTGGTGAGCTTCTGCAGCAAAACACACATTTTGGCTGGTTTGTGTGATATAGCCTTTTCTCGCTGGTCACTGTGTGAGCAGAAGAACGTGTTTATTTGACATTCACATGTATTTTTTCAGGGTGAATATGCAAATTTATTCTGTTTTGTCTACTTCTATGATTCTCAAACTGTGGTACGGGGAGCTTCCTCTGGTGGAGGAAAATCCCAACTACTGTCACTATACCAGTGTGTGAAGTTTATGTGAGGAAGAGGAGGAGGATGAGAGAGTAGATTGTCTCGTGTAAAAGTCCGTAGTCGACTTTGTTTGGCCTATTTACGCCACTGTATTTTAACATTGGTGATAATGGAGTTACTTCAAAATATCAATATTTTCTCAGGTAAGTTGGAAAACCACTGATTTTGTTATTATTGTTATTGTTATTATTATTACAATACATTTTCTGTTGATTTTTTCAGGTGATACATTGGAACTTTTGCAGATTTATAAACTTTATTTTGAAAAATATTTAACTTTTACTCATCTGTTCAAATCAGCATACTCTCTGTAATTCCATTGTTCTATCTGACTTTATCCTAGTCTATCTTTGTCTGTTTTGCTGCTGTTTCATTGTAGTTATAAAGGCGCTTATAAATAAAATGTATCATCATCATCATCATCATTATCATTAGTTAGTTAGAAGGAAGAACAAAGGCAGCGAAAGTGGACTAAGGGAAGATGAGCGCTCATCTCTCTAGCTCTCTGTCTGTCCGTCCGTCCGTCTGTGTCTATCCCTCCATCAATCCCATCCGTCGCGCGCTTCCAGGTGTGGTGACGACACAACGCGGAAGTGCTCTGTCAACATCAGCGCGAGGACCTGCTTAGATAAAAAACTGTCCTCGGCCACGATGTCCAAAGAAGGAGAGATTCGATATTGTCAGAGATTCTCCTACATTTTACTCAAATTCATCCTGTTCTTTTATGCCATCGTCTGGTGGGTGAGTAACGCCACGGTTGTCGTTTGTTAGCGTGGAGCGCGAGCTTCGTTCCGACATAATATCCAGCTCTGGGACACACACACACACACACTTGGTGACAGACAGGGTGTGTGTGTGTGTGTGTGTGTGTGTGTGTGTTTTTTTTGTTGTTGTTCTGCTCCAAACTACAACTGTGTTCGCGTGAGTTCGATGTAACAGTGAAATGACAGCGTTCGGCGTAGCTTAAAGCCGACAGGTGTTGTAATTGTACCTGTTGTGAGTGACATTTTTTATACGTTGGAGTCAAACCACGTAAACCTGTGTGTGCCGCCCGAGGAGGCCACACCCTCCCTCCAGTGTGCACCTTCACCCTCAGCTTACCTGCCTTATCTCTGTGCTGCTGCTGCTGCTGCTGCTGACTGTAAATAAACTGGGTGTAATTCTTTATTAAGGCAAAGACTAAACCAGTGATTCTCAACATTTTTAAACCAAGTACCACCTGAGAAAATATTGAGCTCTCAATAACGTTAACATACAATAATAACATAAGCTTTAGATAATTTGCGCTCTCATCATCCTCACATTTACTTAAGACACTGGTATAGTGAAATTATATTAAGATGAATCTAATTATTATTTCATGTATTATTAGGGCCTGAGCATGAACGCCAGGGGCCGATAAGGAATTTGTGCGAGAAACCTGTTGTTTTCCTTTAGATTATTATTATTATTATTATTATTATTGTTGTTATTATTCTGTGGCTTGTCACGTCTGGTTATTATTTTATTTGTTTCATTTTCTACACAAATTCATCAGCTCCACTCCGATCACATACCCTGCTATTATGAACCACCCACAGCTTTTTATGTACAAACATCTTCATTAATGCTAATATTGATAGTAATATTAATACCAGCTGTACATGTGACACCTACTGCACGTCCGTCCGTCCATCCTGGGAGAGACTTCTTCCTGTGGTTTCTCCCATCGTTCCCCTGTACAAGGGTTTTTGTTGAGTTTTTCCTCACTCGATGTGAGGGTCTAAGGCAGGCATGTCCAGAGCTGCTTCGGTTTTATAATGTATTATTTATGGCCAGGCACAGGGTGGGACAGAAAATCGGCCTCACATGTCATCGCTATTAGCTCAGCTGGTAAGGAGTTGCTCTTTGAAACTAGAGTCCGATTCACGCATTCACCTCCTATTATGTTATTGTGTTATCTGACACCAGAAAGAAAGGCAGCATTTTTTATTCATTTGTTCACTCCTGTGTGGCAGGGAAATTATTATAGAACAGTGCATTCGTATGTAACTTTTAGTGTTTAAAAAAAAAGGTCTGAAGGGACCTTTGGCCCCCGCAAATCTTCACATTATCAAATCTGGCCTTCGTAAAAAAAAAAGTTGAGGCATCCCTGGTCTAAGGATAGGGGGTGTCATTTGTTGTACAGACTGAGAAGCCCTTTGAGGTAAACTGTGTGTGTGGGGTGGGCTATAATAATAAAACTTGACTTGACTATACTCATTGGATGGAACTACGACCTGGATCATTGAGAATCCTTACAGCTGTCTTTTAATCTCTTTTTTTAAATGTATTTGTTGCTTTCTTTTACTTGGTGCTATGCAACATCCTGTGTGTCCTTAAAAACCCTTACACTAAAGAGAACAATAAAGAGGAACTGAGGATTCAGGCTTACAGAATATGTGGAAAGTTTCACAGACTGAATCCTGCTGTGGTCATACTGTACCGTGACATGTCGTGAGTCATGTGTGGGCCACCACATGATGTATAGGGTCTGCAAAGTTCTCTCAGTAAATGGAGGAAAAGAAAATAGAAAATAATGTTGCAGCAGTTCTCGGCTCTAAATGACTATTGTTCAGCTTACCACAAATCTATCTGCAGCCTAAAGTTAGGTAGGGATGGAACAATACTACAATACTTGCCTCCATCAAAAATCAGAGCCACACATTTTACAGCTTAATTTTCTTTTTATTATTTTACTATTTATAGAACTATTTCATTATGCAGTGCTAGGTCATTTATTGTTGATACACAAAAAATTGGCTGTTTTACATGCAGTAGTTTTATTTCATATTAGTACAATGTTAACACCAGGGTTTTCTTAAGCTAGTAAGATTAATATTTCGTCCAGAGGTTTTAGAAGACACATTCAGTTAATTACAAAAACACAGGCATTTTTCTCTGATGACTTCAGTCGTTTTAAAAGTTTGACATGTTTGAAAGACATGACAAACTCGTGAGTGAGCTTTTATGGACTCCATTTTCATAGTGAAAGTAGTGATAAGAATACCTACAAGGTTCAATTCTATGTTTGAGTGTTAAAGAGATTGATGACAGCTGAGGAAGAGTTGCAAGTTCTTTTAGTTATTAAATTTGTTTTGGACATGCCATGTCTTGTCAACACCAAGAATTGGATGTCAGTAATTTACACGTGTTAGTATGTTTTTTTTTTTTAAATGCATAAATGTAATGAGAGAGAAAATAAAAGGTCCAGGAAATGACACTTGTCTCGAAAAATGCCTGGAAATGGTTTTGACATAACAGAAAATAGGAGCTAATAACATATTTGTGCAGCATAGTCTAATGTGGAAGTTGCTCCGTTGCGCAGACAACGTGACAGATTTTATATTTGTGAAGACAGATGGATATACTTTGTGCTATCGTCGGTTTGAAATGTTGGGTGGAAATAAATTAAAAGTTATATTTACTCTGCGGCAACAGCTTGTTGATTCAGTCATGTAAAAGGCACGTTCTCCCTTCTGACCAATGTGATTTACCTCAGCGTGATACTTGTGAAAGCTAAGAGCCGTTTATTTTTGCATCCCCGCACGACATGCAGACTGTAGCAAATATTCATACACAAGTGATGCTTTCTTATTATCATGGGCAAAATAACAGTTAGTCCAAGACTAGGGCTCAACATTTAGGGTAAAATATCTACATATGGCGACACCTAAAGGAGGAAACTGAAGGAAGAAAAAAAAAAAATACTATTTAAGTCAAACTTCAGTTCAATATTTACTCTTTTGTAGATACCATCAAAATATTTACTACTATACTCTAATGTTAGGATGAGATTTACTTATTTATTGCAGTTTTTTGAATTGGCATCACATAATTAAATATAAAACAATGAAATTACAGCCTTTGTGATTTGCCTGTATATACAGTAAAACAGTACTTTTGATTTTCCTGTGCCCTATGACACATTTAATGAATGACTGGTGAGAAGTGATGCTAGCAGCTCTTGTGAGGCTGTAGCTTGTATTTTATTTCATTTTTAACATACACGTTAACACAAGTTTCACAATCCAACTTAGAATTGGCCTAATGCCATGGTTCGCAAACTGTGGTACATGTACCACCAGTGATACGCGTGCTTCCTCTGGTGGTACAGAAATATTCTTCTACTGTATATACCAGGGTATGTGATCAGAGAGGAGCTGAGGAATTTTGAGTGCATAGCAAATTGTCTTATTGGGAATACATCAGTCTCCTGTGAAAGGTCTGTAGCTGAATTTGTACTGCCCACTGTATTTTAACGTTGGTGATAACTTCAAGAGCTCAAACTTTATCAGGTGGTACTTGGTATAAAAAGTTTTGGTGTGGCTGGTAACCAGCCAGCAGCAGCAGCAAGATACCATAACATACAGCAAGCGCAGACATGTAAGGAACAGGCATCACGTTACGCAGTATAAACAATACTCGGACCTTCAAAAGTCTACTAGTTTGTTGTCCCTGCTTTCTTCATCTGCTTCCTCCACTCCTACTCTCCTGAAGGATGATGAGAAAAATACAGATAACATGGAGGCTGGTGGTAGTTCGCAACAAACGTGTTAAAGAACAAGGTGTCTTAAATAGCAGCATGCTGTGATTTTACATATACCACAGCTCTGTGTGTGTGTGTGTGTGTGCGTGTGCGTGTGGGGGAATGTTTGCGACTTGTTTTGTAAAATGAGTAATAACCAACATTTTAAAGCTCACTGTGAAATACTCCTCCACGGGGAGATACTTTTGTTAAAAGTCCTTTATTCCGACAGCTCTTTGGTCCATGAATTGTCTGTAAATAGTGGAAAAACGTTGATCTGTGTTTCCCAAAATATCAGAATGATGACATCCTCAAATCTCTTGTTGTCCACACACACCAAAGATAGAGAGGGCAACGGAAACAGAAACTGCTCAGTTAAATCAAAACACTCAAATGAATTATTCAACACAATACTAAATGATAATTAGTTATAGCTGTAATCTGAACTAGCAATTATCTTTTAAGTATAATTGTGAAATATGAATAATTATACTCAACTTTGTTTCATACACAGTATTTGTTTTGTTCAGGTATGCACATTTGAAAAGAGCAGAAATAATCAAAACTATCTATATGTGGAGGACATTGTAGCTAAATAAACCATTTTTTGTTTCTCTGAACTGTCTGAACAGCTTAAACACAGTCAGTTTTGTCTGTGGAAGGAATTGCAAGTCATAGTTGCTGATTGTTCTCTGTAATTAGCTGCTGGGCGACATTTATTTTATGCAAATGGTTCATGCCCGTACATGTTAATGTGACACAGATTGCAGATGGCTTAAGGAAAAACACTTCACACTGGACTGGGTAGTAATTACAGTATTCTCACTCTGACAGGAGAATCAAGTTTCTGTCTCACTTGTTTATCTTTTGTCAGTGAGCTGAGGTTTGTCTGAACTTGTGCCGCTGTTAACAGGATGAATGTTCATTACTAATTAAATTTGCTCAACGTTTAAATGAATTAACTTGACTTTTTGGGGAAGAATGAACATGACACTTGTGACTTGTTCCCAGTTGTCAGTTGCTGGAGGAAAACCGAATATTTCACAATGCTGTTAAATGAACTAGTCACGTATCAAACGTGTGGCTTATCCATTTACAGTGCAAACACTTGTATCTTTATCATTTAGGCAGTCCTTCCCTGTATTCTATTTGGAAATGAAGTGACCATCATGAAAGTAGATTTTTTATTTAAATATTGTGAATGATGTCAGGTGTTTAAAAAATGCTGTTGTATTCTAGGTTATAGGGTGCTTTATTTTTACTGAGGGAGTGGATTTTATTCAGAGCCAACAGTAAAAACAAAGACCACAAATAATAATAAAAAAACAGTTATAATACAGCTTACAAATTCAGAGAGTCATTCTAGGGCTAATAGCAGCTGGCATTAATTACATTTTGAACCTGTTGTTTTGCATTTGCGATAATTATATTTAGGCTTTTGGTCTTTCTAAATTACTCAGACCAGCCTATCTGGCACCGACTGCCATGACACATTCAAAGTTACTTAAATCACATTTCTTTCTCATTCTGATGCTCAGTTTTAACTTCAGCAGGTCGGCTTTGCCATTTCGACTATTCTTGGAGCGATGAGTCGTGTATGTAACCTGTGGACCATATAACCCAGGTCATATATATTATGGGGTTTACAATGAGATTTGGGTTTGACAGAAAAGACAAAATGGATGGAGCAGGATGAAGTTTTGTGTCTGCCATGCCCCACATCCTCTATTTGATTTCATAAAAGAAGAGAATGGATACAAAAAGAAATCGCAGATTCAGGGTGAAATTTAAGACCATTAAAAGGGAAATTGGTCTTGTAACTGGAGGGTTGTTAGTTTTAAATCTCTGGTCAGTTGAAGGGCTGGGATTCCCCCGACCCTGTCTGAAGTCTTGTTGCTGAATAAGTTCTCAATAAGTTGGAAGTACTATTATCATGTAATGTGTGTGTGTGTGTGTGCAGTTTGTGCAGTCTAGACAAATTATTTGCTCCACAAATCACTTATAGTTCAAAATATAGTCTGAATTGATTATTACTGAATTATGTTTGAGTAATTGAATGAGAGAAAATTACCACATGCAGAATGTGGGTGTGTGCGTGTGTGCATGCGTTGTGTTTGTCTATGTGTACTCCAGGCATCACACATTGTGTCTAAACTGTAAACCAAACAAAAACAACCTAATTAAAGAACGTTGTCATTAACAATAATAACGTTGAATTATTTGATACCACAGTCCACTCCAGTCTGATAAAAATATAGATTATGCTGTAATTAGTCTGTAATTATGCTGTGTGGGTTATGCAGCGCAAACGTCATACTCTCCAGGCTGTAAAGATTCCTACTGACAGGCCAGTGGTCAGAGACTTTGGTCCATAGAAAAGTCCACTATTGGCTAATCCACTGCCATGATAGCAGTGTTATGATGAAACATAAATATGGAGAATGAATATTGTCTGTTGGTCCAGTGATAAAGACGTTTCTCACAAAACCATAAATGTCAACCATTTCCTGGTGGTGTCATTTTCGTGAGGGTCATTTTGGCCTGCACTCAATTTGATATCTTGAGCATACAGTATCTACATAGATGTTTGTCAATATTTGTTGCATTTTGCAATTGTATAAAATCGACCATCTATAAATTCAGCCATCTGAGGGTTTGTGTGAGGGAGGGTGTTGTTAAAGCTTACCCCCAGTGGCACAGGGGAGCAGTACTAGTGCAGTCTAGCTCACCATTGTACAGTTTGGAATGGTAGACCCTGATCTTGTTTGCACTTCCAACATGGGGTTTGAAAGATGGATGTTGATGGCTACACAAGCTGCATAATAGCTTCATAACATCATTCTAGTGTCACACAGTGTAGCCCACCAACTGAACACTGTTGCATGCTGAGCTTAATCCTTAAAAAAATTCCCCTTCATCATATATGGTATTTAAAAAAAAAATTCGGCAGTGTTTTGGTTCCTTTTGTTACCTGCAAGTGACAATTATTGTCAGACTGCTGTGTGTCCAGTTCCACCCTCTAGATATTGGAAAAATGTGCTTGGTATCCTAAGGGTGCTAGAAAGTCGGATATTATGGACTGGCTATTTTGGTACCAATCACAACTTTTGACAATTAATATTAAAATAGTTGTGTAACGTCAGCACCATTGTCTGGTCATCCTGAACTGATCTGTACAAACATTAATGAACATGAGGAATTTCATAAACGGCAACAGAATAAACGTGTTGTTTGAAAAAATACATGTTAATGGGAATGATTGTCACTCCTTTGTAACTGCTAGGCTCTTTGTCTTTGATGCATTGCTTGTTTTCTTTCATTTAGTCTTATTTAAGGCTGATGAATTATTCAGAATTCCTCCTTATTATTTGTTTCCCGTCATGCTCAAGCTGAACATATTATCCTGCTTATTGTGTTTCCAGTTAATAGGCGGATTTGTCCTCGCCATTGGCATCTATGCTGAAGTGGAGAGACAACGCTACAAGACATTAGAGGGGATGTTTTTGGCCCCAGCCATCATCCTGATTCTGCTGGGAATTGTCATGTTTGTCGTTTCTTTCATCGGAGTATTGGCGTCACTGAGGGATAATCTAACTTTGCTGAAAGTGGTGAGTGATGTTCTTACACATTTGTTTTCAAAGAATAAAGTCTGTAAGATGATTAAAGAAACATCATTGTGGAGCGACGGATGTTTACTGCAGCCCCTGCTTACAACAGCCTATTTCCCCCCCCATGCAGTCAGAGAAAAGGTACAGTAGCATCTGTGCCACAACTGACAGGCTGCATAACAGCTTTTTGCCAGAGGCAATCTGCCTCTTAAACTCCCAGTGGCAATATACACCCTCTTCCATTACCTCTAATCTGACAGCCACTGTTTACACTTTAAATGGACTTTAAATTGGCTCTTCACATCCATGCAACAATGCACTTATAGATGCACTTTTTAAATATGTGCCTTCTAGCACTCTAATTATATGAACATCATCTTAATTTATATTGAGATTTATTACTATTTATTACATTTTAATTCAGTGCTGCTACTCAGAAGTATGTTTGTGTAAGTGTATAATCACTTTAAAATAAATCTCATAAAGTGCGTGGGTTTTCTCCAGGTACTCGGGTTTCCTCCCACAGTCCAAAAACATGCAGAAGTTAATAGGACACTCTATATTTCCCATAGGTGTGAATGGTTGTTCGTCTCTGTGTGTTTGACCTGTCCAGAGTTCCACCCTGTGTCAGCTGGGATTGGATCCAGTGACTACAGTGTCAGTTTTTACTCGTCAAAATTATGTCACAGATATCCATAATTCAGTTTTTTTTTTTTATTAGTTACAATGACGTCACTTTTGCCTTTCGTGCTTATGGGGTTTGTTGTAATAGGTATCTACAATAATCGTAGATAGATTCCAGTTTCAGATATCTACAATGTCATTGTAACTAGTCAAGATCAAGATATCTTCATATATCCTCAATTGAAGATATCTACATTGTCCTTTTAAGATATCTTGAATTAAGTTTCAGATAGTCAGAATGATGTTTTAGATATCTGAAACTGGAATTAGAGATCTATAATGAATGGTAAACATGACGTCATTCTGACTACTAAAAACTGAATTGCAGATATCTGAAACTGTATTTTTGACTAGTAAGAATAACGTCACAGATTTCTTTAATGGTAATTCCCGATAATCAAACTTGGCGGCTAAATGTTAAAATGGCCTTTTATAATGTACTTTATCCAAGGACCTTGCTTTTTGGTAGAACTGTCACTTTTTAAATCCAAAGATTTGGATATCTGTTTGAACTTGGGTGGGAAAGTTCAAACTCGAACCTCACAAACATGTTTGAGTTCAAAATATTCAGCCTACAAGTGCTTCAGACTGTGTGAAGTAATAACCAAGTCGTCCAGCAGCTTGGCCTAAATCCATGCCCCCCCTTTGCAGTGATGTGTATGAAAGTGCTGTGTGGTATGGAAAGTATGTGGTCTGCGAGCTAAGCTGTTAGCCAGCAGCTAATGGAGTTATGTGCTGAATTACAAATGACAATTAAGAAACCTTGATCTTGGATCTTTATCTTGATCTAAATGTTCCTTTTAATCTTATCCTATAAAATTATGATAATATGACCTTTCATTTGCTTTCAAAATGTCTGTTCTATAAACTCTTTGTAGCTTGGGTTCCTTAAGATGTTGGTCAGATGTCTTTGGTCCATGTTGAAGTAACGGCATCTGTCATTTGCTGCAGTTTTATCAGCATCTCTGGGTCTACCACATCCTAAAGGTGTTATATTGGATCGAGATGTGTGACAGAGAAGGTCACAGAAGTGCATTTACCTCAGAGTCATGGTCATGTAACCACTTTCAAGTAGCCATTTGAAGATGATGCACTGTGGCCAAACTAAATAACTCAATTATTGAGTTAAGGTATGAATGTGAGTGAGAGAATGGTTGTTGGTCTCTGTGATAGGCTAGTGACCTGTCCAGAGTTTTCACTGGCTCTCGCTCAACGTCAGCTGGGATTGTCTCCAGCTTCCACCTTTGACCCCCAAAGGATAAGTGGTGTAGATGACAGATGGGTGGATGGATGGATTCATGGACATTGTAGCTATAAGAGGATACTCAGCAGTAATACTCAGAACGGATGGAAGGAGAAACTGCCATCGGCAGGAGCCTTAGTGGACATTGACAAAGATCAGAGCAGCCTCTACCTGTGAATTTAACTTAACACACATTTGTTTGTTATCCAAACAGCTGTTGTCCACAACTCATAAATTCCATCCATCATCCATCATCCACCACTTTATCATCCACATGGGGGTCACTGGTGCCAATCCCAGTTTACATAGGGTGAAAGGCGTGGAACATCCTGGACAGATCGCCAGTCCATCTCAGAGCCACAGAGAGACAAACAACCATCCACTCTCATGGTCAATTCAGAGTGTCCAATTTGTCTAATCCCCAAACCTGCATGTTGTTGGACTGTTGGAGGAAACTGGAGAACCCAGAGAAAACCTACTCACACACAGGGAGAACATTCCAAATCCTTGTTTCGACAAGGTCGTGAATCCCGGTCTTCTTGCTCCAAAGGCAAGAGTGCTAACCACTAAATCTAAACTAAAAAACGAAAGTATGGCCCTAATCATAAATTACAATGCGGATTGAGCATCAGCTCCACATAACTCTCTGTTTTTCCTCAGTATGGAAGTATTTTGTTCTTGTGTCGGCTGAAATTGCCGTGAAACTCTGACCGAAAGTTTCAGAAGTGGAATCGGCTGCTAAAGAACACCTGGCTCTGATACTCTGATCATAATCACTGCATCAGATATCAGAAAGATAAAATGTCAAATCTAATACAATCTGGTATATATATCCTTTGCTTCACAATGCACAGACTGTAAAAATGTATTTGTTGTACAGTTTAGGTATTTGTATTTGTTGTATAGTTGGAGAAATATGTCTTTTGAAATGTATCAGCACAAATGTGTTGTTAAGAAGTTCCACCCTGGAGCTTTGAGGCATTAATCAAACCCTTAATATATGATCGCTAAGGTACCAATTTTATCTCTCTGTTGTCTGTTTGCTCACAGTTCATGTACACTCTGGCCATTTGTCTGATCCTGGAGCTGCTGGGAGGAATCTTGGCGCTGGTATTCCGCAACCAGGTGAGTTTTCTAAGGTGCTGATCCACAATCTGTCAGAATCAGTAATGAAAAGTAAATTAAGATTACAATATTAAGTGTCGGGGTGGTAATATCAAAAGTAGACGATTTATCCACATCGAGCTAATTTAGACCCGAGCTACATATTTGCTTCTCCTGGAAGAGTGGATTTCTCAGACTGTAAAGTCATTTCACTCTTGCATACAATACGCATGGGGATAATATAAATGAATTAACCATGAAACACTATATTACATTACATTTAAAAAAACAGGATTTAGTGGCATAGAATAAATTGGAAAAATCTTAATATCATTATTATCATTAAAAATGGACAGTCAACATTATGAATAATATTTAAGTGGTATATTTTATTCAATAGGAATTTCACTGACATCATACTGAAAATGTATTTGCTAATGTTCCGGGTGAGGAAATGTACAGGGCCAGCATAATCACACGTAATCTGATCAAAGAGGAAATAGGATTGTTGTTGTGTGATAATAGTATGCGGTCGGCCCGCACTGCTGTCCTGATCTGCCTTTGTGAATCTGTATTAATCTTCTGTCTTTCTTGCTTTTAATGTTTCACTCATAATCTTTCTTTTGTATTCTCTCCTTGTTGAATTCTACCTCTGTCCTCAGTTTTTAATCACATTTCCCCTTCATACAAAATAATCTAATAACATCCACAGTCTATGTTGTGATCATGAAAAATACTAAGAAGACTCTGTATAATTTGACATTTCAAGGCTTTTTTTTTTTTTACTGAATGCATAGTTCTTACTATCAGTAATTACCGCTCTGTATGTAGAATCCCTTTTCTTCAGTGAGGCACTGCAGGTAGTATATGTAAAAAGGCGGTGTTTTCACTATCATACCAAGCAGCCCTGGAGTCTGGACCACCCGCCTGTGAAATCCCATCACACAGCATGGCATGAACATTTTCATTTGCTGTATTATTGCTCTTTGGCAAAGCCAAAATTAATGTTAATGAAATGATTCTCGCTATTGGTTCAGATCATTAGCCTCTCATGGCTCCCCCAACGTTTATGCGCTCTATTTATTTATTTATTTATGAAAAAGATTACATGGAAGGTTTGATTGTTAGATTAATGGTGTGGATGGTTAAAAATAGCCTGTTAGGATGAGGAGCTGTAGGTGTAGGTGTAGGTGAAGCTCTAACAGATCCGCAATGTCAACAACACCTCTGACAGAAGAAATAAGCACATAATGGATGTGTTTTTAATAAAAATTAATTCAAAACCTTAAAAAAACAAATGCAATCTTAACTCTTTAAAAAAAAAAAAAAAGATTGTAAACAGAACAACTCTCACTAATGACATTAAAATAGTATTTTAGCTCAGGGGAAACATACCAACAATGCCTAGTGTACACTGATCTTCTTTAGGGTTTCATGTATCGAAATCTAATCCTTTATAGATTGTATTAGAAGAAACTGATTCTCGTCTCATACAAGTGCATATAATTGCAATCATTATGAGCTTTGATTATTAAATACACTGCTTATGCAAGCTAATGCATATGTACAAGCATGTAGGGACGGTATTATCATCTGGGGTTGTTTCAGTGGGTCAGGTCGAGATTCGGCAAAGTTATGTGCCCAGATAGAGATGAGCTGAAAACCTTTAATACTCTTCATACTTCAAGATGACTTAAATTATAAAAGAATGGATCATGGATCTCGTGAGGTCCAACTCATAAATACAAGATACATTAATGCAAATGTATGTGACACTGCATAGGCTTATTGAAGGGATCTCACAGCAAATGCATGTTGAAATCCCAGCTAAAGGTGGTCCAGCAAAAACAAAACAAAAAACAAGGCAAAATATGCATTTTCTATTTCTCTTTATACGACTGCTACATTACAATTCCTCTCTCAATTAATTCAAAGAATATCTGTCTGTCTGTTAATCATGTAGCTGTCCAACAGTTTAGTTTGACAGTTTGAAAATTTAAGTTGAATGGGTCACTCGGCAAAATCCACACTTGGCAGGTGACTGTGTGCCATTTGGATAAGAAATGCAAGGGAATGGTATACGTTTTGTTTTACTAGTTCCTTAATTTTAACTTATTCACTCATAATCAGTGGTTAGAGGAGGTATTAAAGTGTAGCAGTGACCAGTCTGAAGAGGCAAAACAGTAGATTTACCACAAATGAACAGCTGTCTAAAGGAAACTGAGAAAGAAAGAATCTGTGGGTATATTAAATGGCATTTTAAATATTAACCTTCAGTCTCTGTCTGGATAGGTTGATACTTTGACCTAACTCAAAGCACCAGATTGTGATGAACAGATGTGAGCTGTCAGATGGTCATGTATCAGTATTCCAGTTGAGAGAATCAGTCACCTTGACTAATCACTGCATTTCCTCACCGGATCTGCTTCTCTGACACACTGATGGTAGATCATCAACTGTCTTTAAAACAAACCAACAAGGTAGCTAATCACCCCATCAACACTCCCAAACTGTTTTTATTCCTGCCCTCTAGGGTTATAGGGGTAGCCTGTGGCCAAGTGGAAAGGAAACTTGGCTTGTAACCGGAAGGTCGCCGGTTCAAGTCCCCACCAGGTTGAAAGGGCTGGGGTACCCCTGAGCAAGGTACCCAACCCCCATTGATCCCTGGGTGCTACTCAGTGTGGCAGCCCACTGCTCCTAATTCTAGGATGGGTGAAAATGCAGAGAATAATTTCCCTAAGGGGATTAATAAAGTATCTAAAATTAAAAAAAATAAATAAAAATTGAACAGGTTAATAAATTAAATGGCTGTCAATTATTCCTCCAAGGAAAGCCCCGTCAACTACGACTGCAAAGTACCACAAGCAGTGGAATTCTGCCTCTGCCATTGTTCCTGTGAGTGAGACAGTTCACCCTTTATTTTGTTGTGTAATTATGAACATTTTGCATTCTTTTATAGACTGTGGATTTACTGAACAAGAACATCAGAAAGGGCATAGTGAACTACTACGACGACCTGGACTTCAAAAATATCATGGACTTTGTTCAGAAGAAGGTAAGATTATGTTATGTCTGTCACTTGATAAGAAGCATAATTTAAATGTGGCATATCAAATGTGTTACATGAATGCAGCTGCAGTTAGCATCACAAGGGTGTAATTGATGAGTCTGAGTCTAGTCTGCTGCTGCCACACACACACACACACACACACGCACACAGCCTGAAGATCTCTTAAGCATTATGAATGTTGTATGAGGGAACAGCAGACTGATCACACAGTGGAATTAAGAAGCAGCCTACAACAACGTAAACCAAATTTTCTCTCGGTCTGTGAGAATAATGCTTTGTGCTGCCAGGGAATGTGCACGGAGACCAGCACCTGTATAAGTAGAGCTGGATTGTAGCTTTAATCAGATGTTATTTTTGAGGATTGAAAGCCCAAACGTAGTTACTCGGCTGGTTGTGTGATTTCATAAATGGAAAATGAAACAGCTGCCTCAGTTTAAATCCCTCTAGTCATCTGGCAGATGCCAATTCCTGATGTCCCCTGTGCTAAGATTGTCTATTTGAAACATTCATTCATTCATTCATTCTAATGAACATTAAGCTAGTAAAGCTGCAGACAGGTTGTAGTATGACTGAAAAGAGAACAAAGAAGCACCCACGTATAGATTCAGAAGTCAATTCTGCTGCACAAACAACACAGTAGTTTAGCAGTTTGATGAAGTAAATACTTCTTATCCCTGCTCCAGTGGCGATTGCTCTAAGACAGCAAGGCTTCAGCTTCCTCTAAAATGTGTTGTATTTACAGTTCAATACTAAACGTGTGCTGGAGCGAGATTAGAACTTGTCACTAGTCCGTTCAGAATCAGCTGTTTATTTATATATGAGAAATGTGTTCTCTCTCCCAGGGCTGTGTTTCAGTTTTACATAATTATCGCGTTTTTTTGTTCTAGTTGTTCGTTTGCAGAATTTATGTATAAATAAATGGGCCTGAAATGAGCTTCTCCTGTTTCAAAGACCACCACTGCCCCACTCATCCTTGGTGTGCGGGTGCATACACACAAACGCTCCGTCAGTCCGGTCTGATAGTATTGCTTCACAGCATGCAGATAATGTTGCATAGTTTCTGTTGCGAAGACCAAACAGAAGCAGAGTATTGAACAGCAACAGCAGCTTTAAACTCTACAGTGGCTATAATACCTTTTTGTACAATAGCAATGTATTCAATAACAGAATGAAAACAATGTGACAAGAGTGTCTTGCTCTTACAGTGTTATTCTTGACAACAGCAGCAGCTCTTTTCATGAAACAAGCAAATGAACACACACACACGCTCAATGCCTAACTGGAACCTTAACCGAACCACTTAGCCAGGTCCTCAGAAATTCGATTCTGCCTCCTTAGGATCAGGTTTTTGTCTCCTTGAGGACTCCAAACACACATACACACACACACAGAGTAAATGACTCTGCATTTGGCAGAGAAAGTGAAAGTCAGATATTTCCTTTGGGATTTGGTGAAGACTATAAAATAGAGGTAAAAGAGAGTGAAAATTGGACTTGCATTCTCAGGCTACCAGTTATGACAAAATGATGATAATGTTGAATTGGCAGCTTTTTGCAGACACATACATTGTGAGTGATTTTTTTGTTTGTTTATGAGTTTGTTTCCATGACTCATGAGGGGCCAGTACAATAATGAAGTACTGACAGTACAATTTGCCAGGAAGAGAGACAGACAATGATGCTGGTGCAGATCAGGTCCAAATATCATGTTGCCATTCTTGCTTTGGCACAATTGTGGTTATTACCTGCATGTGTTTATTAATTTCAAAGGCAGGGGCCACATCATTACTCCAAACCAAATAACATAGACTGCTTGCTTTGGCAGCAGATTTTATGTTTATCCGGTGATTCTTCTATATTTTTCCTTTCATGGCGTGAAGCTGATTGTTGGCTGCCAAAGGAGAGAGAAAATTAAACCAGATTGAGGCTGTACCCATGTGTTTGTGATGACTCTGGGTGAAATTCAGGCAATAAAACAGTTATCTCAATTTACTTTTATTCAATATCAATACAACAAAAGTTCGATATATACAGAATATGTTTATGCAGTGTTTAAGCTCACTGTGAGGCTTAACACATATTGTCTAATTACTGTGAATGTTTTTTTCTTACACTGCGTGCATCAACTTCACATGACCTGGCTGAAGCTATCCCAGACACATGATTGGTTCAATGCACTGTTTCTCTCATTGTCAAGGAAATTGTTTGAGGAAAACTTCTATCGTGGTATTATATCACTATCGCATTATCGCACAGACTTATGTTGACGTGAGATTCCATGCAGAACAATGAGCGACAAAGGTTAGCCAAGAGAGAGCATATTATATGATGGCTGGAAATTGCTCTCCAAAGAAAATGACAAAGATTGACTTGTCCAAGATCCCAAGGACAATCACTGGTCCAGATGCAGAGCGTGCTGCAAATCCATAAAAGTGGACGCCATCGGCGAAGCGGCTCTTACAAGTTGACCTGCCATCTTAAACTGTTAGCACATTCGAGTCCTTAAATATGAGGAAATTGGTCCTGGATAGTCCTTGGAAAAAAATCCTTGAATTTGATGTCAAGTTGTGGGAACCCTGGACCCAAAACTAAATTAATAGACAAACTAAAATGTAATTTAAAACAAAACACATTTAAAAGGAAAAAACAAGTACATTTTTCAATTTTGGAAAGGATTAGGAAAAAAAATCTGTCAGTGCAATAATAATCCATCTGTACAGTGTTTGTTATGGCTGTGAAATATGTGTAATATGCCTGGAATCACTGAAAATGGTTGTAAAATCCTATCCCGGTTTGGCAACGGAAATCTGTGGATTATTGGCAGGTCATATGTTATCCCATATTAATTAATTTCAAGATGACCTTTCTGTCTACTGTGCAGCGGTATTCTAATGGAAATGTGATATTTATTCCACCAAGAATGTTTTTCTTTGTGTCTTCAACACTGACGGGTTACACAATCTCATTTCATAACGTTCATAATACATAATGATAATAGACTGCTGACCTGCATTCATTTAATTTTCCCTCATCACCAGTGTGCTTGGTAAATTCAGACGCCTAGTCCTCGCAAATGGTGAAACATTCTTACTTTGTTTTCTATGCTGCACTTTAATAAATGCACGTGTAATATTATAATTAAACATGTGAACATTGTTGTGAAGAGCATAAAGTGGCCTGTGTGTTTTTGTGCCTGCTCATGTCTGTAATTGATTTGTTGCAAATATTGCATTGCATGCAATTACAGATATGACACCACACCAGGTCACACTGCTGAAATATTTCACGCCCTTTTCAATTACAATTTACACAAAGTCGCACATATACACTGTTTTCTCACAGCTGCTGTACCATTCTTGTGACACTTTCTTCCCCACTGCCATGTGACAGATGGACACTGAAGCAATCATTCATATTTCTAACTTCATTTTGGCTTTGTTACCGATTTGCATTTTAAGACACAAAAAGTCCCGGTAACTTGATATTTGTAGCCCAGTTTCTGTGTGTGTAGATTCAGATATATTTTCAAAGTATTCATACACAACATAAAACATAACAGAAACCATGCAAGCAATGCATGTTGTCCATACCAATACATAAAAACGTCATACATACATACATACACCCATGCATACCGTGTACATTCACACCCCCATTCGTACCTACATCCATATACGCATACATACAGTACAATCACCTTTGTTTACCTTCCTTTGCCCCCAGAATTGCTCGTTTACTGTATGAGTTTGATTGTATCAAGTGTTTGAGGTAATTATGCTTGCATACAAGAGGAACTCTGTACCTCCTCCCTGAGTTCAGTAAAACATATTCTAGAAACAACACGTGATCTGTTGAACCGAATGTTTCTGGCCTGCCTGATGGTAACCTGTTCCAACAGATGTTGTTCGAGTGAAGTTTCTCACCACATGTAGGTGGTGAGAAAGAACACCTTTCATGTAATGTCAATGGTTTTTTTCAGTGGTTACATAGATAAATCACACAGACAAATCAACAATAAACAAAATCAATGATATCAGAAGTCGGGGGGGAACCAATCTGCACCTCCACTTCTCTTTTATTGACACTTGGCTTCATCTATTTGACCTGGAGAAATCCTGATTGATTGGCGCACACACCTGGCCCATCCATTAAGATAGCAGGCTGATGTAACATTGGCAGGAATAGTCTAAATCCCTATGGAATGACAGATTGTTTGCGCTGGTTGTGTCACTGTAGATTCACAGCTGCTGCAGAGGAGAATGTCACTGTGAGATAATAGTTCCTCCTCCTGATGATGAGTGCACAATGGTTCTTTACATCTATCATTTTTTTGTGAACCAAAATTGCTAATTACCATTAAACTGTTTAAATCAAGTCCCCTTTTTGTCAAGCACACATTTTCCTTTGTTATTATCAAGTTATTGCATAGTGAATACGATAGAAATAAGATTTTATTTTACCATAGAATTACCATAGTATTACTTGACAATTACAGAAATGTTATTCTACTTTTCCCAAACAGTCCAGAATATTACTCAACTCAGCGGTGACTTCACTGCCATTTACAGCCTTTGACTGATGTAAACAGAACGCAGCACCACCCAGTCTGCCAGGGCAACTGGTCGTCAGTTACACAAAAGACATAATCTTTTTCCTCCTCTAATAATAGCATAGGTTAATGGTTATCTACAGTAAGATCTCAAACTCTTATCCCATAACCTCACGTCTTGATCCACAGTGTGTCAATACTGGTCTCATACTTTAGATTAAGCTGTAACTCTGCGGTAATTTTGCTGGACATTGCAGGCTGTGAACTAAGGCATTAATCACGCTTTGTTCCGGGATCAAACAGAAATGGAATTAAATTGAGACAGGGTGCAGGTGGCATTGCCCTTGTCCCAGTGTGTTTTACAGCAAATTGTAGAATGGCTCAGATATTTTAGATTTTTGAGAAGACGAAGGTCCTTCAATCATCTGCTGCACTGTCATTGCTGTTGACAGGTCTTTTGAGAAATGAGAGCTTTAGGGTTCTCTTGTGATGATTTAAAAAACAAAGAAACCTAAACTGCACTTGACATGAATCTTCTCAAAGTAAAGGATTTACTGCAAGAGTGATGGATGGTACAATAGTTTAAAGCTGCACTCCTGACTCACTCTGGAGCTGTACTGTTTGCAGATTTACAACAAACAACTGCAGACATTAATCACCTCATAAACACTTTACCTGGTGTCATGCCACCAGGAAGAGAGACTTCCTTCTGATGTCGTGCCAAAGAGCAGCCTAATTAATATTCATTTATTCATGTTCTCTCTTTATCTCTTGTCCTCTCTTACTGTGCCTATGCAGTGTGACCCCGCTTCCCATTTGTCCTCCTGTTCTTTCTATTTGCCGTCCTAACTTAAATGTCTTTCTCCTAATGAAGTACATGTCTCAGTAAATGATGGCAAAGCACAGTTCTCAGTCCATAGTTTTGCTCTTTGGCTTTTTATGAAGGGTTTATTTTGTGGTAGCTCAGCAAGTGCACTCTATCCAGTGAAAGTACATATCAAATAGAAATTACTGATTTTGGCAATATTGGTGTAATTTGATTTGATTGCAGTCGTTTTAGTGCAGTGCATGTTTTTTTTGTGTGTGTTCAAATACTTGAAAACATTGGATCTCAGGTGGTTGTCGTCAACAATCCAGCATGAAAAGTTGTTTGGGAAAATGCTACAGTTGTTAAATCATGCCTCATTTCCACATCGCTCTTTCGGTGCCTCATGATGTTTGTTGTACATTTTGTAGTTTTAACAGAGGATTCAGTTCAGTGATATGACTATGAATCCAACTTCCTTTGTGTCACCTAAAACCAAAAGAGTGAATCTCATCAGTATCAGTGAGCCAAAAAACATGCTGCGTGCAAGGCAGGGCTTAACACGTGTGCGAGTGTCTGTGTTGTGTTTTGAGGCTGGCACTGTTTAATGAAATTTTCAAGAAATCGGCCAACCCATCTTAATTGAATGGAATTTGGTAAGTCTATGCAGGATCAGACACTCTACCATCACTTTCACCTGGATCCGATCCAGATTACAGATTATTTGGTGGCAAAAAATTATATTTCATCATTATATCCACATTGACAGGCCACAAGGCAGAATAGTGGTTAGTGCTGTTGCCTTGGAGCAAAAAGAACCGGGTTCATGACCCAGTTAGAAAAAGGGCTGTCTCTGTGTGTCCATGAGTATACCCCAACATTTGCCCTGTGTCAGCTGGGATTGACTCCAGTGACCCGATACCCTCATGTGGAGGATAAAGCGGACATGGATGCATCGATCCATATTGCTATTCATTCTTTGGTATATTTGGGGTGGGTCATAATTTGGGTCATAATCAATATATTGATTATCAAAGAATCGTTGTATCATGATATTATTGGTATTGTGGACCATGTATCGCACATCATATCGTAATTGTGAAGTACCCTGGGATTCCCAACCCTATTGTATATAGAGTAATTTGTCAATGTCATTTTTCCGCAAAAAACACATCCTGATAGCAAAGACGGTTACAACGTGTAAGCAAGGCTGGCGGGAAACAAATATGAATGCAGAAGGTGCAGAAGGTGTTGTTTTTGTGTTCTCATTGCTCATTACCCCGGGCAATCAATTTCAACATCATAATTAAGATGTTAAGCCAAAACGGGGTCCATAACAAAAATTGATGTTATCGTGGTTGCTTGGCAAAGTGGCTATCTGGAAAAACCCCTACAAACGATTTGACACTGTAAAACTTTTAATTAACTTTTAAACCTTTTAACGATGTTGTTTCGAGCAGGGGTTTTGTCAGTGTGACTCAAAAGCTCTCAGCCAAAAGCAATATTCATTATCTTTCAAAACAGCTTATCACCCTTATTGATTGTCCCAATGAAGTATTCATACTTTGTTTTCCTGAAGGTCAGGTAGAGGCTTGGTGTTACATGATTTGTGCCGGTAAATCTTCAACAACAGGTTGGCAGGTATCAATGGTGGCCTCAAGTGTAATTGATTGTAGGACTCTTACTGCTCTTTCATGTTGGACAGATGACACATTGACAAAATCACAATGAACTTGTTTCATTGTGATTTTACTGAATCTATTCCGTCTTTTTGTCTCGTGTCATAGTTTAAAAACCTATTTAAACCTCAGGGTCCAACACAGTGCTCACATATTCGCAGTCTTCACAGTTAATTTGAGCTTCCTCCCTCTGGAGGGAAATTTACGGTCCCTGAATGTTGAACAAAGCGAGATAAAATAGATTTGTTCCAGCAGCCGTTGAACAAAACACATTAGAAAACTATGCTCAAACCTTATTCTGATTATTTGTTGTCATTGACGATTGATTGTTTGCAGAGACTTTGTCTTACATAGGCAATATGCCCTTAAAATATGGGTATGCATTTATTTTCCCATTTGAATGCATTGGAGAGCACTGCATAGTATTTTCATGTTATATTTTGATTGTTCAGTTGGTCTGTTTCAGCAAGGTTGTAAAACTAGATATTGTCATTGATTAGTTGAGATAGGAAATTAGAAATGACTTATGTTGTGTGCTGTAATATCATGCTGTGTTATATTATCATATAATGTCTAATAATGATAATAATAATAGTAATGTTTTCAACCATGATGCTCAGCTGAATCATCCCCCCTGTACACACATTTTGGTAGAGAGAGACAAACAAACTCAAATTACAGTCAAAATTACATGCAAATGATCATTAATTATGTTGCTGTCACAGCAGAAACAATTAAAGCTTGCTAATCCCCATGGAAAAAGATACACAGTTTTGTGATAGAAAGTTTGCAGCTGTTTTATTAGAATTATTTCTCTCCCATCCTTGAATGTATGACTGTTGACTGTTGTTTTATATTCTGTATCATATATGTTTATATGTATTATTTAACTGAACTGTAACTGGCGAGCTGTCCTGGCCAGGTCTCCCTCGTAAAAGGGAATTCCTGTTTAAATTATGTTGTTTAACAAATGTTGACAACACATTTTGTTGCTTTCCTTTTTTATCTTTAATATATCTCATATATTTTTCTTTCTTCCTCCATTTTTCTCATCTATGGCAGTTTAAGTGTTGTGGAGGTCGCGAGTACAGCGACTGGGAGTTCAATATGTACCACAACTGTTCTTCACCTGGTCCAATGGCCTGCGGTGTCCCATATACCTGCTGTGTCACTACCAAGGTCAGTATCACAATTTCTTTACTGTTTTAAGTACTGTGGTCATCACAGCACTATTTGTTCAAATGTTAACATTGTAACATTGTAAATGTAACATTATTTCAAGCGGCTTTGTATTTCATTCAGTATTAGAGTCTTTCCTTCTGTTTGGATTGTTCAGAATAACTGAATGAATTATTTTAATCCCTGCTCAGTATATCTGTCAGTACCATCCACATAATGCCAGTTTATGGTTACATATTTTACTGTAGGGTTTCTCAATCCTGGTCCTGGGGACCCACTGCCCTGCATGTTTTAGAAATGTCCTTGCTCCAATGTTATATTGATGTGAGCTTGGAATGGAAGTGAACTGTCAAGGAAGACATACAGACTCTTAACTTGGCGGAGACAGCAAATTCAGTGGAATTTGAGAATTTATCAGATTTAACTGGGGTGGATTTCGAGCCAATTGAGAATGGTGGGAGGGCTGAGTCGGCATTAGTGGAGAGATAGAGCTGGGTGTCATCAGAGTAGAAGTGGAAAATGGATCCCAAACTTTCTTAAAACGTTGCCAAGTGGTAGGAGGTAGATGGTAAAGAGTATAGGACCCAGGACAGAGCCTTGGGGTGTCAATGGATGTAAGTAAAGAGTGATGAGAACTAAAGTTCCTGAATTTTTAAACCAGCTGAGTGTGGTGTCAGTGAATCCTAGAGAAGCTAATATATGAGAAAGAGAATAGAAATTAATAAGCTGCTGTCAACAAGGCATTGGTGATTTTAACCAGGGCTGTTCTAGTACTGCGTGAGTCCACTGAGACTGATTATAATGGTGGTAATTAAATCTGTGCCATACCAAACACACTCAAGGCAATTTCTCCCACACAAGCGTTTTCCCTTTAATTAATGCACCTACACGCTTGCACAGTTTATTAAAAGAAATCAACACTTTTTGTTTGTTTGTTTTTTTGAATTTATTTTCCATCAACTGACTTGTATTTTGTATCACTGTGACACATATGTCAAGTATTTCATTTCCTGTCAACCAACATAGTTTTAGTTTCCTGTTTTCTCATTAAATGTCAATTCTGTAAGTCACGTAGAGGAAACACGGTTACGCAGCGTAATCTCTTCCAATTGTATATTGTAATCAAACCTACTGTTATCACAGTGTCAAGATACTGGATAGTGATGAAGCAATAATTAAGGCTCGGTGTGGTTTCTTGTTATTCACCACAGTCACTTCAAAAAAATACTTGCCAGTGCTAATCAAAGTTTTAGAATTTTACAAGTTTAACAAAAACATAAAGACAAATGAGACACAATTGTCTACGGACATCATGGAGGTGGAAGGAAAAGCAGCTGGCTAGAAAAACACTCCAGTGTACCTGAGTTGACGCAAGGTAGGCAACAGAGTCTTGTTGCACCTGGTTGACGCTTTTGATGTATCGTGATAAAATAACAAAATTAAATATGTAGGCAACAAAATAACAAAATAGAACTGTCAGCAAGATTTCAAGATTTTCATGTTGACAGTCTGCTGCAACAACATTTTTTACAGAGATGGAAGAAAAGTTTTTGTTTTGTTTTAATAGAGGGATACTGGTGGTTATATAAAATTCCATTAGCTTCAGTTAATGCTATTCAAAGCGATTCTGAGCACTCATTCTCATTCTTGCTGCTAATCATGTCATCACATAATAATGTGTTAAAGAGCTAATGTCACTGAATCTTGTGTAATGGCTTGAATTGATTGATTGATGAATGATCACTCCTTTCCTCCTCCTCCTCTTCCTCCTCCATTCTTCCTGTTCCAGACAGCCATGAGTGATGGACGGTTCATCTCGTCTTGTTTGAATATTAATATATTTCAACAGAAAAAAACCTTGGACTTACAGTTTTACAGTGTCACTCAGCTGTGTGTCTAAATTGTAACAATCTAACCACTTACTTTTTATTCTCTCTCTGCTTTCAGCCTAATGAAGTGGCCAACACCATGTGTGGCTGTGATGTACTGAAGCGACAGGTAAGAATTAAGAATGGGAATGTGTAATGTATATGCAAGTGTAGTATGATAACAATTGTTATTATTATAATACTATGCATTAGGGCTGCAACTAACGATTATCGTCATAATCGATTCATCTGTTGATTATTTACGTTATTATATTTACTTGTTCGGTCTCTAAAATGTCAGAAAATGTTGAAAATTAAGTTTTAGTGATTTCTTTGTTATATGGCGCAAAGAAAACAGAAAATATTCACATATCAAAAAACTGAAAATTCAGAGAACGATCAATTAATAGTAATCAATTAATAATACGATGAATTGAATAATTGTTGCAGCCCTACTATGCTTTTTATTTGAATCACCTTTCAAGTCTTACAAGGACACTTTACTGATGAGCATTTAAAACAGTATAAACAGGTATACATAAAAGATAAAATAATGAAGAAAAAGTACAACAAATACAACAGGTGAAACGATAATATCATTTTGTTGAATATTATGTTGTATCAAGAAAGGCTATTTTAAAAATGTGTGCTTTTAGTTGTGATTTAAAAGCAGTTTGGGAGATGAATTGGCATGCACTGAATGAGAGGGCGTTTAAAAGTCTAGGACCACTAACCAGGAGGTCTGTGGTTCAATCCCTGGCTCTCCAGTCCACGTACTGAAGTGTCCTCGGACATGAAACTGAAGCCAAAGTTCCTCCTGACTAGAATAGAAAAGTGACTCAAATGTTTTCTTTTTCACAGCGTTTAAACCTGATTGATACCATTCACATCAGAGGCTGCACTGATGCTTTCCTCATCTGGCTCATGGACAACTATAAGATAATGGCTGGACTGCTGTTAGGTATCCTTCTGCCTCAGGTAAGCACACACACACATATGCTGGTTTTGCGTTTTTTGTGAGGACACTCCTAGATATAATGCATGCCATAGCCCCTTACCCTAACTTTAACCATCACAACTAAATGCCTAACCTTAACTTAAACCTAAAACCAGGCCCGTTAAAATTGTATGGACCAGCCAAAATGTCCTCACTAGAGCTGCAACGATTATTCAATTAATCAATCATTAATCAATTACTAAATTCATCTTCTATTTTGATAATAGATTAATAAATTTGAATGTTTTTCTGACTTAAATGTGAATATTGTCTGGTATTTTTAACAACTAGTAATTGTAAAATGGTTTTAGCGATTTGGACATTGGAACTGTATCCATAGCAACCCAGTCCCCTGCCCTTCACTCCTCTCTTCTGCTTTGTCTATGTATATATTTATAACATGGAGAATGTCAGCCATTAAAGAAAGGATAGTATGGGAGTTTTAAGGTCAGGTTATATGCAAGCTAGTTATACTGTACATTGTCACGAGAGCTGTGACCTTTTCCAAAAATCAAGTTTTAAAATGTTGTTCCTTCTAAAATGATATTTTTGTTCAGTGATATGTGGTCACCATTCTATCAGAACCATGTCCCCAGCAACAAACTCTTATATTTAGCAATGATCTGCTGTACACAAATCATTACAGACCATCGAATGCCATGATTGACCAATCAGTAATGACAAGATATGAAAGCCGTGCTTCAGTAATGTGTCATTTGTGTCTTCAACACCTCTTTACTCTTTTACATAATGCATCTGCATAATGGCCTCACTGAGCAGAAACTCCAGAAAATTATATTTGCACCACGTCCAGAGTGAAAAAACATCAGTAAACATTTTCTGAGCAGTTTATGGTCTCACTCGCCAATTCCATGTACAGCATAATATCCATTTTGTGAAATATGGTCCCATTTGGACTAAAATAGACAATAAATCATGTAGAACTGAACAATTAATCAAACATGTATCAAAGTCACCATACTGCTGCAATTTTCAATGGCAGGAGGCGTAATAAATCTTAAAGCCAAAATGTGTGAAAAATTACCATTTTAGATTAAATATTGTCCTGGCCTATACACACCATATTCAACAGGCTGAAGAAAACATCTTTGTTTCTCACAGATCTGCACAAATATCACATAGTAGTCATGTAAAATGTGTTATTCAAATGAAAATCATAACGCAATCGTAATTTCAGTCAAACATAATTAGATATTTATTCAAAATTATTCAGTTTGATTCATCCATGAAAGTTTCCGTCATTTCTCCTCATATCAGTTTTCTTTTCAGTGACATCAATTAGAGGAAGTCTGCGTGACGCACATGAGAGCTGAGCGCTCGTCACCGTTGTCATTTCTGTCTTTATCTCGTTTTATTTAACACACGTGTTAAAATATGCAGTTGGATGTAGAACGTATCTGCATAATGGCGTCACAGAGCAGAGGCTGGCAGTTACTCATCCAGTCTGTACATGTGAACGTTCTCATCTGACCTGTTTTGTGGAGGACACCTCTGACACCTCTGACACCAGACTGACACTGATCTGATATTACATCACCGCAGTGCAAAAACGAAAAAACTCTGTTGCCAAATCACCACCAGGTTTTAGACTGTGCTTTGGCTCTGACTGATAAAGGAAGCACAAGGTGACGTTCAGAGCTCATGATGAGTTAGAAATAATAATATACTGCGAGTCGTAGGAAGGGCCTGTTGTTTGTGAGCATTTGAAATCTGCTATGTCATCAGTTTTCATCCGTCTCATTCCAGCACACTTAATTTTTCCAAAACACCTTGAGGGATGTTTTTCAAATTTAGTAGAAAAATAAAAGCAAATCAAATACATGCTCTTGTGAATGCTATGTCTCTGTGTCATCAAATTTTGGTACAAATGTTCACTTGGATTCAAGACTGAATAGATTGAATAGAAGGCTTCTGGCACAAACACTCGCTGACAAGTAGGATTCTAAAATTTGAACTGATATTTCATTGACGGCTGATCATTAACAATAAATGATAGTAATGCACTTTATTCTCTTAGTTCAAAATGTAAACCTTGTGCATTAGCGGGACATTGTTCATGTGTTGGACTGTTGTGAAGTCAGGCTGCGGAGAGAAACAACTCTCTGTGGTGTCATCTGTCTAACCTCAGGAAATGTGGTGCATTTTCTGTCCACTTTTTCACTTTAGTCGCAAAGTAAGGTTATAACTTTTCTTTTTTAGCTCGGTGGCTGTAGCTGCGCTCTCCTCTGCCCGGGAGTGATGTTGTAGCTCAGAGGCCACTTCATCTCGCCTCACATTTGTTTTCTGGCACTTCTCTGCTAATGACACTAGAGCTTTGGTCGAAATGACACTCAAAACAGACACTGTCGGTCAATGAATTAACACATTCTTAATCGGTTACATAATTAACAGCAACAGAGACATACATAAATGTGCGTTTTCTTTTACCGATGTTTTGAAAATTCATTATTTTGAATGGAAGTCTTGCTAATGTTCACAGCAATCATTTTACAATACTAAATAATGATATAAATAAAAAATACAGGTCAGATAATTCACTTTTGTCATGTTAGTCGACACTAAATAACAAGAATGAATGTGTGAGCGATCGATATTCCACGTCACATGAGGTGTACGTGCATCGTCTTTAAGTTGTTGATGTATTATTCCAGAAGATAGTTTACAGGAAAGGACGTCTCGTTCTCTGAAATCATATTTCCTCCCCCCTTGTATCTTTTCCTTCCATCTTAGCCTTGCTTCCCTCATGGGAATGAGAAACAAGACATTAAGACAAATTAGAAGAACCCCAGCGACCTCCCTCCCTTCCTTCCCATCCCATCCCCATACTTAACCACCCTTGTCTCTCTCTGTCTTTGTTTAGTTCTTTGGCGTGATAGTCAGTTGGCTGTACATCACTCGTGTCGAAGACGCCATCAACGAGTACGGTCACTACATGGACGGACTGCTGGACCCAAACACAGATGAAAGAGGATTTAAGAGTCAGGGCCGCGTGGCCAAATGGTTTAAGTGTATGCCGGAGATCGACTGATGGAAAAGTCAAGTCAAAATCAGAGCAGCAAAATGGATTCATGTCGGCGTTCACAGTTGGTTAAACCACTGCAGTCGATCCACATAGTGTTGCAACCAGTGCAGGACTCTACCTTTGAACTGCATCCATTTAAAAAACAAAAAACCCTCTAATATGGAGAATTAATTGTTTTGTTTTGTTTTGTTTTATTGGGAAGAAGGAATTGTTCAGAAAACTATCATAATATTGTAAATATACTGAATGTATTCATTAATAATTGATTTAACATACAGTACAGTGCACTAATGCATTCATTGTTGAATACGGGAGCTCATCTTGTGATTCGATGTGCTTTTACCGCAGACAGTCTCAGGGATGAACACAAAACAATCACTCCTATTTTGTTTAGTGTTAGCTGTAAAATGTCTGGAGGATCGGCTCCAGACATTTTGTCAGGTTAGCTGTTCACACGTTTCAGATGTGACTGAAGGTCTCCTGAGGTAGGTGAGGCTCGGGGGGGGGGCAAGGCACTCACTCACTGTGAATTATCCATCGCTTCTCCTGCTTCCTGCCTTCTCACGTGGGCTCAATCTGACTGATCTGGACATTTGACATGTTCTGGAAAAATGTCTATTGCATATACATTTCTGCCACAGCTCGGCTCGGCTCAGGTCTGCATGTTCTTTCTTTGCTTTTCCATTAGCGATAGTATCTGGTGATTTTACCTGATCTGGCGAGGTTCTGACGTCCGACACAGGAATAATCCCGAACAATGCCGAACTGTAGGTCAGTTAAAAAGTCTTAAAAATCCTGAAAACATGTGTTAATCTCCAACATTTAGCAAGGAAATGTCTAAAATCTCAATATTTAACAGAGGAGTCTGGTGTATTTAGCGACAGCACTGCAGAAAGCCGGCGACCGTGAGCCGACTCACAACCCGTTCAGCTGTATTTCAGTTTAGTGACTGTATCAGACAGAGTCTGCGCTCCGGTCATGCAGGAAGTACTGAAGTTATCTTTTTAATGATCTGATTCTACTGCTTTACAATGTCACCGCAGTTTCATGCCACGTTGAGTAGGTACAATAGTAATGGAAAATGACATGCCTGATACCAAAGCGAGTCGAGTCGAGTCGAGCTAGAACTGTATAATGTAAACGTGCCATAAACTAGCTTTGACTAATATATTAAAGTCCAGGCTTCACAAAGGCAGTTCACAAACCCATAGGTTATTAGTTGTTTAGTTTGGTTATTATGGGACATAACATGTTGTTTACCACTTGATGTAACCACTGGTCTCATCATACAAATACTACTGTTGCCAAAGACACTGCAGTGCCAGATACTCTGAAAGTTTCAAAAGTGGACTTGTATGCTTTAGATGCATGAACAGTAGAGCAACTAACTTTTGAGGCTATAGGTTATTATTTTTGAAAAATAAAACTATTTACACTCAACTAGTTTTTGCTTAACCTTCATATTGCGGTCATCACAAGAACTGTTGACCCCACTTTGACCCCGTTCAGGTCTGAACACACATTATCCACCTTCAGATTCCTTTGTGTGATGAATGACCACATTCAGGACATACTGCTGACGCCCTCTACAGCCAAAACCCTCTGACCCCCCCTGTAAGGTCACAGTATTACATCACTAATTTGTGTCATACATTAATTTATGTAGAGCTTTGATTCACTCCTCATGAGATCGACTAAAGTTCATGTCCCAGCAGGAAGTCAATTTATTGAATAAAGTGTATTCTTCCATCCAGCTTCTTAGTATTAAACATTTTATGGTTGACGAAATACATCACAGACCAAAACACCCTTTAGCTGACGGCTGGTAAGTAGCATGACGAGTGCAGTTCCATGTCTTTCTAAGCTCTGTGTACTGGATTATTTTATTATTGCCGGGTCATATCAACTGGATGTGTTTTGTCCGACTTTGAGAAATTCTATCTAGCATATTTTTACTACAATACGTTTACATGTCTTCTAGAATTCCAGGTTTAGTCAGGCTGACTTCATGTAAGCTCAGTGATGGATGTCGACGCATCGGTTCAGACTGATTATGGTTCAGAATTAAAATGATTATGTTCTCACAAACAGACATGACGTATGTACTTGCATATCAGGCTTAGACGTGCAATCAGACCTTTTGTGGTCACATGAGACGCATACAGGAAGCATTTTAATACCAGGTGTGAACAGTCGAACTTCAGGACAGATGTTAAATGCCTTTCTTAAGCTTGATCCTTTATCTCACAACAATAGAAAGCATCCTTCCTTATCAGCTGAGTAAAAACAAGTATGTTCCGTATGTTCTCCTAATGTGCATCTGCAAATACAGGTCACTATTTGACATTATGATTTACCATTAAAGTTCATTATCTCCTCTGGTGCCTTCATGCAGCGACACCACCGCCTTAATAACACGTTTAATACTTACTTAAACCCAAGTCACTAGTTCCACAGGTTTTCAATCATTTCAATTTGCCTCTTTTTTTATTTAAATTATTGTTTTTATTTTATCAAAGCTGTAAGATCAAACCAGGACTGTACACTGTAGTAGTCTGCTGTGGGGGAATGTAAAGGCTTCACATCCTTCTTCTTCTGCCAGTTTAGTGTCTATTGCTGAATTAATGTGTGTGTTTGCTGGTGGTTTGAAGGTGAATTCATGTATTTACTCACATGGTCAAGGGTTATTTTATTGTTATTATTATTTATTTGTGCTGTATACTACCTGCTTCACTCAGTAAAGCTGCATTCATGTGCTGTGGCACGTCTCTATGAGTGAACAGTACAAGTCAGATTTAAAACTGCGTCACGATCCTCGCTGGTTTGACTGCACTGAATGAGTTTGATGCTGTGTCGCATACTTAATTCGGAATTATAGGCTTCTTTTTTCAATTCGATTTTTCTTTTTTTGACTGTTCCTAGCAATGTTGTATAGATGTCCTATAATGGCAGCATGTAAGATGTAAATATATGGTGATCTACACGCTGCGTTCAAGTGCCAGCGTTGCCTCTTTTAAGGAAGAAGATGACACATAAAAGTGTACATCAAAGTTCGCATGCACTGGCATTTGCACACTCAATGAAAAAGGTGTGTTTTTTTTTTTAAAAGAGTTTTGCATTTTTGAGGGTGAAAATGAATAAAAAGGATATATTGCTGTTTGATGAGAAGTGTTGTTTTGTTTTTGACTTGGCTTCAACACTGAAGGTAAAGAGGTAATTAGAGGTTGGTTGGGCAGCTGTTGAATAAGTAATAACTGATATCACGCTGTGTTTTTCCGGGCAGGCGTCATCCTGAGTCACAAGCACATGTCTGAATTTTTCAAGCTACTTTGTTACGTATGTGAAGCTCTGACTGTGTCTGAGGACATGTTGAGAATTCTATTCTGCTAATGTCTGTGAAACTTAGAAATTTAGTTTAAAGCAAATGCAAAATGACAGTTTTACAACAAGTAATTGGTGCTTGATCTTTAAAGGCTGTGTGGCAAATGGAACTATGCATGCATGTCGTCGTGATTATATATATTTTTTTGGCCGTGCTTGTCAAAAGTAAAGGGCACATTTGAATGAACTTTTCTGGAGATTGAATTAAGAAAGTTTTTAATTTACGTATATTTGAAAGAAGATGAGGAGAGAAAGAAGATCCATTTCTTTACAGAAAAATCACAATTTAAGTTATATAGAAAGTTTAGGAAAGATATGATAATATAGTCTACACAAAGATGGGGTACAATTCATAGATAGGAAAAAGTAAATTAAAAATGTATGTTTTTTTCATCTGAGAACAGACTGTGAAGTGAATTTTCTCAGATTTAATAGAATTCACTTCTTGAACCCATTGTTGGCGCTTCAGTGTTGAAATCTAACAAAGTACAAATACTTTGTGACTGTACTCAAGTACAAAATTCACATATCTGTACTTTACTTTGCTATTTATATTTCTTGCAACTTTTACTTTTACTCCACTACATTTCCTCTAACTATGTTTGTTACTCGTTACTACCACATCAAATCCGAAGAAGAAGAGTTGGTTATGGTCTGTATTTATATAAAGCTTTTCTAGTCTTCTAGATCGAAGTCTGACAGAAATAATGTGATACAGGCAAGTTTTGCAGAATTGTGTAGAAGCTGAAACCTGATTTAGAAGGAGAATTTGTGACTGAATCTTTCTTCTTTCTGCTACGGAAGCAAATGTAAAAATAAAAAATACACAAGCTTGCTCTGACACGGGAACATGCTGTTGTGGTTACAGGAGTCCTTGCGGCATTTGTTGAGACAATTCAGGACGTAAACAAAAGGAAGTGAGCCTATTCCGCGGCTTAGCGAGGGAGCAGCTGGTAAAACTGTTCGACCTGCGTCTCCCACTGCTTAGAGGAATTCCTGCTGGTAAAGACCTATTAATATTTTATTCACACATCACAGACGAGAAAAGCATTTCCCTGTTGCTTCAAAAAATGCAGCTGAACATACATAAATCTTTGCACATGTTCAGATTATCAGACACAATCTGTTTAAATCTGATTCATTACAGATCAAGTAATGACTGCTACCTGTTTGTACGTGTTTTTCCACATATGGCCACATATCGTGATATATATCTGGTCGTGTTGAAGTGACACAAATTCAATTTGAAAAATCTGAAGAGGCGATTGGAGTTCTGTGTCCACACAGTCCTGAGAAGATCAGATCTGAGGCACATCAACCCAAAACAGAAATATCGGAAATGAGTCACTTTAGCCTTTTAATCTCAGCATCGTAGCCTCTTACACTTTTTACTCCACAGTAACCAGTAGAGCAAATATTAGCCTTGCTTTTAAATGGAGTCTGTGTGAGGGTTAGTGCACTTATTTTTATCTTGCATTTTCATGCATCATTTGTCCACATTAAAAGTTGATGACATTATAAACGCAACTCCTCATGGAACCTTATTATTGCCACATATCGAGATATTAAGTGACAATTAGATTAGATTTAACTTTATTGATCCCACACTGGGGACAAATGTTGCAACATGTTGCAGCAGTTTAAGGACAGAGAATTGAATAGAACACAATTGGAACAAAAATTATGACTTAGTGTCTCATGATTATGTGCCTCCTTTCTCACAACTGACAGAAATACGCTTCCTTGCAACTTAATTGGCTTCAGGGCACAAATAAAACTTCATATAATATTCATATTGCAGTGTACAAAGTAACTTCATTCCCCAGTGAATGATCACATGCCTGAGTGTGTATGGATTCACCACATCTTTCCTCCAGTAAGGTTTTAGCCCATTTGAGCTGACTTTATTGTCATTGTGTCACACAACAAAATTACTTTTGCTGCAACCTTTATAGGTGCATTTAAAATCCCATAAGTCATAAAAGAACCAATTACAATATATATGTAATTTAAAAGCTTAAAAGCACAGTTCAGAAAGATGAGGATACAACAAGAAAATCAATCTCTTTTTCTGGAACTCTGTCCTCACACACAACTGAGAGTCTTAAAATGAATGCTCAAAACTGACTTTACCTGAGCTGAGGTCATGTGGTAAAGTTAGTTTATAAAGGACGATGTTTTCTGTTTGTGAGTAGAATAATGAAGGTTAGGAAGAAATGATTAGTGTGTGTGAGTGAGTTTTTTTTTTTTTGTTCATTAACGACCGTATTCATCAGGGAGCATTTACACATAACAAACATAGCAATACGAACACACACACAGTGTGTGTCTTCTGCCACTCGTTCAGCCTTTACTAATGGAAGCTTGTTAAAAAATGAATGGTCTGAACTCTTAAGGGCACTGAACTATTAAATTATTAATTTAAAAAGCTGGCTCTGCTTCGCGCTGCCAATAAAGTCAGTAAAGTCAAATTAGAGCCAGTTGACACGTCAAACCCTGAGGTGACTTTGTGAAAGGAGCAAAGAAAAAAGGACAGTCATATCACATTTCATTTAGGTTTTTTTAGTTTAACCATGTCAACGAACTGTCACCTGATGTAGGGTCAACATCAGGTGACTCTAAAACTTTTCAGTCGAGAAGCAGACTTACTTGGGGTTTAAATAAAACACACAGTTACAAGTATTATTATTATAATAATAATAATACATAATGGTATTCCCTTTAGTCTGTGTTAAATTGCATCGCTGAGAAATGAAAACAAACCGAACGCATGTGCTCGTTTTGTTCATATGAGGCAGTATAATGGAATTTTCTGACATGAGTCACGCTGCACACATTCAAATGAAATAAAAACTTCATTTCACTGCCTGTGCAATAACAAAAAAACTGGAAATATAGTTGTTGATTCAAACACTGTAACTGCTTTTAAATTATACACAGAGAATCACAAGGACGCAAAACAAAGTTCTATTTATGTTTTTTCCTTTTTCTTTGTAGTAACCAAGGTGTAAACATGTTGTCAAAAGGACTGAGAAATAGTTTTTAGCAAATCCATTCTGCACATAATTGTATAATTGTATCCTCCATTCTGCTTTTGCCACCTTGTAAACACTTTACTGCCTCTTTCACACACACACACACACACACACACACACACACACACACAGTGTGTGTCAGTGTTCAATAGTGTGCGGGAGGCACTGATCGTTCATCAGTCCTGTACACAGTCATCCTGCGTCTGTTCTCACGTTGACATTTAGCCCGGTGCCACGTTACAAACGAACCTAATCAGTCAGCGCGGACAGCAGCAGGGACACAGATGGGGGGGGGTGGGGCTTTGGGTGGTGTTAGAGTCGATGCGTCTTGTTCCTTGTGATGCCTCATCCTCGTACACAGCGGTGAACTATTTCAGTCAGATACATAGCACAATCGGAGTGGATGGTGGCCCTGAAGGCCAAAAGTGTCCATCACTCCCACTCTAACCGGATAAACGAGTATTCTCAGTGGTGTAGTGTGGTCTACTGTAATTAGTGTACTGTTATCTCCCAACAGTCTTGTATAAAGTACCTCAAAGGGATACTTAAGTAAAAGTATTTAACCAGAAAACGACTTCAGTAGAAGTTCACCTTTTTATTTGAGTAAAAGGATCAAAATGATGACGTTTTTAGAAGTAAAAGTGCCTGCTTCTATCGTCAGGTGCAGAACTTGAGCTGGTGGAGTAACATTTGGGAGGACTGAACATAAAGTAATGTTTGTGTGGAATTACCCTTTTAAAACTTAGAGAGAGCAAGAGAAACACTGACTCTTGCAGCTGTTTGCACAAGCCCCTCCCCCTTCCAAACACCTGTTTCTAACTGTCAAAAACTGGTGAACTGGTAAGAAAAGGTGTAGGTTGGAAATTGTGGGCAGTTTGTTAAGAGGTTTTTGTGATTATTTTCCGTGGACCTCTAGCGGCGCAACACACACTCATTATAAAATCTGAAAACATCCTAAAAAAAGTGCCAAACTTTAACTGCGATTGTTTAAAAACTGTTATAGGTATCAAAACTTTTATTGAGGTGAAAAAAGTCTCATGTCTTGTGACCCATTTAAAGCTTCAACCATGTCTCTCTGTTAAAGTATGGGTTGAAATCAATTTTCTGACCGTTTCCCATTCATGTGTATGTGTTGGCTCATGTGCTGAGGACATGTACACCCTCATGTGGATGTGTGGGGTTTTTCTCAAAACTACGAGACGAGTCTCATGCCAAACTTTGTGACGGAAGAGGAACAATAAGAAGAAGAATAGTTTGTTGAAAGTGTCAGAAAGTGTCATTTGCCTCCCTGTCAGTAGTAGTAGTGGTTAGCACTGTTGCCTCACAGCAAGAAGGTGCTGGGTTTGATTCCCAGTCTGGGATCTTTCTGTGGGGAGTTAACCCACATCACCACCTTTTTATTTGCATATGTGTCCTTGCACATTTGTAAGTGGTTATATGGAACTCTTGGCATCTTTCTCGTGGGTATACATACAGTGTATATCTGCATATCACGTTCACTGTGTGTGTGTGTACACTGTGTGTTTTTACATGACACCAAACAAACACAAACACACACACACGCGGTTTTGAAACGGCTGCACCGACATCATCTGTTAGTCTGGTAATCAGACTGCACTGACGCTGGCATTTAACACTGACGACAGCTCTTATTAAACACGCAGTGGGAATAGATTGAGTGAGAAATACAACGAAGAGCACAACAAATAATTACGTAATCAATGATGCAGCTGTTCATCAGGAGTGTACATACATTAAACCTGTCCCCTGCTTGTCACGTGTACTTGTACTTGTACCTGTACTTGTACTTGTTTTGGTCGTGCAGTGTCGGAAACCAAGATAATACATCTGGATTCTGGCAGGTGTTTTTTTTTTATAGTTTTCTGGCAAGTCTCCCGATGTGTTTATTAATTTTTTATTTTTTTGGAGTGATACTAGGCCCTTGGTGATATATATTTATTCTGTCTGACTTCCACTATGTGAAAGATTATGAGCCAGTGAGCTTGAAAATTAAAAAAGGTCAGCCAGAGAAAGTAAATGATGATACATACTCTTGGGGGAGAAAAAAGAGAAAAATGTATTGTACTGTATTTTAATGTTGGTGATAATGTTACTTCAAGAAATCAATATTTTCTCAGGTGGTACTTGGTTTAAAAAGTTTAAGAACTATTGGCCTTGATCAGTTTCTCTGTCAACTAAACTTGAGGCAAGAAATCCCAAAGTCGACTTGCTGCTGAAGCTGTGATAGTTTTAGTTCTGCCTTGAGGCGGAGGTCATACTGGTCTGGGTGCAGTTTCCCATTAAAATGTAATCACAACAAAAACATGGTCTTCATTTTCAGCTGTGTGTGAAACGGTCCAGTGATGATTCAAAGTTCATGAAGATCGCGGTGTACAGCAAAACTGGCAATGTTCTTTAATAACCTTTGTCCAGATGGCCTTGATGAATGCTGTCACCTTTGACCACTTTGGGTGGAGCTGCTCATGAATGTAAATAGGAAAAATGGAATGTTCCGTCATCTTTCACACTGTGTCGGAGCCATGACCTGAGAAATTGCCATGATTATTTCATGTTGGTCATCTTTTATCTGGGATGGTTTTTCTCCTCACTGACAAAAAGTGTTTGCTCTTTGCCCCAAGTGTTGGGTTTCTCTTGTCACTTTAATATTGGGAGGTTTCAGCCTTGATATGTAAAGTGCCTCGACTGATTTGATTTGATTTTATAGCTCAAATTCGTACTTTGTACAACACGCATGAAAGAAAAGACTTTACAGCTCCTCTAACAGACAGAGGACTCTTCCGCCTCACCTCTGCATTTACCAAGCGTGTCAAAGCGAACTACTGTGGCCTTTACCTGCGCTCTTCTCTTTTCCAATGCTCTTCATTCATCCAGCCTCAATTTCTTTTTATAATACGTTAGTTAGTTTGTTTATTTCCCCCTTGGGGAAATTCGTTTTTACACTTTCTGTCCATTTGCATGTCTCACTTTGCAAAGTATGCATTACATATATGGCTTTGTTTTGTTTAAGGTGGAGATGGCTGAAGGTATTAGGCTTTACTTCGTTCTTTTGAATCTTCTTCATGATGGTAGGAGTTGGAAATGAATTATTTTTGTGGCAGTGTTGGTTATCAGATGGAGTTTGTAGTGTTTTTTTGTTTTTGTTTTTACAGTGAGCATGTTAAGGAAACAGGTGGAGCAATATAGCAAGATAAGTTGTACAATGCATTTATAGAGTAACAGAAGTAGGTGGGGGTCAACATGAAGTCCGTCAAGTTTGCTTATTGCTGAAAGTCTGATTTTTGCCTTTTTTTTCTGGATATCTGTGAATTTTGTATCAATTGTGAATCCAATGTATCTTTCTTCTTGGTTGGTGCTATGCCAACCATCCATCTATCCTCTTATACAGTATTGGACAAACTTACTAGACTGAGTTTGAGCCCTCTGACTTGGATAGTCTAAGCAAAACCTTATTCATAACCTTAACCCTAACCTTTTACCTAACAAGAATTCTTGGCCCTAAACCAGAGCCTCAGAAATGAGTTTCTGCCTTATTAGGACCATCACACACACACACATACACACACACATATTTGTGTCAGGGTGTAAAGGTGAAACAGTGTATAATGACGCGTGGCCTCTTCTAACCTCCAAGACAGTCCAGGTTAGTGCGGCGTGTGAGCATCAATGCTAAATATGTGATTAATATCTAATCATCTCCTTAATTATTAATTATATAATAATTATTAATATGCACATACTAATTAACAACTAAGGCCTCATCCAGCTGGCATGTGTTTCAGTGTCATTGTGCCGCAGTTTTCTCTCTTGTGCTGCTCTATGTTCATTTTCATCACTCCACCGACTTTCCATTTGACTAAAACTACATTTGCATATACATGAGGTGCTTTCACCTGTGTTTAAGTAAAAGGTTAATTAGATTTGTTCTCATAATGGGGTGATATTAAAGGCTAATTGAACCCCCTCCTCTGAGGGGAACTCTGTCACATGCCTGATTTTGAAAAAAATGCTAAGAAGTGGGCTGAGAGAGTTCTCATTCGTTCACAGTGCGGTTTTATTTGTTGTTGTTTTTTACCCTGACCCTGGTTTGTACAGAAGTGTAGAACTGCCACAGAGGAGACAAAAATATGGCTTAATATGGCGACGCCTCCATAGTTGTGTCCTCTGCTTTTGAGCATTTTAGACATTTTCTGTTTAGTTTCTGTAATTATCGTCACTTTTTGTTATCCCAGTTATGCATATGGTGTTTTGTCGAAAGAGTACAATACATTAAAAAACATTTGTTTGTAATATGAGCACATGAAAGAGAGCAAAAACACACACACAATAAAAACAAATGTACATCTGTCAACAAGTTGTTACAAAAGCCAGTGGAACAACACAATGAATTATCTTGTTATTTTTCAATCACGCTCAAAACAGCATGCCAGATTTTCTGACTCTTGAAGTCGCTCTGAAATTGTCTGTGTTTATCTGATCTTCACCAGGTGTAACCACCCAAATAGGGCAGTTGAAGGGGATGAGGGGAATTTCAATAACATGAACTTGTGACATCAAACACCTGGACTGCCTGCAGGCAACACCAGCCCTCTCCTGTGACTGTGATGGACTATGGGTGAACTCTGGGTGGACACGTTATTTGACAAAGAAAATAATATCTGTAGTGTTTGTTGACTTCCAGTTGGAGCTGAGTTTCTTAAGACGACTGCTGTTCTGTGTCATGTAATTTGGTTTATATAATATTGTTAGGGTTGCATTGTGCTGTGTTACACCCGGGGTGGCACAGTGGTTAGCACTGGTGCCTCATGTCAAGTATAGAGTTGTGCAGTGTGGGAAGGTTGCCGCATGAAAACCTGCTAATGACATTGTTATTTTTGAATAGGGAAGTAACTGGATGTCCAACTTCTTTCTTAACACTCAGTGCGTTTACATGCATGTTAAGAGAATAATTTGGTTTATTTAATGTCACGTAAACACGTTAGTCCGACTAAAATCAAGCTAGTCTTAGTCGGACTAACGTGCCTGGATAATGTGATTCATAGTCCGATTACTCCTGCGTGTATATGCTTAGTCGGACTGGACTCGGATTTGGCGTTCTGCGCATGCCCCAAAATTTCCTTCCCGGTCTTTGACCCGGAAGTAAGAGGAGACGACGTACAAGTCAGTCTTAGTCAGACTAAGGCCTTAGCTTGATTAAACTGTGCATGTAAACATACTGATTGTCGTGGGAACGCTCAAAACTATGGATAACAAATGAAAAAGAGGTCACCTCCACATAAGTGTCTCATGATAACGACTGAGAATATTTTTAATTATTTTGTGTTGCTGCTCAGTGTGGATGGTTGAATGAATTAAAATAAATGTAATAATGTGCTATTATAACCTGGTTTTAATTACAGATCTATATCAGCGGTTACTCAGGACACTGACTCAGAGCACTTAATCATTATTAGCTGTGGTTTTCCCTGCGGCTGCATACGTCGCTCTTCTGTAGGTTCATTTTAACACAGTCAAACAAACAGATATAAAGTCACTCCAGTAGCTTTTTTTCAAATTCAAGCGTTCTGTGGAGGAGGAAAGCGTTCGTACAGCATGTACATCCACATTCCCGTCTGGTCCAAACATCCCTGTTCTATTAAAGCCTTTTGATTAAGCCACCTGCTGTTATAGCAGCGTGTGACTGCATGACTGCACATACAATACCAGTTTAATAGAGGTTGTGTTATCTTTCACAGCTATTGACCTGCCTGACTGGAAATGCCAAACTGGAAGTCGCTCACAAAATTGACAATGGCAGACGTTCTATACCGAGACACACAAACATGCAGAGTTGTGTGGAGATGATGGTTTGAATATCAAGGACATTTGTTTTATAGTTAACCCTCTTATGACCATCATGATATTCCGGTAACCAGGTATACCTGTAGTATTGTCAAAAAAATGTTCAATGAGTGTTTCTGTCCCTTTTTTTTTTGCCAGTGAATCTTGTCTGTGATTGGACGGTCGCTCCACAGAAGTCCTCAGGGCTACCGTAATGACAAGTATGCGCATGCAACGCTCTATTTCTTCCATCCATCTTCTACCGCTTTATCCTCCTCATGAGGGTCATGGGGGGTGCTGTGCCAATCTCAGCTGACATAGAATGAAAGGCGGGGTACACCCTGGTCAGATAAACTGTAGGCACAAAGCTCTATTTCTCTGCTTTCCAGTACATGTCGGCAGAAGGGTTGTGCGCTACAGCTTTAAAATAACAAAAAATGTAAACATATGATGATTTATTGTCATTTTGCTGTTCACACAAAACCCACAGAGAGGTCACAGTGGTCACAGAGGACAAATGTGTACAAAAGGTGAAAAGTGTAGGCAAAATCCATGAACAAACACAAAACAAACACAAAAGGCTAACACAAGAAAAAGGCTGGACACACAGGGACTAAGGGAAGGCGGGAAACACACGAGAACAGTGAAGCTACCTGAAACAAGACATAACATTACACATTAGTGCACAGAAGAAAACAGCAAAGACATGATGAAAAAAGTGCACAAAGGCTGGAGGAGGATCAGCGAGGATAATGAAATCAACGAGGAAAATGAGAGGGAATTAAGAGGTGGAAGATCAGAAGGGATATTGTTGACATACGTATATACTGTACCATTAAATTGGTCTGACATTTTTTTCAGTCTCCTTCTTCCTGGTTGACATTTATATAATGTGGCTCTGTGATCGGTCACAATCCCTCAGGTTACGTCACTCACACGGAAACGGCACATACATGTTTTTCATAATAAGTGGATACATCTATCAGTAAGTTTTGTAGCTGCATCGCTGTATCTGCACCATATTCACCCCAGTGTTTGGTGTGTTGGTTAAAAACAAAGTGTGCAATCGCCTACAGAAACAGACAAGCATTGGATGGATTTTTTTTTTGATAAATTGTGTAGCTGATCTATTATGACAGAGAGCAACACACATACACACACACTGAGGCACAGAAAACACATTTCCGTCTTAACGGAGCATTTAAAACACTTTCAGTGTTGAGCTCACTTTTTATGCTATTTGTCAAACTCTCTCAGTCATGTGATCACTTTCTGACAATGACCTCAGGGCCACTAAAGCAGTTTATTTAATACTATTGTGTACTATTTGTTTTCTGGTAACAGTGTTTGCCTTAGAGGTAAAATGTCACACCTATATTTCCTCTCATCTTCAGTGAAATAAATGTCCTTATCTCTCGTCACAAATTGCTCCTGCCCAGTGTCAGCCGCTGCTGACTGCAGCTCCCCCCAAGAAATACTAAAGAGCAGTGGAAGTGGAAGAAAATGAATGAATGAATCAATGAATCAATCAAATTGCATGAAAAGGTTAAGACCCAAACAAATCCAGCAACCTTGACAAACCAGTCAGATAGATTCTGCTAAAGGTTAAGTGAACCATCTTCAGCCACCGTCTACTTCACCTTCTCACAGGTCCATAAAAAAACTCACACCTTCAATCCATCACCACACTCAACTCACGTTTTAATAAACTTTTCGTTTATATTTTTAAAGGCATATGTTGAGAGGCAGTTCATGGCAAAAAACAAAAGTGGAAAGGAAACTTGCCTTGTGACCAGAAAGTTGCCAGTTTGTGTTCCCACCAAGGCTGGGGTAATGGTACCCCAGCCCTGTTGCTCACTGTCGCAGAAAATCTCTGCCAAATCATGTCAATCCACTGTGGGGACCCCCTAGCAAAGAAGAAGCCAAAGAAAAGCATATGTTGACATTTTGTGTTAATATTTTTTTTAATCTTTTAGTTATTTTCTATATTATTGGCTTAACCGTGTACACACGGACCTCTGTTTCTATTTATTCAGACAAAAATGGATTTTCAAAAACATGACACCACCCATCCCGCTCCAGTGTCTTGTAATATTTTAGAAAGGAAGCTTAAGCTCTCACAACTGATCACTTTGGGTGAATTTATATCCGATTTCAAGGATAGATGGAAGAAAAAAACACCTTGGCCACTGTAATAACAGAAGTAGTAGTGCTTCTCGTCACACTGTACTCCTCTGGTGAGCCATTACACAGACAGGTCTTCCTCCTCCTCCTCCTCCTCTCTTTGGATCGATTTCTTTGACATGTCCACACACACACACACACACACACACACACACACACACAGCTGCTGCTGTCATCTCCTTGTTTATGTGTGTGAGGTGTTATGACTCTGGGTTTTTTTTCTCTCCTCCTTCATGTGTGTGTGTGTGTGTGTGTGTGTCTGTCAGGAGGATGTTGGCAACCTGGTGGCAAATTAACTGTGAGTGCAGCTCAAGGGATGGAGACTTGGCTAGTGCAAGTGGAAGACGATATAAAAACCCTATAAACCCCTACTATCCCATGTGTTTGTAACTGAATTGATAATAATTGTGATCGATAGCTGTGGGTACGTTTATTTTTTTGTTAGGTAAGTTGTTTTGTGTGTTGTGTACAGAAAGTCGTTTCTTAAAGTTAAAATAAATTAGTTTTTTTTGCTTTTAAAGCTCATGTTTAGTTCATGTTTTTGTTGTAATTCAACTTTTTCTCTTTAATTAAATTTGAGCTGTACAGCAGGCTAACTTTGACATTTCGTCTTGGAATGAGATTATGTTTTAACTGCAAAAACCTTCTTGCCCTTATTGTACTTTTTGGAAAATCTATTTCTGCAGTGTCGTGTTTGTCCGAGGTGTTATTTTGAAGCCTTTTTATTTCATCCTGTTTTTCAGTTTGGAGACTAGGTCAGCTGTTTGTCATTTATTTTCTGTTTTCTTTATGGAAGATAAGATGAGGTTCATTTAGAGGTTTGGTTTATTATTTTGGCATTGCTCGTCTCTGAAGTCAATAACTAAAACTGCTTCTGCAGTTTCTTTGGAGAGAGACAGAGAGAGAAGAGTTTGGAGTCGCACACTCGTTATCCCTGGTTTCAACCCCCCAGGCCAGCGACATAACAGAGCTCATATAATCGGAAGTCTGAATCTGGGTTTTCTTCTCTGGGTGCAGCAGACAGTCCCATGTGCACAGGCTCAGTTCAGCTTATTAAATAAGATGGATGAGTTTTCACAGGATCAGGAGATTTGACCCTCCACTCCTGTTAGTTTCTCAGCTTCTGTTACATGGAGACTTGTCACTTCCAGCGTACAATATGACACATATGCTTGTGTTGAATCATTATTTCTGTTGAGTTATGTGTAATTACGAAAGGTTTCACCTCCTGGTTTCATTGTCAGGGGGATTAAACTGATTCTCCACTTATAATTATTTTTATAGTACTTTTTGAATTGTGAAACATTTTTATTTCTTTATAATTGTTTCACACAGTGGGTTTCATGAGTTCTTATAAAGAAAATCAAGCCTAAATATTAGAAATACAAGCAATACAATGCAGTTAAATAAATGAAAGTGGTTTTAGTTAATAAACATAACTATTTAACATATTTTTTAGGAAGAAATTTAATATTTATACCATAAAATCAAGTTTTTTTATACTACTTTTTGAGAAATATGTTGTTAAGATTTTTTTCACCCCATACAAATATACCACATTATGCCATTTTAATAATTGTTTTACACGATGGGTTCCATGGGTTCCTAAAATAAATGAAGAAACTGAATCAAAACAAATTGAATAAAGATTACTATTTGATATATTTAAAAGGAAAAAGGGGAAAGGAGAATATTCAGGTACTATCAAAATGAACTTATTTCAAGGCCAAAATCCTACATTTTGTTGCTTTAAAGGTTTATATAGGGGGGAAAAGCCATGACAAATGCCTTTATATTAAAAGTGAAATATTCTACCCTGTGGAGTTAAAGTTGTGCCACTGAAAACCCAGCCTGAAGTTCTGAACTAATGACCTACACACGGCTGTGCATGTTAAAAACTCCGTCATTAATATGTAGGGGAAAGATCAAAAGGTCAATTTAGTCAGGTATTCAAGTGCTCGGCTTTGCAGCGAAATCACTTGTCTGCTTTTATCTGTGTCTCTGCTTTTTTATAGGCTTTCTTTGATTCTTTAGATTTTGCTTTTTTTTTTTAAAAAAAAGTGGTGATGGAAGAGAGAAAAAGATCAAACACAAGGGAGTGAAAGAGGGTCTCTGGAGGCCGAACTGCATTGTGGGTCTATTGCTTTGCTTGAGTTGATTACTGCAGTGCCCCACAGTATATGCTGGGGTTAGCCATGCTTCACTCTCCCGCTTACAGTTGGTCCTGAATGCTGCTGCTCGCCTGTTGACTGGAGCTCACAGACACGAGCACAACACATCCATTCTGGCCTCACTTCACTGGCTCCCGGTGTATGACAGGATCACTTTCAAAATCCTTTTGTTGGCTTTTAAACCCCTCCGACTTGCTTCAGTGCTCCAGTGCTACACGCTCCATCGCGGTCTCGCTCTCAGATCTGCTTCTGAATGTGCCAAAAACCAGGCTGAAGCTCGGAGGGGACCGGTCTTTCGCCGCCCGCCTTGGCTCCCAAACACTGGAATGAGATAGCAGGCCCCTTCACGTCCTGTTTTTAAAGCTCGTCTTAAGACGCACTTCTTCTCCGTGTGAGCTGTTGTGGTGTTGTGCAAAACTGTCGTTCTCTCCGAATGTGAGATGTTGTGTTTTTCCACTTATTTTATTATTTTAAATATATTTTTATGTCATTTCAATGTTATCATAAAGCAGCAACTGTTGTTTTTTAATGTGCTCTATCAATAAAGTGGATTGGATTGGATTGGATTGTCTGCGGGCGAGTAATGTGCAGTGAGTAACTAATTACACTTCACTGAGTGACTTGACCTTCAGTGAAGTGAGAGGGTTAGACTGGGTTTAAAATGGGGGTTCACATTCAGCATGTGGTACAGACTGATCTATTAATCCTTCTGATCTAGTGCAACGTTTGACGAGACTGCAGCATTTCAGCGGCAGTGACCCGACAGATGCTGCTAATTAATCGTACGGGTCTCACTTAAATGTCACTGATGAAATATAATTACTTATTCCTATAGGGAACACTATTTTTGTTTTTTATTTTTTTAAAGCTATAATAAAAGGTTAGCTCACAGCTAAAGAGAAATACCTAAAGAGAGTCTCTCTTGAGGTCACCTCACATTCCTAAGCACAAACCTAACAACTCAGGATAACGGCAGCCGCAACTCACAAATCACAAAGGCCTCTGTGGGGCCCTGGCACCCATCATTTGTCTACAGAGTGTGCCTCATTATATCTTTGTTGTACATAACCCAACTAGGACAAAGGACCAATAACTCAACAGTCCTCCCCAAGGTCGACTCTAGGTATCAACAAAGGAGGCGCCGGACATCGTGACCTGACGTCTCTCTCTCCTCTCCCCTGTTTCTCCAGAACCTTAGATATACCATAACTCTAGGATTCACAGGCAGACTGACAGAGGATGCCCAGACGTTTAACATCTCCTTGTTCATGTTTGGTATTATCTCAGTTCTCCTCGGAACTGAGCTGCCTTCAATAAAGCTTTTCAACTGAACTCATCACTAACTCCAGAAACTCCTGATGATAATTCGTCTCCGCAACATAAACATTGTTGACTTCCTTCTTGTGTCGGACGTCGCGATCATGTCTCTTCCAATGACGACACTCTCTGACCAATCAGTGACTGATTGACTGTCAGACAATCAGTCACGTCTGCTGACGTCACATTTTTGTATCGGCTCAACTCGCTTGGACTCTCACCAAGTTCAAGCCAAGCCGAGTCGTGCTAGAGCTGTATAATGGAAAAGCACCATAACCCTCCACCTACCATCTAAAGTAGCTTTGTATAAAAGGCTTAGGTTTATTCTAACTATCCTACTCCTAAATGCAAATAACCCTCAGCTTTGTTGTCCATTTTTGGAACTGCAGCTCTTTGTTAAACATTCCAGTGCTGTTGTTAGCAGAAAATAAGTACAATGCTGAATCATATATCAGTGAGTGTGTTCACAGAGAAGATAATTGCAAGACATTCTGAAGTGAACAGAGAAGTACAAAACTCCAGTTCTTCAGCGAGGAGTCCTTCGAGCACAGACGGCACTTGAAGATGCATGAAATCAAGGAAAAAGGCTCGAGTTACTGCTTTGTGTGTTGATTAACATCCGACTCTGCAGGAGAGAGGTGGTGTAAACTGTTTTGTTTATAAGGTTTCCCTCCAAAATTGTAACCTGCCGCCCTCTTGAAAGAAAAAAAATCACCTCAGCACTCGGAGCGAGGTTCGGCCAGATTGTGCATCATCTTATTCCTCTGCCACCAGACTCTTGAACTCCCCTTTTCTATTTGACAGTCAGGTGAGGACACAAACCAGATGCCAAAACAGAAAAGAGAAAAGAAAAGCATTTTAATTTGAGCAGGACTTTAATGGCGGCGAGGTTGATGTGCAGAGTGAGCTGGTACAGAAGCATCTGTCATGTTGGCATGTAAAGTTTACATGACAGCTGACCTCATCTGTGTGTGTGTGTGTGGCCCCTGCTGGTATGTTATTGTCTCACTTCACGGATTCTGTGAACCTTAATCCTCGTGTTCCGACTAACAATACCATGAATGGTGTTTCAAAAGCCTGTAGTGCAGCAACACAAGGGAAGGTCAACAGCTTATATATTAAAGTAATAAGCACTGGCATTTCAACATTTCTGCGGTTGTTGAAGGGTGTGGACAGGGCCGGCTCTTGGCATAGGCGATATAGGCGGTCGCCTAGAGCGCCATCTGCTGGAGGGGCGCCGCGAGGCCCCCCTTCCAGCAGAAAAAAAAATAAAAAAATTTTAAAATAAAAAAAAAAAAATAAATAAATACATTTTTTTTAAAACAATGAAAATAAAAATGATTTTCTATTCCCAGTCGCCCTCATTTGTGTGTTCTCTCTTGAAAATAATAAATATTAACAAATGAATAAACAATAATGTTCCTAAAATGTGGTGCTGCTGAATCACATGACGGATGACCTCAGGGTCAGAGCAGGGATCAGAGGTCAGGTCACAGACAGGTGAAGCTTTTGTTATTAACGACATGAAAAGGCCGTCCAAGCCCTCGGGAGCGCAAAACCGCTAGAGACGAAAAGAAGAGGAGAAGAGGAAATTACAATATAAAGGTAACATTAGCCTGTACAATTTTTTTTAATTGTGCCGTTTTGTGTGAAGACGTTTTATTAACGCTATTTATTTAAAACAATAAATGTTTTCATATTTCTGCTTGCTAGCTACATCGTGTTTAATGTGAAAATGCGCACTGCATCAGCGCTGTTTATATTTGTGATGAGTTTTCATTAGTTTTCAGAAAAGTAATGAAAACTCATCACAAACATAAACAGCGGTGATGATAACTGTTATCATCTCTGCCTGCCTGGATGTCCAGTCTGATTTGGTATTTTATTTCAGTTTCATCACGTCATCATTATGTTTGAGTGTGTTGAAAATTAATTTTACCATAGTCATCACTAGTATATTAACACCTGTGTGCCCACTGACACAGTTGTGGTGCTGGTGCTTAGTTCTACTATTGTCTTATCACGTTTGATATTGTGTTGAAAATCATGTGTGTGATTGTTCATTTGGCTGGTGTAATTCGTGTGTGTGTGTGTGTGGGGGGGGGGGCACCGGAGGGCAATCTCGCCTAGGGCACAAAATTAGGTAGAGCCGGCCCTGGGTGTGGAGTTACCTTTTACCTGGATGTCTCCTGTAATCTACTGGTGGCAAGTGTAAGTTACTTTTATTACTTATAAGTAAACAACAACAATGAAGAATCCAAACAATTTTCTGCCTGTTAGTTAAAAGCAGCAAAACAGCAGCAAAAAAAAAATGGGAAAAAGGTAAAGGTAAATTAAAAATAATGAATCTGTTTAATAATTTAATTAATTATAATTCACATTCACAAATTGTTATTACATATATACGTATTATACATATTTAAACAGGTAGAATTACAGTATTTATTATGATATATTATTATTTTCTATATTTTTTGCTCTCCCTGTTTAGTAGTGGTAATTGTAGTAGTTGTAGTAGTAGTAGTAGTAGTAGTAGTAGTGGTGATAGTGGTAGTCGTCGTCGTCATAGTAGTAGTGGTGGTGGTAGTATCAGTAGTAGTAGTAGTAGTATCTTCGTTTTTGTCTTCAATTCTCCCTGCACTGTTTTCAATTTGTCGATAAAGTTAAATAGAAAAAAAGGGGGTTAGCGGAAGTGCATCTGATGTCACTTCCGTTCCGCGAAGCTGAAATTTTGGCGCCGCGTAAAAACGGATACAAACTACCGACAGATGATGTTATAAGTTTCTGACCAGAACGCAAATGTTAACGGAAAATATCGCGGGTGTTTGTCGGTAGTTACGCGGACGATCTCACGAGCGTTAGACATGAACAAAACTTGCGTCAGATATATATTTGTAGCTTAAGCTCGGTATCGTTTACTCAGTCCACGGTACTGTCGGTCCTTGGACACAGCTGTCTGTGGTTTGGTCGAAATGAACATGAACCGGAGCAAACTGAAGAAAAATAAGGTGAGCATGTTTTCTGTTTGTAACGTTCAAGGTTCAACAAATAGCATAGATGTGTGTGTGTGTGTGTGTTTGTTGCTTTTCAGTGCATTATAACCGTGTAAACACACATTTCCCATTGCAGTTGTATATATTATGTCAGGAACACATGAGAAGCTACTGTGTAATGACCGTAGGAGATAATATTTTCCTGCATTGTGATCCACATAACCACCAAAACATTGAATAAGTTCTACTTTTAACCACGACAGGCATCTAAGACATAGAAAAGCGGGACATTCTCACACTTTGAAGCAAAAATTAGTCAGGAAATGTTCTGCATTCATCATGTTTTTATTAATAGTCAAGATTTTATTTTATTTATATTATTTATTGACTGTCTTTATGAGTGATGAATAATAAATCATGTAAATGTACTTATTCATTTTACTCTCTGAAATGTTTTTATAAAACAAGTTTTCAGATTGAATATATTCTGGTTTCTTTGCTCCATGTAACAAAAATAAATCATCCAAACTGAATAATTTTGATTTGTGAACAAAAGACAAGAACATTTTCTGACATTTTACAGACAAAACAAATAATAATCGAGAGATTAATCGAGTATAGAAATAAATGGTTAGTTGCAGCTCTACAGCAAACACGTGGCTGTTTTTTATTTACGGTACTTTTGTGGTTTCTGTCAGGTGACTCTCGGAGGACAGAAGAACATCTCATCGTTTTTCCCCTGTCAAAACCAAAAGGTAATACTTCTCTTTCAGTTTTGCTTTTTCTGTAACCTGTTTCTCTTCTGCTCTAATATAATCTGCTGCTCATTTTTATGACAATTTTTTTTTTAGGTTGAGTCGTGTTCAAATAAGACATCTGTCAGAGACGCAGCTTTAACCAAGACTGAACCTCAGATCAAAGATGATGAGACCGCTCCATGTAGACTTAACTCCCCTTTAAAAAGGTGCATCCTTGGGGAACTTGAGAACCTGCAGCCCTCTCCCCCAGATCTTCTCCTGTCTATTCCAGAGACCCCCAACAGTCAGATCGGGTGTTACTCCTCCTCTTCGTCCAAAGAGTCAACTCCACTGAGTCCGCTTTCCAGCAGAAACGTGGTGACCCTGGTGAAGATCGACCAACCGTCCTCCACCTGTCTCAGTCCCAACTCCAAAGGGCTGAGTGTACGGAAGACAAAGAGGACAGAGGGATGTTCTGCCTCCATAAAAAGACTCTTCAGTCCTCCTGAAGAGTCTCACACTGCCAAGAGGCCAAGAACTGTGATCAGCCCCCCAGGACCTACCCGAAAAGAACACGAGAAGACGCCTTGTTTCTCCAGTGACTGTTTACAGAGTCAGTCTGAGAAGATAAAGGAAGAGAGTTGTCATACTGAAGTTGTCCTCAATGGCAGAGGGAACACAGCAACGTCACTGAAGCCTCATCAGTATTTGGAGAGACAAGGAAAACATCAGGAAGAGAGAGATGAAGGTGAGAAAGTTTATAGTTGTATGTGATGACAGTGTGTCATCCCCATTAGCTCAGCTGGTAAGGAGATGTGCTTTGAGTCCAGAATCCTGCGTTCACAACCCAGCCCTCAGACAGATACATGCATTCACCTCCTATTATGTTATAATGTCATCTGACTCCACATGTGAAAGAAAGGCAGAATTGTTTTTTTTGTTCATTCCTGCGTGGCTTAGATTTGGTTACATTGCCATTTAAAAATGCTAATTATGACAAGGAAAATAAAATTATCATAAAGCAGTGCATTTGTATGTAACTTTTACTGTCCGAAGGAACCATAATCACATTATCAAATCTGGCCCTCCTTAAAAAAAAAGTTTTGACACTCCCTCAATCAGGTGTGATTGTTTTGCTCGACAGATCCTGATTTCACATGAAATAATCATCATAAACAATTTTTTTTTTGTTACATAGCCCAAGTGCAAATTGTCACGACTGCACCACAGGGAGTGTTGGATCTAAACCAGAAAAAAGCCATGACATCACCGAAAGAAGACCAAGACAAGGTGTCAGCATCCAATCAGGAGCAAGCTGGAGGTAAGACTGCAAGTCACTGAAAGGATTACATTACAATATTTATCGTTATATCAAGTTTTTCTCATACAAAGATTCTGAACCATAGTTTTTTTTTTTTTATTTAATTTATTATCAGTCCATCAGAACTTCTCTTACTATATCTTGGTATCTGCAATATAATATACTGGTTGTATCTTGTTTGGTTTTACTTAAAAAAAAAAAAAATCAGAAGTGACGTCGACTTGTCCTGTGGACGAATTGCTGGACGAGGGCTGGTTTACAGAGCACATGGACGATGATGAAAGTCAAGTTGCTGCGGAGAAACCCAAAAAACCTCGGTGAGAAACGGCATAAATCGACACACATAAGTTTGATCTCGACGTTGGTAATACTGAGCAGTTGTTATTGATTACATATCTCCAGATTCTTGCCAGTTATAATCCCTAACATGTACAAAGGTGATATACAGCAGATGATGACAAAGCCTCTGTGTTTACAGGAAGGTGCCAGATCATGTGATTCTCTCCGGAGGCCTCAACAACCGCTACTGGGTTTTGGGCGTGGAGGAGAATCCTGGTCACAAATCGCTGACCCTCTCGTGCCACAAGTCTCTACAGCCGACTGAGACGTGTCTGCTGAAGGACGGATGGTAATGCTGCGCGCCAGGACGTTTGCCCCGTTCACCTGTCTATAACTTCCTTATTTACATCGTAACATGACTCACGTTGTTTCCTATAATTCCTACATACGCCGTAGACCTTTCAGCTTTATAATGTCTGTGTTATACTGACACATATTTCTGATGATCTGAGACTTATTCCTGTTTATACACTATGTTCTCATTATATGCAGTGTAAAGTTTCTTCGTTGCTTCCAGGGAGATGACGCCGGTGTGTTGTGGTGATGTGGTGCACCTGGAGGGCCACTCTGATGGTGGGTCCTGGTTAGTGGACAGGGAGCGTGGTTTCCTGGTTTTACTGCCCGATAATCTGATCTCAGGAACCAGCATCTCAAACTCCATCCGCTGCATGAGGCGTGCAGTTCTGAGTGATATGTTCAAGGTAAAAACTGGCGGGAAATTCCCAGAAACTTTCCATGGGAACTTTTGTTCTGGAAATTTGGTAATTTTAAGGAGAATTTAGTGGAATTTTTGATCAGTTAGTGGCCAATATTTATTTTAATTAATTTATTTATTTATTTTTGTAAGGTGTACATCTTATTTACTGTCACTGTGACTAAAATTTAAGATACCACTCTATCTGCCAATCTCATCATAGATTCATGTTATCATATTGGATTACATGGTACTTATAGTTGATTTTTAATGAACTTGCATATTTCATTATTTTGCCCTGATGCAGAGTTTTGACGGAGGCTCAAAGCAGATGCTGAATGGCACCATGGTGCATGACGTCTTTCAAAGAGCAGCCACAGCTAAAGATTTTTCTCTGGCGACTCTGTCTAAGCTGGCGGACCAGGCCCTGCGCAGTCCTCAGTACATGGGAGACATGTAAGTGGTTAGGCAGGTGAAGACATGATAAGAAAGTGATTAATACTTAATAATGATTTATCTCCTGTTGACTTATGTTTGTCCCTCAGGTACAGTCTGGGTGTGAGTCAGGACGAGATGAAGCAGGAACTCTATGATTATCTGCCCTCACTGGAACACTGGTCAAAGGAATACCTCAACGGCCCAACACCAAAATCTATCAGTCTCAAAATGTGCGTGTACATGCGTGCACACACACACACACACACACACACACACACACACACACACACACACACAAACAAATATTTAAAGCTGTAGTGTGTAACTTTTAAATATGAGCCATGACTGTCCATGACATTCAAGCCGTTGTCAAATGACTTCTCACAATGCCGACAAAGCCTTTCTGCTCAACACATCTCTCTCTGTGTTTCTCCAGCCCCAGCAGCGGCAGAGTTCCAAGCAGAGACCAGAACTCTGCCACTGTTGTCACGGTTACAGAGCTTGCGGACATTGAAGAGAACGTGTGGTCGCCAAGATTTGGCCTGAAAGGGAAAATTGATGTCACGGCACGCGTTCGGATCCAGGCGCCGAGAAACGGCAGAAACCACAGAGCTCCAGAGGAGAGGACTCTGCCCCTCGAGCTGAAAACGGGAAGAGAGTCAAACTCAGTAGAGCATCGCAGTCAGGTTGGTGGACCGCAGTGTGTCCAGCTACACAGATACACACATGCAGTGGGGGTGTGGAAGATGAAGGTTTTACTTGGTGTACATGTGTGTGTTTCTCTGTGTGTGTAGGTGATTCTGTACACTCTGATGAGCATGGAGAGATACAACTCTGAGGCCGGCCTCCTGCTTTACCTCAAGACCGGCAACTTGCATCCTGTAGTGGCCAGTCACATGGACTACAGAGGTACATATGTATGTGCTTAACAGGGTTCCCATAGGTCCTTGAAATCCTTAATCCTAAATAGACATGGGTCATTGTGCAAGAAAGAAGCTCAGTTGATATTTGGGTAAATGTCTCCCTTGTTTGTTATGACGCCACCTGCTGTTTCATGTCCTGCATTGCTTGATATACATGGACTAGACCTACGCAGAACAAACTAGTCATAATTACAAGCCGTGTTGTGGACACTGTCCACCGTCTCTCTCTCTCACATGAGATTCCACCAAAGAAAATGACAAAGACTGACGTGTCCAAGATCCCAAGGACAATCACTTGTCCAGATGCAGAGCGTGCTGCAAATCAATAGAAGTGGATGCGATGGGAGAAGCGTCTCTGACAAGTTGTCCTCCCATCTGAAGCTGTCGGCACATTCTGTCCTTGAATTTAAGGGGATTGTTCCTTTTTGAAAGTCCTTGAATTTGATGTCAGCCAAGGTGCGGGAACCCTGACTTAAAACAACCTGTCTGTTATCATGTTGTCATCTTTTTTTAGATTCCATAATTGTATTTCTACAAACTGATGGATTATGATTATGATTGTAGGTGCACAAAGACCTCTGTTTACTACATTTAAAAAACAAAAGCGATAGTGACATCTGATAACAGATTGAGGAACACAGAAACTATGAATTCACCTTTAATTTACCAGTGGAAGTCCATTTTCAAATGTAAAAACATTACTATGCAGCGAGCAACAGCTTCTTTTTCCGTGCACCAGCCTTATCACTAAAACTCACTGTGTTTGTGTCAGAGCTGCTGAAGCTGAGGAACACTTTGGTTCATCACATTCACCACTGTGTGAGCAAAGGAGCGAAGCCCAGCCGCCTGTCGAGACTCCCTGACATCCTGACAAACAGACAAGCCTGCCAGTATTGTCCTCAAAAGATCAACTGTGCTTTATATGAGAGGTAAAAGTTATTGTCATTTCCCAGAATTTGAAATGAAATATAGAAATAGCAGGGATTATCTCACACTGCTTCTTATTCTCCTTCATCTGACCTCCAGAGCGGTGGACGGCAGCGCTGCTGACGTCGACGAGGACGTCGTGCGTGACTTCCTGCAGCAGGAGACCGGTCACCTGACTCTATCGCACCTGAGCTATTTTTCCCACTGGCTTCTGCTCTGTTGCCTTGAGGCGGCGACCATGGAGGCCAAGAATGGGCGAAAGCGTGTGTGGCTTCAGACGGTTGAGGAGAGGTACGGAGCCTCAGACATGTAAACGATCGTCGTCTTTGGCCTTCATTCAAATTGTCCAGCTCCTGTTGTGAGCCATTAAAACACCGGCTCTGAGTGTTTTTAAGATGAGATAATCATTCCTCGGTCAAAATATCTGTTAAGATGATACAAATGGTATTATTACAAATAGTAATAGTATATAATAGTATATACATTATATATATATATATAAAAAGTCACCAAAATGTATGTATTTATATATAAAACATGAACAGAATTTGATTTTAATGATATACATTGAAATCAGATGTAGTGAATTTGTATTCTGAGGTGTAAATAGACAATATTTGTCCATCATAATTTTTTATATATATGCAAATCACACACTCGCAATTAGTGCCTATTAATATTTGAACAGACTCAGACAAATGGGAAAATAAATAACAAAACAATTATAGAATCATAAACACTTCAACGCACGAAACAAAAACAAACTAAAAACCCTTTGCTCTTGTTTTGATTAAATACCTGTGCTTTCTACTTTTCTCGTATCATTATGTGAAGATTTCTCTGATCGTCTGATTGTTGTTCTTCCCTCCTGGAGTGTGTGAGTGTGTGTGTGTGTGTGTGTGTGTGTGTGTCATCAATGATATGATTGGTGTTGCAGGATCATTTACAGTAGATATAATTGATCCGTATCTTTGCCGTTATTGAGCTCGGTTTTCTATGTTCCTGGTGTTTTGCAGTGAGAAGAACGGGAGCTGCGTGGGGAATCTGCAGCTCAGCGGCTCAGTGGTCGTCCAGTCTGCAGGAGTCTTCCTGCATCACTTCCAGAGAGGCAACGTCACTCCACAGCGGGGATTATCTCACACTGGTCTCACCAGTGGAGATCGCATCGTCATCAGCGACCAGGAAGGTCGGCTCGTCGGCTTGGCAACGGGTTACCTGTGTGAAGTCGGCAAGTCGCGGATCAGCTGCACCCTGGACAGGTGAAAACTAACATTTATATCATTGTTATTTAGAGTCTTTCTAACCAAAGGACTGTTTTGTTTTTATTCTGATTTGTTTTCCAGGACCTTCATTGTAGTCAAAAATTTGAATTCTTCATACATCTCTATCAGCAGCAGCCACTGACTGTATTTGCACCTGTTTTGCAGAGACTTGTCAAAGCTGAATGCCGTGTTGTTTCGTTTGGACGGTGATGAAGGTGTCATCGGCCTCAGCACTCACCTCACTAATGTCTCCAGACTGATGGAAAACTCTCAGGACAGGTAAACCAAAAAAAATGATGGTGTGAGAGGTGCCAGTTTAAACAGCCACAAACATTGGTACTGCTTTTTATTTCTCTCTCGTGTGTGATATGTCAATGTCAACTTTATTTATACAGCCCATTTAAATCAACCTTAAGTTTTATTGCAGTGCAGTAGAAGGAAGGCAAGCTGCTGAGTGCGTCTTGAAATGATTGCAAAGGAGAAGAGGAGTGTTTTTACCAGGGACTCAAGTTTCAAGAGTCTGGGCTGCTCTTGCACGATAAGGCAAACTATTCCAAAGACTGGGAGCAGCCACTGAAAAAAGGCCTCGATCACCTCATAGAACTTCAGTTCAACCCATGTCTGTCTGTCTGTCTGTCTGTCTGTCTGTCTGTCTGTCTGCAGTGATCGTCTGAGGGAGCTGGTTGTTGACCTTCGTCCTCCAGAGTTTATCTCCAACCTCAGTGCTGTTCTGCCCCGAGAAGCCAAGGACACGGTGGCCAACATCCTCAAAGGTGTCAAAGCTTCTCTAGTTCAAGTCCACGTAAAGTGATGAAAAATGTCTCTTCTGACGTTGTCACCTCACAGACGCTGCTTAAAAGTATTAATTATTGAGCCAACAGGCAGTAGAACATTGAAACCCAATTACTTTCTCTCTAAGGCGACAGAAATCCAAATTTGAGGAAAACTGGGAAGAGTGGAACACTGACAAATACTTTTGTGTTTGTGTATGTGTAGGTCTCAACAAACCCCAGAAGCAGGCCATGAAGAAGGTGCTGCTCTCCAAAGACTACACACTGATCGTCGGAATGCCCGGCACTGGCAAAACCACAACCATCTGCACTCTGGTAAACAACCTTAACCAGAATTCAGCAAACACAACCTTCTCCCTGCATGAACAGAACTCTTGTCTCATGTTCTGTCTTTTGTCTTCTTTTCCCTCGCTGTCTCTCAGGTCCGCATCCTCCATGCGTGTGGGTTCAGTGTGTTACTGACCAGCTACACTCACTCTGCCGTCGACAACATCCTGCTGAAGCTGAAGCGCTTCCGGGTCGGGTTTCTGCGTCTGGGTCAGGGACAGAAGGTTTGCTGTCTTCAACATCTGTTATTTAATCAGTTTGAATCTTTTTTTTATTATTAAAACAACATTTCTGATTGTTTTAGCTGCTTAAATGTGAGTATTTTCTTAATTTCTTTGCTCCATATAACAAAGAAATCATTAAAACTGAATCATTTTGGGTTGTGGACAAAACAAGACATTTGAAAACATCATGTCCGGGTTTGACAAACACTGACCAACGTTTTTTAACATTTTAAACGATTACTCGATTAATCGAGAAAATAATTGACGGATCACTAGTTGCAGCTCTAGCAGCAAATATGTCCTCACTTTGTAAAACTCTATTTAGCAGTAAATATAAATGTGGAAATATTTAAGAAAAGCTGATGAACCGGCATGGTCATTTGCATAAAAACACAAATCACCCTTTAAGGTGCAATATGCAACCAACTGCCTACAAAATGTCTGCAAACATAAATTAACCATATGAATATTTAGTAGAGAAGTGTTTCCATAACTTTCCCTAACTAAGATGACAAACTGTCTTGTTTTTCTACCATTTCTGTAACTACAGCCATTATTTTTTTAATACGCACCAGCTATTTCCAAGCAATATGTGTTTAATAATTTAATCACAACTGAATTTTAGGCAAATGATTTTATAAATCTGATGTAAAACACTTGAAAAAAAAAACCTCCAAAATAAATCTACCACGACCCATTTGTGGGTCTTGTTCCAGTCTTAGAATGTTTTTTACTGCGATCATGAGGCGTCACATTCCCTCATCATTCATGACCTGTTTTCTGAATGTTCACATCGTCTTGTACAGGAATTTCTGTATAGATTTATGAGTTTTCCCTCCTCGACATGCACATAATTAGATGCTGACATGCTGTAGTATAACATGTCTGTTTTCTGTCGTGGCGAGCACTCTGTCGTGTGCTTGTGTTTATGATTGTAGTTGTGTTGGTCTGACATGCTGACCTTTAAATAGCATTGAAGTGATAGGATATAATATAATAGTGAGAGTTATACAAATGTGTGTGTATTTTTATATATATATATACTGTATATATGTATATATATATATATATATATATATATATAATGGAACTGCAAGCTCGCTCTGTATTATTATTATTATTTATGTTTCTCTTCTGTTGTGTTCCAGGTGCATCCAGATATTCTGCCTTACACGGAAGAAAATGCCAGGAAAACAGGAGTTCACACTCCCACTGAGCTGGAGCAGCTTTATAACAAGGAGGTAAGGAAGCACCACACAGATGAATCAATGACATCGCAAGGGGTTCATTTTATCATAGGCTTTTTTATCTTTTAAGGCCCTGGATTGCAAAGGTTATTTTTGTCATGGAGTCTGTATCTATTGTCTCAGTCAGACAGATGCCTTTTTAGTTGTAAAATAAATAATTTTACATTTGTCAGCTCACATGAAGAAATTTGTAACAACTCGGTGAACGTTATTCCCCTTCCGTTTCCAGTTGGTAGTGGGAACCACCTGCATGGGCATCAAACATCCCCTTTTCACACGTCGGCGCTTCGATTTCTGCATCGTCGACGAGGCGTCACAGATCAGCCAGCCGATCTGCCTGGGGCCGCTGTTCTACGCCAAGAGATTTGTGCTGGTCGGAGATCACCAGCAACTGCCGCCAATCGTGCAAAACCAGGAAGCAAGGTAACGTGCGGGGATAAACATGTAAAAAAGAAAAGCTGGGTGAAAAAGACGTGGAAATATTAATTAAGATTGAATTGATTTCCTTTTTTTCCAGGTCTCTTGGGATGGATGAAAGTCTGTTTAAACGACTAGAGCTTCATAATGAAGCTGTCGTCCAACTGAATGTTCAGTACCGCATGAACCGGTGAGCACACACAGATACCAGTTTATGTTCAGACTGTTAAATTCATCATGTCCTTAATCCTCTCATGACTCAACTCAAATGTATTTATAAAGCACATTTTGAAAACAACCGAGGTTGACCAAAGTGCTGTACAGAAGGACGTCAATAAAATAAAAACAGTATTAATCAGTACAAATAAAAAGCATAAAAACATGAAACCTTTTTAAAAAATGATACAGAGCATAGTAAAAACACAAAAACAATGGAAGTCGAGCTCAGTCTGATTTTGTGGCTGTAGAATTGTTAAAATTGCTGTGCCGATCTCAGCTGACGTAGGGAGTAAGGCGTGGATCACACGCTGGACAGATCGCCAGACTATAGTTTTTGAATTTTCACATTGTCACCAATGGTCTAGGAGTTATGGTAATGAGAAGTACAAATGCCAAATCAACTGTTGGTAACATAAGTGTTAAAACCGTTGTAATAGATTCTTCACCACCCGTTAACAGTTATTCTTTTGTCACTGTGGAAGTGGAGATGAAAAATCCCGCCTCTGTGTGTATTCTTGTGTTTTCCAGGCAGATCATGTCTCTGAGTAACTCGCTGATGTACGAAGGCCGGCTGGAGTGTGGATCAGAGCGGACGGCCTCAGCCCTGCTCTCTCTGCCTTTCCTGACCTCTGTCCAGTCGGAGCTTAGTTCACACTCCCCTCACACTCATCCACAGCATGACCTGGCATGGATACACGCCACCCTGTCGCCTAGCAACCCTGTTTGCTTCCTCGATTGCTCAATGGTGGGTCAAATATAGAGCAGTTTTGTCAACTTTTATTTTGTTGAGATAAAAGGTTTTTGTGCTGAATGGAAGATTTTAGGGGTCAACACGGTTGGTTAGCACTCCCGAAACAAGGGCCTTTCTGACTGTTAAGAACTTTATTAAAAAGTATTATAATTATATACAGTATACGTGAAGTGATCAGCTGATTTTAATCCTGTTTCCTTTAAGGTTCCAGCGCTGGAGTCGGTGGAGCAGGGAGGTGTTAGCAATCACACTGAGGCTGCTCTTATACACAAGCTGCTTTCACTGCTTCTAAAGGTACAGCATCTTTGTCGAATCAACTGATCCCCTGTTACGACAAAAAAATTAGGAGTCATAGAAATGATCAGTCCACTTACTTATTGTGCTAAACTGTGTTATTTCTGTTATTTCAGGCGGGATGTCGACCCAGTGATGTAGGAGTTATTGCTCCCTACAGACAACAGTTGAAGTGCATCTCTGCTCTGCTGCAGTCGCCTGCCTTCACTGGCGTGGAGGTGAACACAGTGGACAAATACCAGGGACGAGACAAGAGTCTAATTGTGTTTTCGTTTGTCAGGAGCACAGCGGAGGAAGGACACGTAAGTTTTTCCCCTTCCCAACTCTTCTCTTCACCCTGACATAGTTCTCTGGTCAGAACCTGCCAGAGTAGTTATCCTGGTGGGTGGAGCTGTGGGTGGTCCAAGATAACAATGTTTTGGGGCTTGCGCATACACCAGGGAAAGTCAAAATGTGGCAGAACCCAACAACCGCAGGCTTACACTGCACCAGCAGGTCAGACGAGGTTTCACAGTCAGGTTGAGCACCACAGAGCTGCTGATCCCAACTCTGCAGTTGGATTAGGAGAGCAACAGCAGCCTTCCCAGCAAACCCCACAACAACAGGACAGCCCACAGCAGACCCAAGAGGCAGTATAACACCAAAGCTGAACATCCTTGGCCATCTCATTCACGAAAAAGGTAGAAACGGCTTCGGAGTCATACCCCAAAAGAGCACCGGTCTCCCACAGATTCTCCAGCTGGTTAAAAAACGACGGCTTCTGGGAAAATCATGGAGGAGAGCTAAGCCTCGTGAAAAAGAAGGCCTGAAAGACCTGTGGAACACCATCAAACAAAGGCTTGCACATCTCAGGAGAGCTGAAAGGATAAAGAGACCCCGAAGCCGGAGGGAGAGGGCAAGACCAAGATTCTTTCAGGAGCCATTCAAATACGCCAGCAACTTGCTGGAGGAGAGGAAGAATGGGACACTTCAGACCACCGAGCAGGAGCTGGAGCATCACATCCAAGACCATCTAAGTGGCAACCGCAGAGGGGAACCACTTGGATCACCAGGCTATGTATCCCACCCACCTGAGCTGCTGACAGAGTTTGACACTGCTCCCGCGAAGTGGATGGAGGTCAGACAAGTCGTCCAATATGCCAAGTTGGACCTGCACGTTGTCTGGTTAGACCTTGCAAATGCCTTTGGCTCAGTTCCCCTCCAACTCATCACATTCACCCTTGAATTTTTCCATGAAACCAGTAAGTATCATGAAGCTGAGAGCAAACTACTTCAACTACTACTATACTTGTATGTTTGCTACACAACCCGGGACATCACAACTGCCTGGGACCGGCTGGAAAAGGGGGATAGCAATGGGATGTTCCATCTCCCCCATTCTCTTCATGACTTCATTCGAGATCATCCTGATAGGTGGGAGACAAATGGTGGGTGGGGTCAAGTCCCAAACAGGCCAAAGACATCTCAGGACTTTATCTTCTTTGAAAATCTAGCTTTTTCTGTGGATTAGGTTTCTGAAAATGCACATTTTGAAAAACATTTAAAAGCACTCAACTGTGGAGTTTTAGGTTTGTATGTTTGTAAGTTGTAAGACAGCGTGAACTTGGCGTGTGCAGAAAGGATTACTTTTTTTTTTTTTTTTGAAATGCATTCGCTTTTGTGATACACAACAATCAACATTTGTGACAGTGAGTGAATGTCTGACCTCCCTCCTCTCTGTTTGCAGTTGGGTGAGCTGTTGAAGGACTGGCGTCGCCTGAACGTAGCCATCACCAGAGCCAAACACAAACTGGTCATGGTGGGCTCGGCAACAACGCTGCGGCGCTACGCCCCTGTGGAGAAACTCCTCAACCATCTTCAGCAAGAGAACATGATATCCTTTACAAATACAAATCAGATTTAATGTACTCAGAGCCGCACTCCAGTATGATCGTTTAGTGCCACACGGACACAATGAGGATCCACTGGTGTGGTAATAATAAGGAACTCCAGTACATTGCAAACCATTTCCAACAGGGGGAGACCTAGCATGTTCCACCTGGGACTGGTGAGTATACAGTTTATTGTGGATATTAATTATGTGTGTGTGTGATTTGTTACTGCATACAATAAACAGTAAAGACAATTTACATGGAATCTAATACTCAATACAAATATAATGTGAATTCACTTTCACATTTTGTGATTATGGCTGTTTACATCTGGACATTTATGTTCACAAATTCTAGTTTTTAACTCTCACTTTGTTTTACCAGCATAGTATAAATTACAAGGAAACTTTAAAAGATAAACCACACGATTTGTGTCACCTGATCCAGCGTCACCTGACTGCGGATGATTGACGTAAAGACAGGGAAAATGGCCACTAGTATAGATAAGAAGATAGAAGAGCGAGTGTCAGGCTTTTTGTCTACAAGGTTTATTCCTTAACCTTTGTCACATTGTTCAGCTCCCACCAGCTGCACATAAGGCCGTACCCAGCATGCACCTGTGACTGAAGACTTGACTTGAGCCAAGATGGTGTTTTTCCTGTGTCACAACAGAGCAGACGGCAGAAGTGAGCAACTTCCAACAGGGCAGCAATTCAGAACCAGCACGACATGATTTTTCAATGTTTCAATGTTGTTTTGAATTGGTCGAGTTTAACTGGAGACACAAGCGACACTAATCATTACACTGCATCTGACTCATTTTTGCAGATTGTTGGTTATTTTTCATTGTGTTGTAGTTTTTTGTGCCGACTAAAGGTGGAGAGAGACCTCATGGACTGAATCTAGAGACTGAACCTCAAAAAGGTGTCGCTCTGTTGATTTATCTTTAATGCCACACACTTTGCATTCCAGTTTTAAAAAAGTATCTGTAATTGTCTGACTGTGAAACACTGAAGAACGACGTAGACACACTAAAAACATACAAGGCAGCTACAGCTTGTGAGACTGAATTCATGGTACAAACATCAAATACTAAGCCAAACATCTCTGTCTGTACACTGGAAGCCCAGGAAGTAAGTAGTGATGACAATATAGAGAAAAAAGTATAAGATATAAACATAAATATGTAAAATCAAACAGGATTAAGCTGTGACTTTAAGTTTTAATTCATTGAATCACGTAAGGTCACAGTTACGATACATAGTTTTTTATTTTATTTGATGGACCTGGAACCACAATCAGCAACATGAATATCCTTATTTTTTTTTGGTAACAACAAAAACGAGTCAAAAAAAGCAGTCCAGTCATTCATTTTACTGAAAGCTACAGAGACTTGATTATTACAAACATTACATGGTATCAAAACAAGGTTTTATATTTTTGCAGGAAGAAAAACAGTTTAGATTTAGTTTTCACAGTTACCTGACTAACACACTAAATGTGATTTTACCACTGATTTATTCTTGGGTTTTTTATGTTAAATTGTGATTATTATTTTTTTATTTAAATAAATAATACAAATTTAAAACTATTCTTTGTCCAGTATTTATTTTTTATTTTTTCATGAATATTAATTAAATGGTTAAAAAGACTGAGTCTGCACCTCTGCACAGGTTCATGTGTAATAATATCTCGGCATCTTGAACTCTCTGTGCGCTGCGTTCGCATGTCTCATGGCGATAGTGTGAGGTTCCCCTGCAGCACAGTGACGGCTTGTCCAACTAGGTTGATTCTTCCATCATCTCTCACTTCCAGTTCCAGGTCCCCGCCGCGACTCGAGCACTGGTAAGCTGCAAAAACACAAAAGATTGTCTCTGGTTCCACGTGGTTTAGTATTAAATGTGGGATTTATTGTTGGAAACGGGAGTTGATAAATAACAGTTTTTTTCAGCTTTTATTAAATACTTTGCTCATTTCCTAACCTTTATTTAAGATAGAATAAAAGTAATTTAGATTAAAAATGTCATGCAGTAGTATATGTAGGTTTTATACAGGACAGGGTTCTTCAGCATACACAACCAATATAAAACTATACTGACTAAGTAATCAGCAAATTTGCATCTTCAGCTAGATGTTTCTTCCCTACAGTAAAATCATTTAGTCAAACTTTATTTATAAAGCAATTTTCAAACGAATTAAACGCTGTCTGAGAGGCTTTATAGATGACTGAAAATAAATAAAACTAATGCATCATTCGAAACAATTAAAAAGACCATTAGGTGTTATGATGGGAGGGAGTGGTGAAGAAGTGAAAGACTTAATTGTAAAAGTGCAATAAAGTTGAATGTAATAATCAACAGCATAATAATAAAACAAAAGTAAAAGAGTTGTATAAAGATTGAAAATAAATGTGCATTAAAAAAGCAACATCATTTATTTAGCAAGTCTCTGCCCAATAAGTAAATACTATATAATGTCTGTAAAAGTGATTTACCCAGCATTTTCTTCTTTCCCAGTTCCTTAGACCAGTAGCTACCCAGGACTGTGTGAGCAGAACCTGCAAGAACAGTGAGCAGATATGAGCAAAAATGGTAAATGTATGGACTTTTCTCACTCATCTGACATGGAGGTATAGTTTGCAGATAAAGTACTTGACTCACCAGTGACTGGATCCTCAGGGATACCGACCCATGGAGCAAAGTATCTGGAGTAGAAGTCGTATCCTGGCTGGCAGTCTGGAGAACCTGTAAGTGGAATGCCATTAAATTAAATTTTTTTTCAAGTGAAAGTCGATGTATACGTGTATCTAGTCATGTTATTTGATGATCCAGGTGCAAAACAAATTATACATGTTGTGATAAAAATCAGCAAATCTACTGCCTGTCTCTGATCAAACACCGGCTACTGCATTCAAATGTTGCCATTGGCTATTTTAGGCCTTGCTTACATCACTGGTACACCCTTATGGTGCTTTTCCACTAAACAGTTCCTGCACGACTATGGTTTTCCATTACTATAGTACCCCCTCAACGTGGACGGAGTCATCATAGCTCAGCTGCATCAAATTGCCATGATGTCGTTTTATACGCGACAAAAACACTAGTGACGAGCAAAGCAGTTGTTTTAGGTGTGCTGAGTCATTAGAATCAGTTAAAAAGATTATTAAAAAGATTTGTTAACCGAATCGTTCAGTACTTCATGCATGACTTTCCAACTGAAATAGGACTGAACGGGCGCTTTAGTGCTTTCACTAAATTCACGACTCCTATGTTAAATATTGAGATTTTAGAAATGTCCTTGCTAAATGTTGGAGATTAGCGCATGTTTTCAGGATTTTTTTAAGTCTTTCTAACTGATCTACAGTTCGGCATTGTTCGGTTTGATTCCTGTGTCAGACGTCGCACTCATGACCCTTCCGGTGACGACGGCCTCTGACCAATCAGTGGGCGACAGTCTGTTGACGTCACATTGGCTCAGCACGCTTGGAATTTTGCCAGAGCTGGTACTTAAAAAAAGCACCAGGTATCCGGTCCTATCACTGATGCTCATGCTGAGCCGAGTGGTGCTGTGCAGTGGAACATCACTCTCTTTTTGCTCAGCGTGAGGCTCAGTGTCCAACATACAGAGACAAACACCTATTCACTCACACGATCAGTTTAGAGCGTCCAACTGACCTCTGCGTGTTTTTGGACATGTGGGAGGAAACTGGAGAAAAGCCCACGCACACACAGGGAGAACATGCCAATGCAAACATGCAATTATTCTCACAGATATTTTGTTTTGATTTGTGATATGAAATAAAAAGTGAGCCAAGCCTTAGTTCAATATTCCACTACAGCTAACTGGGTAATTTGTATTATCAGGATTATCTGGTTATTATTTAATTACGCAGCCAATTATGATTCATTTTGCATGGTTACACATTTAGTACACAAATGCACTGCAGACACAAGATGAACAACATGAGTGTTGTCATTTTGTTAGTTAAGTTTAGCAAAGCTGTAATTTTGACCTTTGATAGTGACGATCACTCCTCTGACTCGTCCAGTCTTCTCACTGCTCTCCAGAACGGCAGCATCCACTTTCAGGCCTGTTAGCACTGACCTGGAGACGACACACAGTGCAGCATGTTTGCATTTAGAGGTTTCGGAGACTGAGCAATTGCAGAGGGAGGAAGATCGCTGGTGGGAGTTATTGACAGATTTTGAATAAGCCATTGGGAAAGTGAATTGTGGATCAAGAACCAATCACTGTGTGTTTTTCTACAAAACCAGACTGGGCAACATTCTATTTATACCTCTTTAGGACCCTTTTTTCTATCATAAACACTGATATTGTCAGGACCAGTAGTCCTCATGCAGACCAAAACCTGGTCCTAATGAGGCAGAACTTCATTTCTGAGGAACTGGTTAAGTTTTCTGGATTTGAATTGTGGTTCGGTTAAGGTTTCGGGACAAGGCTTTGTTTAGACCAGAGGTCTCACAGCCCCTACAGTCAATTTCATACGGCCCGCCAGTCAATGTCAAGTTATGTTTAGTATTCTTATCTATGTTTAAAGAGCTTTTAGAGGGTAAAGACTTGGGTTTTAGGGTTTCTGGGGTTCAGGTTAAGGGTTGACGTTTGGTTGTGATGGTTCAGGCACAAGAGTGTGTGATGTGTTGTGTGTGTGTGTGAAACCTTTCACAGCTGTCATCTAGTCGAATCATCAGTTTCTTTGTGTTGGTGTTCAGACAAACATCCTGGACAGGGTTGTTTCCAACTATTGCCTGTATATCACACACACAAACAATGAGCATTTAAACAGTAGGATGTAAACACACTGGTTTATAAAAACCCACAACAAACAAACAAACAAAAAGGTTTGCATACGTACTCATGAGGACAATACAGCAGGAGTTAGTGTTGTAAAACATTCACTCACAGACAGAGGTGAAGCCTGTAAGATCCATCTTACTGACCTTGATGATGTCGCTGAACTCATTTGGATCCTGAGGGGAAAAAGTAATTATTACTATTAGATATTTTATTTTGCTTCAGATTTGCAAAATGTTTCACTGTTAAACAAGTAAAGAATTTAAAAACCAAATGCAACTGGTTTCATTACACCTGGTACTGTATATTAGGGCTCTGCAATTAATCAATATTATGTCTATATCATGACATGAGACAAGATCTTGTGATAAGGTATCTGTGATGACTTTGATGATGTGTTTTTTTTTCCATCTTCTTATGTGTTTGTTGAGTTCAAATTGTGATTCATTTTATATCGCATATTTAGTAGTGATATAAAGTAGCAATAATTGTGCAGAAGTCACAAAAAACACAATTTTTAGTACTTTTTGCTCAGGTGTGTTTATATAGTTGGTGAAAATGAAATATTCTTTTCATCAGATTGCCTAGGTTTTGCTGAAAAAAAGGATATAAGACACTATACTGTATGTTTGAACATTTGTATATCGAGTATAGGTAGTATATCGTGATTTAAAGATTGTGTCCGATATCGCCCAGAGATACTGGGTTCACAAAAAGCTTTTCTTAATACTGACACTAAATTACATTACTTTAATTTTCATTTCTTGTTTATTTCCTCACAGCCGCATCGTGTTGCTCACTTCCACATTGGATCTTCCTACCCTTTGACACACAAACACATGTTGAGACACTCTGTGATTGTTTATTTCAGCTTTTATATATCACCTTAGTCCTGCGACACATTATTGTCTTGATGTGTTGATCTATAAAAACAAATCACACTGTACCTGCTTCATGGGAGGGTTGAGAGGAAAGTCCATGATGTAGCTGTCCCCCCGCTGAGACACAGCCAGGTCTCCACCCCTTGTTTCAAACACCACTACAGGATTCTCATTCTCTACCAGATGACGTAAATGATTATGGAGCATTGTCACATATTATAGAGAGTATAGATACATAACAGGTTGTTTGCTTTGGTTTGGATTGAATTGAATTGAACTGTTTAAGAATCATCCTTTAAATGCGTCAGAACAAGTGTGGCCCTTTTAACTTAAAAAGGCCACTACACTGTCTGTGAGTTTCCTCACTACGTCTGTGTAAGTGTGTGTGTGTGTGTTTGCTCTGTATCTTACTCATATGCTGGAACAGCACAGCTGCAGAGGCCAGAGTAGCGTGACCACAAAGATTCACTTCAGTGATTGGTGAAAACCATCGGAGGTGGAACCTCGATCCTGTCGTCACATAACATTTTCCGGATGAGTGTTTTATCACAAATGGCGCCTTCAATATTCCTGTCTCGCTATACACAAAATTGAGACCCAACATTTAACTTACCAACAACTACTGAAAAGTGATTAAATGTCCATCATTTCACACATGAAACACATACTGTATGTGTGTTATCACAATTTCTCTGTGCAACCAAAACTTTATTGCAAACACAGCAGCGCAGTATTGCAGGTAAAAACTCTATGCTAATTCATACGTTTTGTGTTTACACAAGAAAAGTGACAGAATGTCCTGTTACCTTAAGTCACACTGCTGAGCACAGATGTGTTCACAGTGACTAAATGAACCCAGTAAACTGCACAGAGGCTTTAAATTGTGACCTTTAATCCCTCAGTATGTGTTTAACCATGTCTCACTTATCGTTCTACCATTGATTATCTATAGCCACTGCAATCATTGACTTTGGTAATCAGACCTGTTTGTCTGTGCAGCAGGGTTGCTGAGGGTAAAAACTGTGCTGTTTTATTATTTACACTCACAGCAACACAGTAAGTAACGGAGCATCCCTTTATCATGTAACAGTGCCGTCATTATTTTAACCCTAACACAGTTTCTGGGTTGACAAATATAAATTGTATTTCCACATTCATTGAAGAACTTTGAACTGCGGACAGAATCGTTTCTCTCCTACAGAGGCAGCAGTAGACTTCATGGCGCACAGCCCTGCCGGGATTGATTAGAAGCCGTAGAAAAGGTTTTGAACTGTGATTGTGAACTGAGAACAGTGGATGTGCAGCCTGCTGGATATTATTGGAAGACGAAGAAGAAGAAGATGACTAATTATTTACATAGTTTGACCAAAATTTATAAAAGCACTTTCAATAAACCCATACAATTGACAAATTTAACTCCCTCTAAAACAGCCTTAGGGTGAAGAGATGTATAATATGATATTTGAAGTATATTTTTGTATGTTTATAGCATAATTGTTAACTAAATAGCTTCAGTGATAATGAAAACTGGCCCAAACTGACCAACAGTGAACAATATTTTTGTAATAATAATTATGAGAGGTTATATTTATCATGATTAAATTCAACATTTAATTATATATAAACTTGTCTAGTGTTTTAATTACAATGGTCTATTTTAATATGTTTTGATTCTATTTTATTTGTTTTTTGTTATTTACAGATTAATTTGCATCATAAATATGTTATTTTGTTGTGAAGTATACGTCAAAACAAACGCTTTACTTTGAAATGGTGAGCATTGTCATGCTACATATTTTTAATTGCAACATCATGATGGATTATCTGGATATCATTTTAAATTCTCATCACTAAAGCCAGGCTTGAAGTTCACTGACACCCGGGTCATTTTGAGTTTGATGTCCCTGATGTAAATATTTGGTTTAATTGATCGTAGTGAAGTTAAAGCTATAATCTGACCTGTGGTGAAACTGTCAGAGGGGTTGATCCTGGTGATGAATGCAGTAACATTTATCGCCTGACCTGTGGTGAAAGTGTCAGAGGAGTTGATCCTGGTGATGAAAGCTGTCTCCGACAGGCTCATCTCTGCTGCTATCTTCTGATACAAATCATCTGTCAGCTCCTGTTACAATACACACATATATATATACATATAGTTTTTTAATCCATTTCATTGTGTTTTCATGTGACACCAGCAACATGATGTTTGTGCCAAATGCCAAAACACACAATAAAGACGCAGCATGTTGGAGTGTCCCAGTATTTTTGTTAGGACATTGTAGTACTATAGACACGCCATAACTGATTGAGAACTGTCCTGGATGTCTTTTAAACTGTCAGAATTCTGACTTTTTTCCTCAGAATTCATTTTTTCTGACTTTAACCTCAGAGTTATGACTATTTCTCAGAATTCAGACTTTCTGACTTTTTTCTCAGAATTTTGACTCGGTCTTTAATCTCTGAATTCTAACTTTCTAGCTGTAATCTCTGAATTCTGACTTTAATCTCAGAATTCTGACTTTCTGGTTTTAATCTTATCTCAGAATCCTGATTTTATGGCTTTAATCTCAGAATTCTGATCGTTTTAATCTTTTAATCTCAGAATTATGACATTCTGATTTTAATATTTTAATCTAAGAATTCGTGCTATTTTTTTTTTACTTTCTTTCAAACATTTTCTTTTGTAACTGTGGTACTAATACTCTCCCGTACAAAGCCGCAGGCGACATTTTCAGGCAGTGTCCCCACCAGTCCAAACTGAGATTAACAAACTGGCAGACAAGGGTTTTACGAGAAAACTAAAATATCGTGACAGTGACAGCACCTTGTGGTACAACCTACACGATATAATGTGTACTGCTCTATTTTGTTATGTATTTGTCTCAGTATTTAACAGAGACCCCCACAAAGATCAGATTTTAATTCGAGAGGCCTCTTCAGTTCAGTTCTCCAGAACTTTGCATTTTTCGCTTTTTTCCCCCACCCAGTACATTCAGCAGTTACGAGAACTTTCCCTTCTGTGCATGGACCTAAACGTTATTACTCACATGCATGAGTGGACATACAGCTGCAGGATTTCCTTTGAAAGGTAAATTAGTGAAAGCATCCACTGTAAATATTGAAATCTCCATTGAGCGCGGAATTAGAGCGTCTTTCCCCACTGAACACTAATATCCCGTCTCGACTCTAACGGTTTGGGTCGTTTTAACAGTCTGGGCGGGTCGTCACCCCGTGACGTCGATGTATACGCGACACAAACTAGTGACCGGCAAAGCAGTTGTTTTCGGTGCACTGAATCGTCAGATTTACCGAATTAAAAAGATTATTTCAGTACTTCCTGCATGACAGGTGCACAGACTCCGCCTAACACGGTCACTGGTCAAAAATGCTTCAGAACAGGCCGTGATTCGGCTCAAGATCGCCGGATGTCGGCAGTAAATACACCTGACTCCTCTGTTTAATGTTGAGACTTTAGAAATGCCCTTGCTAAACGTTGGCCATTGACGCATGTTTGGATTTATTTTGACGTATTTTAAAGTAATCTACAGTTTGGAATTGTTCGATTGTTTGATTGCTGTGTCGGCGTGTTGTAATACTGTTACTCACTGTTTTCCATGGACTTTGAACCTCGTCTGTTTGATTTGAGCCGTCTGTCAGCCCTCAGGGGTTTACAGATTACCAGCCTGTTTTCAGGCATTTAATGTTTTAATTTTGTTTACGTGGAGTACAGCCTGTAATACTGTAATTCGATACTCGGTTACAATCAGCAACTGAATAACTGGTTACTTAACAGTTCTGATTAATACATGTAGGATTTTTTTTTTTAAATAGTGATTTATTTGTAGAATACCATAAAATGGCTTGTGTGCATATGCTAGAAACTAGTGGTTTTCAAACTTTATATAGCAAGTACCACCTGAGAAAATATTGAGCTCTCAAAGTAACACCATAATCACCTACGTTAAAATACAGTGGTGTAAATAGGCCAAGCAAAGTCAGCTACAGATTTTTCACAAGGCAGATTTATTCCCAATCAGATAATTTGCTCTCTCATCATCCTCCTCTTCCTCACATGCACTTCACACACTGGTATAGTGAAAATAGATTAAGGTGGAGCGAGATATAAGGTGATTCTAATTATTATTATTTAATGTTGTTGTTTTTTTTGGTTATTTGTTTCATTTTCTATGCATGCCAGTCAAAGTTCCTTAGAGCAGTATTTCTAATTTTACCACCAGAGGAAGCTCCTGTACCACTGGTAGTGCACATGTCGCAGTATGGAAGCCATGGCTGTAAACTATACAGCTCAAACTCAAAAGTGATTTTATGTGGCCAGCTATCACTTAGTATATTGTCATGATGACAACATGGCCCACAACGTCCTCTTCCTCGTACACACTGCTTACATGATAGAATACACAGACTGAAATACTAATTATTTTTATTATAATAATAGTAATTATGTTATATATGTATGTATATATAATTTATATACATACATATATATCAAAGCTTGTGTAGTGTTTTCATTTCATTTTTTATTCTATTATATTGTCTGTTTTTGTTATTTATGGGTTAATTTTGCATCATAAATGTTTTTCATTGCATTGTGTAATATTAAAACAAACACTTCTGTAAAATATCATCATCATTTTAGTTATTACCATATCATAATGGATTATCGTGTTATCATTTGATGGTCATGTTGTCCACTTCCTACCGAAGATTTGTTTTAATTCCCAATATTTCTTTCTGTAGACTGCCCCCCTCTTAACCAGACTAGATGCTCATTGGCCATCAGGTCATTTGAGTTTGAAGCCACTACCATACAGCCTTTGTGATGGTTAAGTAACTCTTCCGGAATGCTATAATCTCTAAGGGATTGGTAAATCAATTTCCTAAATTATGATTTAAACTGCTAAACTTTAGAGTGGGGTTAAAACTTCTGTCATTTAAATCGTGATGAAATGAGACTTATATGAGTTAATTTTATGTATTTTTAGTGTGCAAAATGATTTACACCAAAACAGTGCAAGCAACATTTTGGAAAATAAAACTTTTGAATTTGCAAATGTAAGTTGCCAATGATCAAAAAGTGATGCAGAAAGGTTTCAGCAATACACAGCATATCAAAGGCTACAATAGGCCTTTGATTACTTAGAACTATAAATAGGTGGTAGTGAAACCTTACTGTTACGAATCATCGCCTGGCCATTAAGTATTGAACTTATTTTTATTTATTTGTTGTAAGAAGAAGAGTGTTGAAAATTAAGAGCTTTAACAGCATTACGCCCATCAGTGTACAGCCTGGGAAGAAGAACGGCCGCTTGCATCTATGCTGCACCACTGCCATCTTCTGGAGTTAGAAAACTCCTACATTACCCACTCTGTAAAGGCAAGTTTGTAAAAATGTGTTTTAAGAAGTGTGTTGATGACTTTTACAATATTTAAGCCATGTTTACTTGAAATATCTTGGTACACAATCCACAAATTTGAAGTAATGCAGATGATATGACAGGTCAGTGAAACATTTTGAATTACAAGCATCATAAATTAATAACCAATAACAAGGCCTTACATATACCACATTGCTAATAATAGTACTAGTAGTAATAATTATACATTTATAGATCTCCGATAGATTCTCATAGATGCTTTACCTTTAAAATCACACATTCAGAGTTGCAATGATTATTAATCGATTACTAAATTAATTGTCAACTATTTAACAATAATTAAAGCAAGATTTCTGTTTGTTCAACTTCTTAAATGTGAATATTTTCTGGTTTCATTGCTGCATTTGACAAATAAATCATTAAAACTGAAAAAAGTTGGTCTGTGGACCAAACAAAATAGATGCAATAGTTTTACTACAGACAAGAGCCATATACGCACTAATAATAAGGCTGGTTATGTCAGTATAAATCAAATTCCAGTATTTTGAAATTTGATTATTCAGTTTATTATAAAAACAATGCAAATTGTATTTAAAGCCAATAATACGTCACTGTCAGTTTACAAAGGTTCTTCTCGTGTCAGGAAAGCAAATATGCGCGTGGCTGTGTGAATACAAATAACTATCAGGTCACATTTATAAATACAATATAATACAGTTACTGTTATTATTTGGTCGCTCATACGTCCAAGTCTCGCGATAGCATACCTGAGTTTGAGCTGGCGGTCGGCGTTGTCACCTGAGGCTCGGGACTGGAGCAGGAGACCGGGGACGAGAGTATACGGTGAGATATTATATTTACAATCTCTCGACATTCTGTCACTGACACCTGACATGTTTATGTGTGCGGATATGTTTCCACACGTAGTGACGTCGCACGAGTTTTAAACGAACGAGTTTGTCTCGTTGCTGCGTTTGACCGCTGTCTGTGTCCTACTGTACCGATAGCCTTAGCTGCTAACTGCTAACTCCTACAAGCTAACATAAGCTCATCAGACTGACAGTACAGGAGGAGAGGCGTTAGCATTAGCAGCTAACGCTTTACCCAGGCGGATAAATAATTATGCTAAGGTGAACTTTAAATGAGAAAATGAATTGAAGGTTAGAGTAGGAGGGAATGTTGGAGAAGTTTTTGATGACTTGGTCAGATACACTTGAGGGGGAAGGAGGAGGAAGTAACAAACGTTGTTTGTTGGGCTGCATGATAGTTGATATAAAAGAGCGTTATAATATTAATAAACTTTTGTGTGGCACTGTTGACGAATCCTCGCCTTGCCATTAAGGCAGTTTTGGCTCGTTCATGTAACTCTACATGTGAGCGTTTTAGAGGACCTTGATCTGCAATAAGAGTATTGAACTTATATTTATTTATTTATGTATTTATTTTAAGAAGAAGAGTGATGAAAATTAAATACTTAAGAACCCTGTGGAGGGCATTTCACCAATCACCTCTCGGTTTGCAGACTGTGTAACTGTCCAATTATTCTCGCGACAAGCTCTAAACTATTCACCCAACACAAAAATCAGTAGATATTTAAATCCTGATCCATACGGTATATAATTCTAAGTAGTGTACTCAGCTGTGACAAAGCTGATTTTATAGTACAATACAACCTTCTTGCTCAACCTATGTGCATATGTCATCTGTAAAATCAGTTCATAATTATGACTGTTCATTTGTAAGTAAAACAGTTAATATAATGGATAGTAATTGCACACATCTGTCATGATGTCAATCAGGGAATACTGGAAAGACCGCATTGTCTGGTGATGGTGTATATTAACATACCACAGATACAGTAGGGTAACATGTTGCTGCTGTGTTATGCTGTGTTGCAGTGAGGATGTCTTTGAATGATGAGGGTTATGTGGTTCGGATCAGAGGACTACCCTGGTCCTGCACACAGGAGGAGGTGGCCAGTTTCTTTTCTGGTGAGAGCACACACACACGTACACACCTTTTTAAAACCAGTGTAAGAGTAACATGTCACAAAGTTCAAAACAACAAATTAGAGTACCGGTACTTTTAAAAGAAAGGTCCCCCGACACTGGTTGCAGTATGATGAACAAAGGCTATTGATAAGCATAAAACTAAAACTAATTCTTAAAATGATGTTTCACTCGGTGTTGAAATTATTGTGTTATAGTTGTTTGTCTTTGATGTTGACACTCAACGATGCCGTGCTCAGATTAAGTATTAACATCCGATCTCATGTGGATAGCACTAAGTAGGACTGTTCACACCTGGCATTAAACTGCGTCATGGATGGGCCTCCCGTGACAACATGCAATCGATGCTCTCAGCATTTTATTTGTGTTGGTGTCTGGGTGTGTGTGTGTGTGTGTGTGTGTGTGTGTGTGTGTGTGTGTGTGTGTGAGCAGGAAAAGAGAAAATATCAGTATATTTTTTCCCACAATCTATGATACTGCTTGTATAAATTACATTGTCGTACTATAACCATGTCAGATTCAGAACTGTCCTGTCTAAACCTATAACTTCATGCATTTTGCAACTTTTATCTGCTCCTGGTCTCTCTTTTCTGTCTCTCCCCAACCTCTCCTCATTATTCCCCCTTTTTTCCTTTCACCTGAACCGGTTGAGGCAGATTCTCCACATCGTTGAATCTGTGCTTGCTCACTATGTGAACTGTAGGGTTTCTCTTCTCTCTATACAATTTAAAAAAATAAATAAAAATCTGCCTTTCTATGTCCAGTGCCTTGAGATAATGTTATGCTGTGATTTGAAGAGAAAAGAGTAGCCAAGTGATTAAAGGCTCTCAAGATCTGAAGAAATCAGTTCATAGACAGTGTATTATCATCTTATTGACAGATTGTGACATCATTGGTAAAGTAGACGGAGTGTGCTTCACCTACTCTAAAGAAGGCCGTCCCAGCGGAGAGGCATTTATTGAGCTGAAAACAGCAGAAGACTTTAAGAATGCTCTTGTCAAGGATCGTAAATACATGGGACATCGATACATAGAAGGTAAGCAGCAATTCAGACAGCCATAACAGAGTAACAACTTCATGATTTCATCTTTCATTCTTTAAATATTTACTGCACTGTAATGCAAATTGCTTAGTTACTCAAACTTTGCCTCTCTATTTGCCAATGTAAAAGTAAAGGTCTGTGTCATAGCTTTCTTGTACAGATAAATCTGTCTCAGATATTTTCATGTGTATGACAAGTGTTGTAGAATAATCTCATTATAAACACGTTTTTATTCAGTTAAGTTGTCCATTTGGATGATGTATAGTATAACGTGTTTGCTATTCTAAGTCTGTTTGTCTGTCTTGTCTTTGATTCAGTTTTCAAGTCAAACCGTAGTGAAATGGAGTGGGTGCTGAAACGAAGTGGTCCTGCTGACTATGACAGCTGCAGTGGTTGCATGCTGAGACTTAGAGGCCTGCCCTTTGGCTGCAGCAAGGAGGAGATTGTTCAGTTTTTCTCAGGTACATGAACACTTCTAATTATGTACTGGCGGTGTGAATTAATTCAAATAAGGTTTCAATATTTTTGTAATGGTAAGGTGACAATATAACAAAATGATCAACTTTGCATTAAAATATTTTTATAATGCAATTGTAGTGTACTTTGAACTGTGCTTTCCACAGAGGGGACTGGCCTCAAAAGCACACCACAACAATGTTCCCACAATATTTTTTACGGGCAAATTTACTTTACTCTATTTACATACATCTGACCATTAAGTTGTTAGGACAACATATCTGAATATGTGTGTCATGGTCTAAAGGTCAAATGTATGTTTGTTCTTGTAGTGTAAATATAGACGTACTGCATTAACTGAGGCTACATCCATACTACGGTACTACACTTTAATTTTAAAACCGACTTTTCACACTGTATCAAATGTAATCTGCATCCAACCTAACACAACTGAAATCATTCAGGTTATCTGGGCATGTGATCAATAGTCTTAACAGGAAGATAATTCTCTGCAGTGGTTAGTTTCAGAAAGAGCAAAAAACCACAGTGGTGAAAATGGCACGTGGATTTCTGTTATCAGGCCAAAAATGAGCTGGAACTGAATCTGAAAGTCAGTGTAAGCTCAACACAGATGTGAGGAGTATCTAGAGCACAATATATGCATTTTGAAAAACAGAATAGTGTGGATGTAGCCTAAATTGTCTCTGTAATGAACTGCCAGTATGTTTCCTATCACCATTAATTGCATTTCCTGGCTCCTAAAGAGCGTTTTTTTAAACGACAGGCTGGGCTGGGCTGGTTTGGCTAAGGGAGACTGTGACACTGATCTGGGGTCAGTACTGTGATTCAGCTTACTGGCAGCCTCGTTCTTCACCAACATCAATTATTATACATCAACACAGACACATAATTATATGTAAAATCTCTGCATCCATTGCTTAGAGCTGTGTACTGTGTTTCACATGTGCATTGCTCATTTCATTTAAATATCAACTTTGGTTTCCATGGTTACGTCTTCTTTGTTGTCTCTTTTAAGCAAAACGAGCGCGCCACCAACTAACCTTGAAAAGTGTTGTGCTTCACGGAATTGAAATGATGAAATTTATGTCACCCTAAGTGGACCTCTGCACACATGCAAATGCAGAAATTATGACTCAGGCCTTATACTGACTCCAGGCCAGTATTTGTTCTGTCCCCTTGCTGAACAATTTACAAGTGTAAATTTACATTGTCTGAATGCAGTCTCACAACATGGTGCAGCTGTTATTAATTAGCTGTCATGACGTATATCCTGAATCCTCACATGCTCCAGTGATGCAGTGGGTGTTGTTCTGTCTATCCTATATCAGTTTACCTACCGAACCTATGTATTGAACTCAAGCAAGTCCAGTTGCCCACAGCTTGCTACTGAAGATGTCTATGACCTGGATGACTGAGAACCTTCACAGACATGACCTATGTATTTGTGTGCTTGGGTTGAAGGGTTGAGAATCGTGCCAAATGGGATTACTCTGCCAGTGGACTACCAGGGGAGGAGCACAGGGGAAGCCTTCGTGCAGTTTGCCTCAAAGGAGATAGCAGAAAAGGCTCTGGGGAAACACAAGGAAAGAATAGGGCACAGGTGGGACAGATGGGAAAGGGATGGGCTGGACTGGGTTGGGCTTCTGTTGTAGTACTTAATGGGTGATCATTATTAGACTAAGTGTGGTATTAATGAGAGGGGTTGAATGATAATAAAAATGGGTTGGTGTGCTTAAATAATTAAGATAAAGTGGTAAATTAATTTTATGGGGCATGTAATATCAATTGAAATGCTAATGGACTGGGGTTAATGGGTTTATGTCTCTATGTGTAATTATGGTGACATGTTGAAAACTGGAATGAGAGGTCATGTATCTAATCTGTGAATTAAAGGTGGTGTGACAATTTAAAGATTTAATTTAATGCCAGTTTAAGAGGCGTAAGGATTGGGATTTTAAATTTAAATTGTGCTGAAACATTTAGGCATAGTCATTAGTTCTATTGTATTGTGTAACCTCCTTTAATGTATTTCATACATGTATTGAAATGGATAATTTACAGTCTTTTAAAAAAAGGGAAATAAGCATAAAATATAGCAGAGAACAGTCAAGGCACCCTTCACCATTGAAGCATCAGACTTATTTTCTGCTGTGTTAAATTACTACAACATCTTAAATGCCCCATATGGTTTTCCTTAACTGTAAGTAAGAAGACGTGACATTGGTGTAGTAATCAAGTTCAGCCCTGAGCCCAGCTAATGGTTAGTTTTGTTGAGGTGGTTCAGTCATTCAAACTAATTAAACCACTCCTCAGAATTATTGGTGTATGTTTGCCTTCACTGTTCATCATATCTTTATCCACTGCTCCTCCTTGACCCAAACCTCTGCCCCCCTACGTCCAATGGGCCTGTTATATTTCAGGTATATAGAGATTTTTAAGAGCAGTCGCAATGAGATCAAGGCGTACTACGAGCTGCCTCGACGAGGGATGGGAGCCCAGAGACCAGGACCGTACGACAGACCCATGATGACGACGGGACCCAGAGGAGGGTTTTTCGCACCGGGGATTGGTCGTGGTGGGACTCTGATGAACACCATGAGGAGTGGAGGAGGTTACGGTGGAGGTACGCATATGGAAGGAGATTGCATTCAGCTGCAGTAATTCAATAAATGACAGTCAAATCATTTTTGTTAGTTCTTCTAAGGATATATATACAATATACAATTCATCAAAGCAGTCAACAGTCATTATAATGGTGGTTGACTGTGATCTCAATTAATAGAATGTATGTGTATTATTTTATTTTGCCATCCATTCACCTGATCTCCACTTGTTGTTTTCCACGTGTGTTAATTAACACGTCTCCCTCTGTTGCGCTGTGTTGTGTCCAGGTTATAGTGGCTTTGACAACTACAACGGTTTCAACAACTACTGCTTTGGAAACGGAATGTTTGATGAGCGAGTGAGAGGAGAGAGGGGAGGAAGAGGTAAAACCTGATCACCCTCTAGCCTGAGTTAGTTTTTGTGGCTGTAGTTCATCATGTTCTTCATGTCTCAACTCATATCGGGGGGAAAAAGAAAAGAAACAAACTCCGGGGTAGGAGGAGTCTGGAAAAGGTTGCTATAGTAGGCTGAGATGCAATTAATGCAAACAGTGTGCCTCTTTCACACTAGAAAGTGAGTGGAGGAGAAAAGGCTGTGATTTAAATCACCTGTAAGAAAACATTAATTATAATTGTAACAAAATGCTCAGGTAAAGCAGTCAGGGAGTTCTGTCTGAACAAAGTTATTGATCATGTTTACTATAGTATTGCGACCTTACAGACACCTGATTCTTTTTTCCCCCACTCTGTTTTATCAGGACAGATGAAGGAATATACTGTACAACAAATAATGGGGGGGGGAGTGTTTTAGAAACCAGTTTTTCTATAGCTTAATTTGCATCACAAAAGCCGCTTTTATTTACTCCAATAATCATAGTGTGTTTTTAGTCATATCCACTCTACTTTTATTTAGTTTCATGATTTATAGTTGGCATTTATTGTGTCATATACACGAAGTAAAGGTTTGTTTTGCCTCAGGAATGGGAGGCCACGCTTACAGCGCTCAAGTTGATGCCGGCTCAGGCTTTCACAGCGGCCATTTTGTTCACATGAGGGGTCTGCCTTTCCGTGCCACAGAGGGAGACATTGCTAAGGTAAGAACAACATCTTCAGTTTCACCTCAGTACATTCTCAGATGTGATTTAAATTGACTTTACAAAAGTCTGGAATAGTTTGCCTCTTCCCTGTAGCAGCTGACTGTGCTGTTGGCTTAACTTTGACAACATATGAACTAAAATAGGGATGGTCACAGCAGTAGACGGGAGTCTTTTTCTCAGCTCCATCACACATGTTGGTGCGAACGGTCATTAATTGTGAGCTGTTGTACTTCACTATGTGTAGTTTAAGTTCATTCAGTGTAAACCATAAATTACAGACTGTGAAGCTGGTATTAAGTTTTATTCCATGTCTTCAAAAGTCAATCATGTAATTTTGTGAACCCTCTCTGTTTCTGTTTCTGTGTTTTCCCGTTTCTGTTGTTTTCTTGCTGTATAATGTTGGGAAAGGAAGACCATTAAAAAGCGGCAGCTGCCTTTGAATAAACACTGACTGTTGGAAGTCATGAAGAGGAAAAAAAAAAAGCAAAGTGACCAGATGGACATGATGTTTGTGTGTCTGCTTGTTGATGTGCATATATCTGTGTGTACACGTCTGTTTGTTTGTTTTTCTCCATGTAGTTCTTCTCTCCTTTGAATCCACTGAGGGTTCACATCGATGTGGCTCCTAACGGCAAATCAACCGGAGAGGCAGACGTGGAGTTTCGCGCCCATGAAGATGCTGTGGCGGCCATGTCCAAAGACAAGAACCACATGCGTATGTCTGTTTATCTTTTCCTTCTTCAGTTTGTAACTTTGCACTTTTTTATGCTATTTTATGCGATGTGGCTCAGATTTTATCTCCTGAAGAAGACCAAATTAAGTGTTTATAGATGTTCAAGTACATGGGAGCCAAATACTTATGATGACCACTTACCAAAGGGTCGGCTAATAACATATATGCCTGCTTAGGTCTCATACGTATGTGGTCAAAATTGTCAATTTTATTTCATGGCAGACAGGAGTTGTTAATCCCATGCTACTTCTATCATTAAGTTCAAATATATTATCTTGTGACCTTGGTAGTTGAAATATTTCATTCAGATTTACCCAAGTGACTCAAACTTACTAAACAAGTCCGCAGTAGACCAGCAACTCCGAAGTCCCTGTGAGCTGAAAACTTTGGTGTAAGAAAGTAACCAGTTTACAAAAGTGTGAGTGAGTAACAGGCTCCCAAGTGGATCCACAGAAATGACAGCGGGATGTTGATAATGCATCAATTAGGGCTGCAACAACCACTCAATTACTAAGTTAATCGTCTACTATTTTGATAATCAATTCATCGTTTTATTACGTTATTTAAAACGTTTTTTTAACAGTTTAATAAAAAAATGTGTGATATTTTCTCCACAGAGCATCGCTACATTGAGCTGTTCCTCAACTCAACATCAAGTGGAGCTTCAGAATTGAGTGAGTTTTCATTTAAACAGTTTTAAGTTTGAACACAACTGCAAGCAGGTTTTCCAATGTTTTATAAATCACACGGAACCACAGACGTAGCAGAATAAGAATTATTTTTTTATCACAGCAGACTATGTGATTAAAATCGGGCTGCCTCCCCGATAACGTAAAAATGGCAGCTTTACAGCTTTAATCATGTCCTGCTATTGTAAAAAAAATGTCTTGTATTTTTAAGTTTTAATGGTAAACAAGGTCTGGGTAATGAAGCCGATGTTGGCTTTGTAATATCAGATATGGGCTAACACATAATTTGTATGTTTTATTTATTTTGCTCAATGAAAAAAATGTATATGAACATCTGCTGTGACCTGAGAACACAAAAATAAGATGTTAATTTCACTGTAGAAGTGACTAAATGATCAGTTAACAGCCCAAGCACTCCCCATATATCGGCTACCAGTCTTTTGTTCTTCTCCTGACTTGTCGTGTGGTTCTGTGCGATTTTGAGAACTTGTCGTTCTGCCCCTTTATTATTTCTATTCTAAGTGGACGTCTCATTTCAAACCCATTTCAGGTCGTGGCGGCGGCGGTTACTACAGTAACTCAGGAGGAGGTGGAAGCTCGCGGAGCGGCGGACTGCGAGGTGGATACTGATGATGTCGTCCCGCTCCTCCCGTCCGTCCACCCTGGTGTTTGTCTCATTTCTCTTTAGACCACATTTACTCCGGTTATGTTTCTAAGCAGGAAAGCTGATACAAAGTCACTCATTTGTTACGTTGGAGCCGTTGTTGTAACTGTGGGCGTCGCAGTGTATCGTCGCCTTCAAGACTGACAAACCAAAAAAATACCCTAACGGGCCTTTCTTTCGCACACCATTCCTTAAAGCAAATGAAGAACAAAACAGCGTTTTAACAACGTTTTAAATGTTGGAGCTGTTGTCGGTGCTGAATATCGTCAGAGAGTCACTTGTTTTATGTTTTAATTTGGCTTCACCCTTAATTAATGTTGTTTAATGTCTGGTGGATGTTGGCAGATGCAGGTCGTGAGTTTTGTCAGGACTGACCTTTTGTCACGTTTGAATCCAAGCCAGTTCATCATAACACAACTTTGGCTTGAATGATGCATCCGGGTGCTTGTTTTAGGAGAGGCAACCTCAAAAACAAGCAACTGTGAGTAAGAAATATTTTATTTAATTCCTCAGTTCTTGGGGTTTTGTTTTAGCCAAACATTTAACCGACCATCACAAGTTTAAACCTCAGCTTTCCTGCTTTGAAGGTTTTGATGAATGTGAGCTGTTGTGGGTTTTTTTAAATGAATGTTTTCACAGTTAATTATAGAGTTTAAAAACTAAATTGAATATTATATTCCACTATGTGAGAGTGGAAGTGGAAATAAAGTATATATTTGAGCTGTAAGATAGTTTATGCAGCTGTTGTACATTTTGCCTAATAAATTTTATATTTAATTCTCTTTTCGTCTCCCCAACTGTGACACCACCACTTAAGAGGTTGAGTATTTATTTAAGGGCTGCAAAGACTAATTGCCAATCAGCTTAATAAATGTGATTTTTCTGATTTCTTTGCTCCATACAACAATTAAATGACTTTAATTTGTGGACAAAACGAGACATTTGAGAATGTCATCAACTAATAACATAACTGAAAGGTTAATTAATTATGAAAATATACATTGTCTGCACATGAAGATAATAAGAAGTAAAATGACAGCACAAACGAAACAAACCATTGTGTCAGTAACTTGATTTAATCTTAATCTGTTACGCAGTCAAGGCAAACATACTGTTGGCAACAGACAGGATTAAGTTAGCTGACAGCCCATAGTGATTGTTGACACACACGTCGCATGTCAACGCTGATTTAAATAGAGTGAACAAAAAGTGGTTTTAGAGTTTTCAAATGTTGCTCCACAGCAATGGACGAACACTTTAATGTAAAAATGTGGCACAGACTGTGTCCAAGTTTCCTCTGCTTCTCAAAGTAAAATAAAAAACAATGAGTATAAGATACAAAATCAACCATAAATACTTACTGGACTGAAAAGTAACCCTTTGTTAGAAGCTTAACACCAGCCACTGAATTGTTCATGTAGTAATGACTTAGTAACTCGTTATCACATGGCACTTTTCCATTATACTCTAGCTCGACTAGACTCAATTTTTTTTTTGCTTTTACATTGGGGGTAGTATTTTTAGTACCTGTTCTGGTGAGGTTCCAAAGCCAGCTGAGCCAATACTAAAATGTACTTCAGTATGTCATCCAAATTTTGACAAAAAAGTCAACGGTTAGTATGACGTCCAAATTTTGACAAAAAAGTCATATTTAGTATGTGGTCCAAATTTTGAAAAAAGTCATACGTTAATAAATGGGCCAAATTTTGACAAAAAAGTCATACTTTAGTATGTGGTCCAAATTTTGACAAAAAAGTCATACGTTAGTATATGGTCCAAATTTTGATAAAAAGGTCTTTGGTAAGTATGTCATCCAAATTTTGACAAAAAAGTTATACTTAAGTATGTCATCCAAATGTTGACAAAAAAGTCATACTTTAGTATGTGGTCCAAATTTTGACAAAAAAGTCATACGTTAGTATATGGTCCAAATTTTGATAAAAAAAAGTCTTTGGTAAGTTTGTCATCCAAATTTTGACAAAAAAGTCATATGTGAGTATGTGGTCCAAATTTTGATGAAGTCATTGCTAATTTTGTCATCCTAATTTTGACAAAAAAGTCATACTTAAGTATGTGGTCCAAATTTTGACAAAAAAGTCATACTTAAGTTTGCGGTCCAATTTTTGCCAAAAAAGTCATTGTAAAATATGTCGTCCAAAATCGATCAAAAAGTCATAGGTTAGTATGTTGTCCAAAATCACTCACAAAAGTCATAGGTTAGTATGTCGTCCAAAATTGGGCAAAATAGTCACAGTATCGTTTGTCGTCCAAAAAGGTCATAGTATGGTATGTCTTCAAATTATACCAACATGCTTCAGGATTGAAGCGTTTCTTTGTTCCAGCCAGGAATGGAACCCGGGTTTTCTATGTCATAGGCATGAGTGCTAACCACTACACCAACCTTGTTGTCCTACAGGTCATCAATTCATGATGCTATAGTTTGTCATCCAAAATCGGTCCAAAAAGTCATAGTATAGTATGTCGTCCAAAATCACTCAAAAAAAGTCATAGTATAGTATGTCGTCCAAAATCGGTCAAAAACGTCATAGTAAAGTATGTCGTCCAAAATTGGTCAAAAAAGTCATAGTATAGTATGTCGTCCAAAATCACTCAAAAAAGTCATAGTATAGTATGTTGTCCAAAATTAGTCAAAAAAGTCATTCTTTAGTATGTCGTCCAAAATCACGCAAAGAAGTCATAGTTTGTATGTCGTCCAAAATCACTCAAAAAAGTCATAGTATAGTATGTCGTCCAAAATTGGTCAAAAAAGTCATAGTAAAGTATGTCGTCCAAAATCGGTCAAAAACGTCATAGTAAAGTATGTCGTCCAAAATCGGTCCAAAAAGTCATAGTATAGTATGTCGTCCAAAATCACTCAAAAAAGTCATAGTTTAGTATGTTGTCTAAAATCATCGAAAAAAGTCATAGTATAGTATGTCGTCCAAAATCACACAAAAAAGTCATAGTATAGTATGTCGTCCAAAATCGGTCAAAAACGTCATAGTAAAGTATGTCGTCCAAAATCGGTCAAAAACGTCATAGTAAAGTATGTCGTCCAAAATCATCCAAAAAAGTCATAGTATAGTATGTCGTCCAAAATCACACAAAAAAGTCATACTTTAGTATGTCGTCCAAAATGTGACAAAAACATCATACTTTAGTATGTCGTCCAAAATCACGCAAAAAAGTCATAGTTTCGTATGTCGTCCAAAATCACTCAAAAAAGTCATAGTATAGTATGTCGTCCAAAATTGGTCAAACAAGTCATAGTAAAGTATGTTGTCCAAAATCGGTCCAAAAACTCATAGTATAGTATGTCGTCCAAAATCGGTCAAAAACGTCACAGTATAGTATGTTGTCCAAAATCGGTCAAAAACGTCATAGTAAAGTATGTCGTCCAAATTCGGTCCAAAAAGTCATAGTAAAGTATGTCGTACAAAATTGGTCCAAAAAGTCATAGTATAGTATGTCGTCCAAAATCGGTCAAAAACGTCACAGTATAGTATGTTGTCCAAAATCGGTCAAAAACGTCATAGTAAGGTATGTCGTCCAAATTCGGTCCAAAAAGTCATAGTAAAGTATGTCGTACAAAATTGGTCCAAAAAGTCATAGTATAGTATGTCGTCCAAATTCGGTCCAAAAAGTCATAGTATAGTATGTCGTCCAAAATCGGTCCAAAAAGTCATAGGTTAGTATGTCAGCCAAAATCACTCAAAAAAAGTCATAGGTTAGAATGTCGTCCAAAATCGGTCCAAAAAGTCATAGTAAAGTATGTCGTCCAAAATCGGTCAAAAACGTCATAGTATAGTATGTCGTCCAAAATCACTCAAAAAAGTCATAGTTTAGTATGTCGTCAAAAAACGGTCCAAAAAGTCATAGTATAGTATGTCGTGCAAAATTGGTCAAAAAAGTCATAGTAAAGTATGTCGTCCAAAATCGGTCAAAAACGTCTTAGTAAAGTATGTCGTCCAAAATCGGTCCAAAAAGTCAAAGTATAGTATGTCGTCCAAAATCACTCAAAAAAAGTCATAGTAAAGTATGTCGTCCAAAATTGGTCAAAAAAGTCATAGTATAGTATGTCGTCCAAAATCGGTCAAAAAAGTTATAGTATAGTATGTCGTCCATAATTGGTCAAAAAAGTCATAGTAAAGTATGTCGTCCAAAATCATCCAAAAAGTCATAGTATAGTATGTCGTCCAAAATCACTCAAAAAAGTCATAGTATAGTATGTCGTCCAAAATCACTCAAAAAAGTCATAGTATAGTATGTCGACCAAAATCACTCAAAAAAGTCAAAGTATAGTATGTCGTCAAAAAACGGTCCAAAAAGTCATAGTAAAGTATGTCGTCCAAAATCGGTCCAAAAAGTCATAGTATAGTATGTCGTCCAAAATCACTCAAAAAAAGTCATAGTATAGTATGTCGTCCAAAATCACTCAAAAAAAGTCATAGTATAGTATGTCGTCCAAAATTGGTCAAAAAAGTCATAGTAAAGTATGTCGTCCAAAATCGGTCAAAAACGTCATAGTAAAGTATGTCGTCCAAAATCACTCAAAAAAAGTCATAGTAAAGTATGTCGTCCAAAATCACTCAAAAAAGTCATAGTATAGTCTGTCGTCCAAAATTGGTCAAACAAGTCATAGTAAAGTATGTTGTCCAAAATCGGTCCAAAAACTCATAGTATAGTATGTCGTCCAAAATCACGCAAAAAAGTCATAGTTTGTATGTCGTCCAAAATCGGTCCAAAAACTCATAGTATAGTATGTCGTCCAAAATCACGCAAAAAAGTCATAGTTTGTATGTCGTCCAAAATCACTCAAAAAAGTCATAGTATAGTATGTCGTCCAAGATTGGTCAAAAAAGTCATAGTAAAGTATGTCGTCCAAAATCGGTCAAAAAAGTCATAGTAAAGTATGTCGTCCAAAATCGGTCAAAAAAGTCATTGTATTGTATGTCGTCCAAAATCATCCAAAAAGTCATAGTATAGTATGTCGTCCAAAATCACTCAAAAAAGTCATAGTCGTCATACTTTGGACGACAAAGTATGTCGTCCAAAATTGGTCAAAAAAGTCATAGTATAGAATGTCGTCCAAAATTGGTCAAAAAAGTCATAGTAAAGTATGTCGTCCAAAATTGGTCAAAAAAGTCATAGTATTGTATGTCGTCAAAAATCACTCAAAAAAGTCATAGTATAGTATGTCGTCCAAAATTGGTCAAAAAAGTCATAGTATAGTATGTTGTCCAAAATCGGTCCAAAAAGTCATAGTATAGTATGTCGTCCAAAATCACTCAAAAAAAGTCATAGTAAAGTATGTCGTCCAAATTTGGTCAAAAAAGTCATAGTATAGTATGTTGTCCAAAATTAGTCAAAAAAGTAATTATTTAGTATGTCGTCCAAAATCACGCAAAAAAGTCATAGTTTGTATGTCGTCCAAAATCACTCAAAAAAGTCATAGTATAGTATGTCGTCCAAAATTGGTCAAAAAAGTCATAGTAAAGTATGTCGTCCAAAATCGGTCAAAAAAGACATAGTATAGTATGTCGTCCAAAATCACTCAAAAAAGTCATAGTATAGTATGTCGTCCAAAATCACTCAAAAAAGTCATAGTATAGTATGTCGTCCAAAAAGGTCATAGTATGGTATGTCTTTAAATTATACCAATATGCTTCAGGATTGCAGAGTTTCTTTGTTCCGGCCAGGGATTGAACCCAGGTCTTCTATGTTATAGGCATGAGTGTTAACCACTACACCAACCTTGTTGTGCTACAGGTCATCAGTTAATCATGCTATAGTTTGTCATCCAAAGTCGCTCAAAAAAGTCATAGTATAGTATGTCGTGAAAAAACGGTCCAAAAAGTCATAGTATAGTATGTCGTCCAAAATCGGTCAAAAACGTCATAGTAAAGTATGTCGTCCAAAATCGGTCAAAAACGTCATAGTAAAGTATGTCGTCCAAAATCGGTCCAAAAAGTCATAGTATAGTATGTCGTCCAAAATCACTCAAAAAAAGTCATAGTATAGTATGTCGTCCAAAATTGGTCAAAAAAGTCATAGTAAAGTATGTCGTCCAAAATCGGTCAAAAACGTCATAGTAAAGTATGTCGTCCAAAATCACTCAAAAAAAGTCATAGTAAAGTATGTCGTCCAAAATCACTCAAAAAAAGTCATAGTATAGTATGTCGTCCAAAATTGGTCAAAAACGTCATAGTATAGTATGTCGTCCAAAATCACTCAAAAAAGTCATAATATAGTATGTCGTCCAAAATTGGTCAAAAAAGTCATAGTATAGTATGTCGTCCAAAATTGGTCAAAAAAGTCATAGTTTAGTATGTCGTCCAAAATTGGTCAAAAAAATCATAGTATAGTATGTCGTCCAAAATCGGTCCAAAAAGTCATAGGTAAGTATGTCAGCCAAAATCACTCAAAAAAAGTCATAGGTTAGTATGTCGTCCAAAATCCGTCCAAAAAGTCATAGTATGTCGTCCAAAAAGGTCATAGTATGGTATGTCTTTAAATTATACCAATATGCTTCAGGATTGCAGAGTTTCTTTGTTCCGGCCAGGGATTGAACCCAGGTCTTCTATGTTATAGGCATGAGTGCTAACCACTACACCAACCTTGTTGTGCTACAGGTCATCAGTTAATCATGCTATAGTTTGTCATCCAAAGTCGCTCAAAAAAGTCATAGTATAGTATGTCGTCAAAAAATGGTCCAAAAACGTCATAGTATAGTATGTCGTCCAAAATCGGTCCAAAAAGTTATAATATAGTATGTCGTCCAAAATCACTCAAAATAGTCATAGTATAGTATGTCGTCTAAAATCATCGAAAAAAGTCATAGTATAGTATGTCGTCCAAAATCACACAAAAAAGTCATAGTATAGTATGTCGTCCAAAATCGGTCAAAAACGTCATAGTAAAGTATGTCGTCCAAATTCGGTCCAAAAAGTCATAGTATAGTATGTCGTCCAAAATCGGTCCAAAAAGTCATAGGTTAGTATGTCAGCCAAAATCACTCAAAAAAAGTCATAGGTTAGTATGTCGTCCAAAATCGGTCCAAAAAGTCATAGTATAGTATGTCGTCCAAAATTGGTCAAAAAAGTCATAGGTTAGTATGTCGTCCAAAATCGGTCCAAAAAGTCATAGTATAGTATGTCGTCCAAAATTGGTCAAAAAAGTTATAGCATAGTATGTCGTCCAAAATTGGTCAAAAATGTCATAGTAAAGTTTGTCGTCCAAAATTGGTCAAAAAAGTCATAGTTTAGTATGTCGTCCAAAATCGGTCAAAAAAGTCATAGTATAGAATGTCGTCCAAAATTGGTCAAAAAAGTCATAGTAAAGTATGTCGTCCAAAATTGGTCAAAAAAGACATAGTATAGTATGTCGTCCAAAATCACTCAAAAAAGTCATAGTATAGTATGTCGTCCAAAATCGGTCCAAAAAGTCATAGTATAGTATGTCGTCCAAAAAGGTCACAGTATGGTATGTCTTTAAATTATACCAATATGCTTCAGGATTGCAGAGTTTCTTTGTTCCGGCCAGGGATTGAACCCAGGTCTTCTATGTTATAGGCATGAGTGTTAACCACTACACCAACCTTGTTGTGCTACAGGTCATCAGTTAATCATGCTATAGTTTGTCATCCAAAGTCGCTCAAAAAAGTCATAGTATAGTATGTCGTGAAAAAACGGTCCAAAAAGTCATAGTATAGTATGTCGTCCAAAATCGGTCAAAAACGTCATCGTAAAGTATGTCGTCCAAAATCGGTCAAAAACGTCATAGTAAAGTATGTCGTCCAAAATCGGTCCAAAAAGTCATAGTATAGTATGTCGTCCAAAATCACTCAAAAAAAGTCATAGTATAGTATGTCGTCCAAAATCACTCAAAAAAAGTCATAGTATAGTATGTCGTCCAAAATTGGTCAAAAAAGTCATAGTAAAGTATGTCGTCCAAAATCGGTCAAAAACGTCATAGTAAAGTATGTCGTCCAAAATCACTCAAAAAAAGTCATAGTAAAGTATGTCGTCCAAAATCACTCAAAAAAAGTCATAGTATAGTATGTCGTCCAAAATTGGTCAAAAACGTCATAGTATAGTATGTCGTCCAAAATCACTCAAAAAAGTCATAATATAGTATGTCGTCCAAAATTGGTCAAAAAAGTCATAGTATAGTATGTCGTCCAAAATTGGTCAAAAAAGTCATAGTTTAGTATGTCGTCCAAAATTGGTCCAAAAAGTCATAGGTAAGTATGTCGTCCAAAATCGGTCCAAAAAGTCATAGGTAAGTATGTCAGCCAAAATCACTCAAAAAAAGTCATAGGTTAGTATGTCGTCCAAAATCCGTCCAAAAAGTCATAGTATGTCGTCCAAAAAGGTCATAGTATGGTATGTCTTTAAATTATACCAATATGCTTCAGGATTGCAGAGTTTCTTTGTTCCGGCCAGGGATTGAACCCAGGTCTTCTATGTTATAGGCATGAGTGCTAACCACTACACCAACCTTGTTGTGCTACAGGTCATCAGTTAATCATGCTATAGTTTGTCATCCAAAGTCGCTCAAAAAAGTCATAGTATAGTATGTCGTCAAAAAATGGTCCAAAAACGTCATAGTATAGTATGTCGTCCAAAATCGGTCCAAAAAGTTATAATATAGTATGTCGTCCAAAATCACTCAAAAAAGTCATAGTTTAGTATGTTGTCTAAAATCATCGAAAAAAGTCATAGTATAGTATGTCGTCCAAAATCACACAAAAAAGTCATAGTATAGTATGTCGTCCAAAATCGGTCAAAAACGTCATAGTAAAGTATGTCGTCCAAATTCGGTCCAAAAAGTCATAGTATAGTATGTCGTCCAAAATCGGTCCAAAAAGTCATAGGTTAGTATGTCAGCCAAAATCACTCAAAAAAAGTCATAGGTTAGTATGTCGTCCAAAATCGGTCCAAAAAGTCATAGTATAGTATGTCGTCCAAAATTGGTCAAAAAAGTCATAGGTTAGTATGTCGTCCAAAATCGGTCCAAAAAGTCATAGTATAGTATGTCGTCCAAAATTGGTCAAAAAAGTCATAGCATAGTATGTCGTCCAAAATTGGTCAAAAACGTCATAGTATAGTATGTCGTCCAAAATCACTCAAAAAAGTCATAGTATAGTATGTCGTCCAAAATTGGTCAAAAAAGTCATAGCATAGTATGTCGTCCAAAATTGGTCAAAAACGTCATAGTAAAGTATGTCGTCCAAAATTGGTCAAAAAAGTCATAGTTTAGTATGTCGTCCAAAATTGGTCAAAAAAATCATAGTATAGTATGTCGTCCAAAATCGGTCCAAAAAGTCATAGGTAAGTATGTCAGCCAAAATCACTCAAAAAAAGTCATAGGTTAGTATGTCGTCCAAAATCACTCAAAAAAGTCATAGTATAGTATGTCGTCAAAAAACGGTCCAAAAAGTCATAGTAAAGTATGTCGTCCAAAATCGGTCCAAAAAGTCATAGTATAGTATGTCGTCCAAAATCACTCAAAAAAAGTCATAGTATAGTATGTCGTCCAAAATCACTCAAAAAAAGTCATAGTATAGTATGTCGTCCAAAATTGGTCAAAAAAGTCATAGTAAAGTATGTCGTCCAAAATCGGTCAAAAACGTCATAGTAAAGTATGTCGTCCAAAATCACTCAAAAAAAGTCATAGTAAAGTATGTCGTCCAAAATTGGTCAAAAAAAGTCATAGTATAGTATGTCGTCCAAAATTGGTCAAAAACGTCATAGTATAGTATGTCGTCCAAAATCACTCAAAAAAGTCATAATATAGTATGTCGTCCAAAATTGGTCAAAAAAGTCATAGTTTAGTATGTCGTCCAAAATTGGTCAAAAAAATCATAGTATAGTATGTCGTCCAAAATCGGTCCAAAAAGTCATAGGTAAGTATGTCAGCCAAAATCACTCAAAAAAAGTCATAGGTTAGTATGTCGTCCAAAATCACTCAAAAAAGTCATAGTATAGTATGTCGTCAAAAAACGGTCCAAAAAGTCATAGTATAGTATGTCGTCCAAAATCGGTCAAAAACGTCATAGTATAGTATGTCGTCCAAAATCACTCAAAAAAGTCATAGTATATATAATATGTTGTCCAAAATTAGTCAAAAAAGTCATAGTATAGTATGTCGTGCAAAATTGGTCAAAAAAGTCATAGTAAAGTATGTCGTCCAAAATCGGTCAAAAACGTCATAGTAAAGTATGTCGTCCAAAATCGGTCCAAAAAGTCATAGTATAGTATGTCGTCCAAAATCACTCAAAAAAAGTCATAGTAAAGTATGTCGTCCATAATTGGTCAAAAAAGTCATAGTAAAGTATGTCGTCCAAAATCATCCAAAAAGTCATAGTATAGTATGTCGTCCAAAATCACTCAAAAAAGTCATAGTATAGTATGTCGTCCAAAATTGGTCAAAAAAGTCATAGTATAGTATGTCGTCCAAAATCGGTCAAAAAAGTCATAGTATAGTATGTCGTCCAAAATCACTCAAAAAAGTCATAGTATAGTATGTCGTCCAAAATCGGTCCAAAAAGTCATAGTATAGTATGTCGTCCAAAATCACTTAAAAAATACATAGTATAGTATGTCGTCCAAAATCGGTCCAAAAAGTCATAGTATAGTCAGTCAGTCAGTCATCATCTACCGCTTTATCCTCTGCCAGAGGGTCGCGGGGGATGCTGTTCCAATCTCAGCTACATCAGGCGATAGTATGTCGTCCAAAATCCGGCCAAAAAGTCATAGTATAGTATGTCGTCCAAAAAGGTCATAGTATGGTATGTCTTTAAATTATACCAATATGCTTCAGGATTGCAGAGTTTCTTTGTTCCGACAAAAAATCAAACATTTCATGTCGCCTCCATTAGGTCATTCGGTCAGCTGGTAAAGAGTTGCGCTTTGGATCCAAACCTCTGGCAGTATTTTATTTTTTCCCCCTTAAACTTTAATAAACAGTTCATTTGTATGTAAAAGTAACTGTTAAAAAAAAAAAAAAAAAAAGGTGAAGTCACCATTAGTCCCCGAACATCTTCACATTATCAAATCTGGCCCATGTTAAAAAAAGTTTGGACACCCCTGGTCTAAATACTTCAAGTTTTAAAGGTTCAATCCACCCAAAATCGACAGCAACAAGCAGGCACGATCAAAATTTTGCCGCAGAATTTTCTTGTTTTGGATTCATTATTGTCTTGATCTCTACACATCTTATTCTACAGACTGAAGAGAACATCTTTGTTTCTCATAGATCTACACAACTATCATAGTTTTCAATTTATAATCTCTTCTTTCGAATGAAAATGTAAAAATTACCATTTTGCTATTGCGAATCCTGTCAAAAATAATCACCCTAGTCAAGTTCTTCTCCACTTCGAAGTGTGAAACACACATGGTTTGTCTGCTCCGGTTGCTATAGAGATGGTTGACTTTGTTAAAGGACAACCTTTGCCCAAAAACAGCGGATTATAACTATTTTTGTTAGAAAGCAATTAAACACGGATATTGTCTTATTGTATCTCATAATAATGACTGTCTCATAGTACTGACTTTTTAATCTCATAATTTCAATACAAGCATTTTGTTTTGCAGATATCAACGCATAAATAGGCTTCCATAAATAAACATGTCAACACAGTCAAAGCAGTTTGGAACTGGCTGTGTTTATTTGTATTATTGTACAGTGAATATTCAGACAAGCAGAACTATTTTGACTGCAGGTAAAAAAATCAATTCATGTTTTCTCTCTGCAATAAATGCAATGAGATGAACATGAACATAATACAATTCATGTTGTGGCACATTAGCAAATACAAACCTGAAGTTTAAAGTTGGATTTACCTCGTCAGTGTTTTGTGTCACTCCACTCTGAAAACTCAGTGCTTTTTAAACCAGACAGCATCAAGTCCACTATAGATTGAGTATAAATTGAATTGTATAACTTGATGTATACACACATGTAGGTTGTAGGTTTGGCTGAGGAAAAACATCTACATTAAGCTGCAGCAGCGCAGTTTCTCTTCCACTTCATTGTAAACTTGATTTTTTTTTTTTTTTTTTAATCATCCCACCTTCATATGGCCATAAACGAGTGCAATTTAGATTTAAACTTAATCTAAAAAGGTCCACATTTACAGCAAATAAGTGGTTTAATTTGGAACTGTTTTAGATTTTAGTTTAAATGATTTGACGGAGGAATGTCAGGATTGTCTGAGGCCGTGTTCAGAAGTGGGATTAACATCTGTCCTCAGTGATCCCGTCACACCTTGCTGTGTCTCCTCCGACCACATAGGGCCAGGCTTCCTCTGCCCTGATTTCAAAGAAACACTGACATTATATTAATGTTTTTAAGGAGTTTGAGTGTACAGAGAATGTCTGCTGTGTATGTGCCTGTAAATGACAGAGTGGGATCGGCAAATAAACGGCAGTGGCTGCAAATTAATACATACTGTGAAACTATTGCAGATCAGAGGAATAATAATTGATTACTGAATTAATCATCAACTAATTTCATAATTGATTAATCGGTTTGCTTTTTTATATATATATCAGAGAAACTTGTTTTAACGATATACATATATATATATGTATATCGTTAAAACAAGTTTCTCTGATTTTTCAGCTTCTTAGATGTGAATATTTATAGTTTTATAATCTATAGTTTCTTTGCTACATATAACAAAGAAATCATTCAAACTGAATCAGAAAACAAAGACATCTGAGAACATCATCATTTCTTCAACATCTTCTGGTCCAAACGATTACTCGATTAATTGAGAAAAAGATGGACAGATTATTCGATTATGAAAACAATCGTAAATTGCAGCCGTACTCTAATGTGTCCTGAGGGTAGATTGTGTTTCTGCATACACTCAAAAATGTGAATAAATGTGTGCTCAAAACCACCTCCGAATGTGGTTTCTGGATCTGAGTACAAATTTTGTACAAAAGTGGGAGGGTTCTAAGTGTGGACATGACTGGATCAATGAGGACGCATGTTAACACCAGGTCTGAACAGGGAATATTTTACTCACACATTATCATTTCCAACTCCTCAGCTGTGGACTGACTTACACAGCGTTATTTTTGTGCCACGTTGTTCTTTTTGTACGTGCATGCCGTATGTTTCTCACTCCGCTTAACTCAACGCAGCTTTCTGTTGAGCCATTTCAAAGACACAGCTACAGTCTTCACATTTATTATTATCTGTTCGATATCTGATCCAGGGATTTACGTGTGATCTAGTTAGTATATGTTTTTACTGTTGCAGTGAAGCCACCTGTGTAACATAATTCAACTCTACTTGATTCAGTCAATATTTTTTACAGTGTAAAATCAGTAATAATTTGCATATACTGTAAGTCAGTCAACAATTGGCTGAAATTTGGGCTCATTTGTAACTCATCTGTGTTGAGTTGAGTAAGTGGACAGTGAGTTTTGTGTGTAAAAAGATAACACGTACAAAACATACTTGCGTGCGCTCAACAACATGGCACAAAACTAAAGAGAATAGTGACCAGACACAGAAACAGTAGTGACATCAAACTCAAACAGGCCTGATAGATTAACGACCGTGAGGTGAATTTGTTTTTGACTTTGTTTTTTCTTTCATTTTCTTTAACTTGCAATTAAAAGAGCAGTCATGTTCTTCACATTCATGCACGTGGTCCACTTGTTCCTAGCAGCAAACACTGTTCAGGTAAGTTAGGAGAAGGGTTTTGGTCTCACAGAAGGACAAGGACAGGAGAGTGTGATCTGTCTGTCCGTCCTCCTGACGGCAGCCCCCGGGGACACGCGCTCACGTTGGATTGGACGAGCATCGCTGGAGGAGGAGGGCGTGGCACGTGTCGCACACTCGTACTGGTTTTGGTGACGCAGGCAGAGGGAGCTCGTTGTCGGAGCAACTGTTGCAGAAAATCTCGCCGCAGTTTCTACAATGGTGCTGCAGACAGAACACACAGTCAATAATGACTGAGCTGTCGTTTTAGGCAAACGTACTGTTAGTTATGCAATAATTATATGTTTAATTATAAGTTTTTTAATTTGAAATGAGTTAGAATTTTGCCAGAAAATGACAGAACCATGTACAGCACGTATAGAAAACATATTATAAACATCAACATGCATCATTTACAGTATTTAACACTTAAAATTGAAAAAGATCTGCCTTCATACTTAACAATACAGTCCCTATTTTCAAGAAGATAGAGAGTGCTTATTCAGATACAATAGTTGCAACTCCAGACTCATTCAATATATGGAGTAAAGTCAATAAAAAAGATATATATATACATATTAGTTACTTGCAACTAAATTCCTGAGTTGTAAGGACACATTGATCTGATGACTCACATCAGAGTGGCCTTCATTTTTAACCTTGGGCCAAAATGTATTCAGTTTATCTCTTGAGCGAATGTTTCTGCCAAATATGGCTATAGATAATAGAGATTGCTTCTGTACCTCAGATAATATTGTTTTGAGGACAAAACACTTTTTTCGTAAGAAAACATGGAAAGATAATCAAAAATGTAAATATCTCAGACTAAAGCTGTCAATTTAAACCATTGACATTTACATCTGCAAAGTGACTGGGGAGAACAACTTAAGTAAGGAAGATCATTTCAGTGTATTTGTGACAAGAACTGAGCTGATGTGTTACCCAGCATCAGTGTGATACTGGTCCAAATCACTAGATCAGAGATATGTAACAGAAAAACATGTATGTATGCATCTTTACACACGTAAATTTCAGATAAATAATTCACTAAGCACTGGCTGTAAGAATAAAATGTGTTATACATTGTTTTATAGCAGTAAATAATCACCACAAACTTAGTAAGTTTTAAAGATTTAAAGATTAGGTGGTGATATTGATACTGAATTTTCAAAAAGGACATACAGATGTGTAAACTCACCTTTCTTCTCGAGATGGAAAACTCCTTCTCACAGAGTTTGCAGTGGCTGGCGTCCTTGTCCTTCAGCCAAACCTGTCCCCCCTGAAACAACAACACACATCAAATCACAGGCATCGAAAACACACCGTACATATGCAAATTGAGTTATTTCAGTAAAACCTGATCTAAGTGAAGATGCTGCTGCTTCACCTGAAGAGCTTTGTTGGCTTCTTTGATGTCCTCAATCTTCAGTTTGGACCTGATGACAAAAACAACAGCACAGTGCACGTTAATGAAACCTTCATTAGTTTTCTACAAAAACTCTTTATTAAAGAAATAAATAACCTCACTTCTTTTAGGAAAATGTGTTGATAAAGAGCTAGTGCTTCAAATATCACAGTGTCTAACTATATTTACAGGTCCAGTGTGCAATATTTTGAAGGTTTTAGTGGCAGAAAATGAATATACTAACTATAAGTATCTGCTTAAGTGTATAATTGCTTTTTAAAATAAGAATTGTTTGCCTTTTAGGTAGGGGGCCTTTCTTTACAGAGGCTGCCATCTTGTGGCGCAATATTTCGATAGCAGCCCAATCAGACAAAGCACTAAAATTGAGTTTTGGAGCAAAAAAAAAGAAAAAAGGATGACATCATTTCTAGTATGAAAAGGCCACCATAGTTCCCTGACATGCTTAGGAAAGGGAGGGGTGAGTAAAGGAGTCCTAGATGTGTCACAATCTGCAGTTTTACATTCATATGTGCAGCTTAATAGAGCTAAGGCCGTAGTCCGGCTAAGACAGGCAATGGGAGTAAACATGTGGAGGGGAAAATGTATCTATTGGCAGTGCAAGTCTGACTCACCGTAGCTGGCGCTGCATATCTTTAGTAAACTAGTGTGTATTGATCAGTTTCCTGTTGATCTTTCCTTCACCGAAAAACAGATGGCGACTAATGATGGTGAGAGACTAAGCGTATACATGCAGGAGCAATCAGACTATGAATCGCGTTATCCAGGTATGTTAGTCCGATTAACTACTTAATTAGCTCAATTTTAGTCAGACTAACGTGTTTACATGATATTAAGGAAACCAAATCCTTGTCAGTCCGACTAAAATTAGACTTTTAACATGCATGTGAATGCACTGAATAATTTTTACACATCGATCTTATAATCACTAATCCATTCATAAAGATGATGATCGCAGAACTTTACATTTTAGAGCCTTTTAATTCAAAAGTCATACTATTTTACCAAAAACGAGGTGCATCACAACTTTTAACAGTGAATCAAGCATAACACATATTACATTGGAGGACATGGAGCCACTCTTCTGTCTAACTGTCTCTAAAACCCACCTGAGCCTCATACACAGAGAACATAGTGAACATACTCGCTGAGTTTGGAGCCCAGTTCCTCCAGAGCCTGTTCTTGGTCTTCACAGATTGTCTTCAGCTGAAAGTTTTCTTCCTGGAGACGATGGAACTCCTGAAAAAACAACAACATTAATAAATAACTCCTTGAGTTTCAATAGGGTTCTACGCACTTTGTGCTCGAACCCTAATGATAATTAATAAACATAAATAAGAGAAAACATGCATCACATTTTGTCTCGTTTCTGTATCTTCGTACTTTTTTTAGTCCATTGATCTGCAGCGCTTCTGTGCTGAGTTGAGACACCGTGTCTCGCTCTCTGTCCAGATCATTTTGTAAAGTGTGTCTCCACTCCCTCTCTATCTTCAGGTCCGTCTCCAGCTGCTGCCTGCAGGAGAAACGCGAACACAATCACGAGTGTGAGGACGGGCAGAAACAGAGCAAAGTATCTAAGGACTAATGGAATAAAAAAGATAATAATAGCAACAGTGAGATAAGTTACAAGGATCATATCACAAGAGGAGGACCTTATTTCACTTTCTGTCGGCTCAAGTAATGCAATTAAGTCAATTGACCATAAATGTATTCATAAAATGTATATTTGTATTAACTGTTTATTTTGCTTTCAAAGTTAAATCAAGGAGGAACATTTGGACGTTTCATGTTGGTCCTTCAAATACAATAAAACTATTTATAATTTACAGATTTTCTTTGGTTCATTGAGGCCAAATGGCACCTCAAGCATGTAAACAACACCACAGGTTGTACAGATGTTAGGTGAAGTTGTATGTATGTGTGTGCAGATGTATTTGTTCTTACAGTTGTTTCTCTTTGTGCTCGATCTGCCGCTGCAGGCTGTCGGCCTTGTTGGCAAAGTCCAGCTTGAAGCGTCTGGTTCCCTCCTCGGCCGAGGTGCGGTGCCTCTCTGCCTCCTGTAATCTGCACCATTATAACCAGGGACAAACTCAGGACCAAGGAGAGAAAAAACTGGAGAAGAAGGTGGGGGGAGGGAGGGGGATGGAGGGTGAAGGAGTGAAGGCTGAAGGAGTGAATGAGGAAGTATGGCGTTGTATTTGCACTATTACAACATCAGAGTAAAGTTTAAAAATAGCAGGGATGAGAGGTGTTCCAATTAAAGAATACAAAAGGGATGATGAGTCCAAAATAAAGACAAGTGATAAAAACAATGATCTTAAAGTAAGTGAAAGGACAAAAAATTAAGAAAACTAACTAATGCAGCATCTCACAGAGAGAATCTGAGCATCAAAATGGTGGGATCAGACTGATCTGTCCTCAATAAATTCTGCCAGCTTAACTTATCACTGACTCCAAAGCCTTGGTAACAGAAATTTCCCCAACACACAGCATCATCTTGAGCTGAAATGAAAATCTACGATAGAGAATAAAATACAGAAGAAAAATGTGAATTATCATTTATTGTGAGCATTTTAAGTAAAGGAACAGAAGATGAATATCACTGACTACAGTGTGTTTAAAGCAGGCTGGAACTGTTCTATGTTTAATATCAAATAATCATTAAATCATAATGTTTGCAAAATATGCCAAATGACTTATCTATAAATGCAGAAGGAGGAACCTTGTTTCCACTGTAGTTGATAGAAGACAACATACACGGATATATATATATATATATATATGATAAATGCTGCTAAGTTACTTTATTTTTTCATATAAAATGTATTTTGTTTTTGGAAGACCTGTTTCAAATATTTCATATTAAATGTATACATTATTTTTATTGAAAATTCTGTATATAATAGCACTGCAGTGCACTGCAGAGACGCAGACCATTGGTGTTGTTCAAAAAATGGCTACTGAATGTAACCTATTTATTTGCGTTATTTGTTATCATTAAACAGTTTTAATTTATCAGATGGAGAAAAAACGGCTAAATATATGGACCCAAATAATTATCAGCATAATTTATCAGCCATCAGCTGCACTAATTTCTGGCACTGGCCATAAACCACAACCACATTAAACCACAACTGAGTACAAAGACATCCACTCTGAACATGGCCAAAAAATCCACAGCAATTTCAAAACATCTAACTTTATTTGTCATGGTGGTAAAAGACAGAAGTTTTTATTCTTCTACAAAGTGAGTTGCAGAACTTTTTGCAGAATGTGGAGTTAGAATAAGTCGATCGATTACTTCCTGATATTATCACAAAAGTCAATAAATACGCCAAAACGAGACACAACATCACATTCAGAAGCTTCAAGGTCTTAGAGTTTAGTAGCAACAGTTCATCTCAGTGACTCTAAGCACATGTGTCTTTAAAATCAGACTCAATCTTTAAACCTCTTCAGTTAAAGGTGAATCTTCAGAGGAAACGGAGCATATAAACGATACACTGTGTCTTTTATAAAGGTACAGTTCACTGTATTAATCCTCTGAGACTGTAGTGTAGTGAGATGTTTGCTCTGTATACTGCCCAAAAATCTTAAATGTCATTTTACGTCATTTGGATTTGCTGTGACGACAAACTAGCGACAGTGCCCGAAATCTACGGTACATACAGTGACCTATTTTCCATCAATCTATCACAAATTTTTACCATATTTTGAAAATATTCGTAAAAGAAATTGCACATTTACTGCTGATATTTTGTTTAGAGCGACAAGTTCATTGAGATAAGCGGAAGGTAGCTCATTTTAAGTTCGGTTTCACAGTAAAAGTATACGAAAGTGCAACTGTTATAATGTTATAATGAATGTTTCCCAAATTTTCTATACTTTTTAAAAATGGGACACAGTCGTGACGCAAATCCCGATATAAATCATGAAAAGAGACCTGACACCTAATTCCATTTTGAATAGGTAAATTGGTAAGAAATTAATTACTAACTTCATTTGATGTTATTTAAAACACATATCCTAAATGACTGAATTTGAAATAATATTTTATCTTTTACTGTACTACTGTACTAGGAATGTTTGTTGTGTTCAATCATACCTGCTCTTGTTTCTGCCATTTTATCAGTGCAGGGAAATGTGAAAGCAGAAGTGAAATCATCCTTTATTTTAAAGACTCTGTTCCCATTGAACATAATGTGCATTTGCCTTTTATCGATCTGCAACGTTTCCACCTGCATCACGAGTAAAAACCTCCAATATTTCAAGATACGTTTACACGTATGCACATAAAAACGAGCTGAAGAAAACCCACCTATTGAGGGTCATCGCAGCCAGTCAGAAGCAGGTCAGGTGAGGAGGGATGTGCAGAACACACAGAACCTCACTCCTGAGGTCTAACTCCCATATACAGTACGTTTAGGCCTGTCCTTCTGTAAACACTACAGTGACTGAAATTACAATTCAGAGCTAAAAAAACAATTATCATTCCATTAGCGATACCGCGAGTATAAACTGCCAAGCATGTGTGTGTATGTATGTGTGAGCATGTGAGTGAGTTAATAAAGTATTATGAATAAATTCAAATGTTTTTTTCAAATTATTTTTTAAGTATAACTGAGGAAATATTCAGGCAGTTCTCTCACCGACTACACACAACCTTTGATTATGTTAAAACTGGAGTAGAATGAATATTTAAGTGTTATTTACCATTTCCCACAAAGGAGATTGTGTTTTTGGCTGCGTTTATCATATTCAGGATTTCTTTTTAAACAAGTATTAATTAGGGAGAGTGTGTTGACACTGTGGGAAATCGAGTGGCCTTTGAGCAGAGGTTTGTGCTCTCCATCTCATATAACATTTCAGCATAATGTGATTAAGTGATCCGAGAGAAAACCAGACTTATTCACCTCCTCTACGCTGGGTTTATAGCCTTGGGAAAAACTGGCCCAGACGATCTCAGAAAGAAAGAAAGAAAGAAAGAATGAAAGAAAGAAAGAAAGAAAGGAAGCCTCTTATTGGCTGTTCTAACGACTTCACTTATACGACTAAGGAGTCTAAAGGTGAGATGGACAATAAATGCTTGTCAATATTAAATGGAGTAAACTGGGGATTGAAATTTCAACTGAACAATCATCTATTTTTCTAGCAAACCCACCTACTGCAGCTTTAAGTAAGAAAAGGTGAGATAATTGATTAGGCCGTATGACTGCAATCTTACTACAGATCACGACACACGTTATCAGACAGTCTCTACAAATCGCAGCGCTCTGTCGATGTTCACGATCATCATGTTTCAGGAAGTAAAGGACAAAAACAATGCAATCCCAGTTACGACGGATTCTGTGGCTGCATTTCCACCAGAAAACCATCTAAATATTATTATCTGCAAAAAAACAAAAAAACAAACAAACCCCAAAACAAAACAGTAGTGTTCCTTAGTTAAGTCCATGTCGTCATTAAACAATCGTGTGTCCTCAGAAGGAGATGTCCTTCACTAGTTTGTACTGGTGCTCCGTGTCTGCGCTGGCACACTTAACAAATGACATAGCAAGCGTTCTGGTCTGACTTAGCAGGTCCTTATCGCTACACAGCGGAGCAGGGACAAAACAAATCAGGAAATCAAAACCAAACATGGAGGATTCAAGAGGAGCAAAATGGATGAATGATGTAAAATGGCAAACAGAAGGGAGGCAAGAAGGAGGAGGAAAAGGAAAGAAGGAAGGAAGAAAGGATGTCAATACATCAGTAACGACCCCCGCCCGCAGTTACACTAAACACTTGAAGTGACTTTAAACATCAAGCACAGCAGGAAGTGTGAATGAAATGCAGTAAAAAGACCAGCATCTGATCATAGACAGCCAGGCTCCTTCTGTGATGAGACTTTTCTCTTAACATAAGTTGAGAGTAATGAGTGAAGTAGTGAAGGAGAAGCAGAGAAAGGGTAATGTGGTCATATAAACGAAAACAACTACAGCAGACAAAGACTGTACAAAGAGTGACATCAACAACATTAGAGTAATCAATACTTTATCTTGTATCCACATGGTAGATTGTGGGAGAGATGTTTCTCATGGAGTGTGTGTTCAGAATATATTTTACTTAATTAAGACTAAAGAAAACTCACACCAAAAATAACCAGAGTAACCTGAATTTGTGCACTGCCATCCTACAACAGCTTTCAGAGCAGCAAAAAACATTCACAACCAATCACAAATAGGATGGAACAGATTTAAACCAATGGGAGACGAAGAGGAGGAGGAAGAGGAGGGATGGACAGTGGAGTGAGGAGGGATCATAAGGTATCACAGAACCAGCAGATCTAATGACGGATGTAGATATGACGCGTTTAAACAGACTAAGAGAACTTAGCCGCACAAAAAGATCTGGAAAATTATCAAAGCAAACATGATGAATTAAGGATTGTAATGAAACTGAGAAATCCTGACAAATCTCGCCCTTCCCCAGTCACACGCCAGGTGGCATTGTTAAGCAAAAAAACAATAATTTACTTCAGTCTATGGGGTTTTCACTTAATTTGCATATCACAGTAAATGAAAAAACGTAGACTTCCACTTCTCCAGAGAGAAACCCTGATTGGCAGGAAACTCGAATCATCTTTGAATTGCATTAATTTACTGAGTAATGATTCATGTCATACTGTACATTATTTTGTGCGTCAGCTTTCCACGTACATTCAAGTTAATTTAAGACAGGTGGACCTGCTGAGAACACATGGGGTAAACTATACTAATACTAAAGTATTGTGTCCTGCGTCTTAACACATATATAAAGTGCATCTCACCTTTGCTCCAGCTGCTTCATGGTGGCAGTGATCTGATTGGTCTTCTCCTCCAGGCGACTGATCATATCGTTCTTCTTCTTCATCTCCTCATCGGACGACTGAGAAATGAGACACGTCTGTCATAAGAAATTATTACAATGTGGGTTTTTTTTATCTCACAGGCAACATTGAAGTGAAGTGTGTTTGTTACCGTACATGCATCTTCTGGTACATTTCTACGTTGATGGCTTTGACCTCGTCCAGTTGATGTCTCAGGCCGATCAGTGTGTCCTGTTGAACCAAAGAGGGTTTATTCATAAATGAGTTAATTATTGAGTTATTTCTAAGCAATTCATTTGCGTTCATCTACTTCTCATCTTTAGAGATAATTACTCTGGCAGCTTTGAAGTTTAGTTGTAACATTTAGGAGAGTTTATTGGTAAAAACTGAATTTATTACCCATTTGTTTAAGTGTATATCCTATCGTAGCCTCAGAATAAACTTTTACTTTTTTGTACTTAAGGGTCCTAATGTACAGAGCTGGCAAGAGCGTGAGTTTTGAAGAGGAAACATACTACGTAAAAAAGAAAGAGGAAAATTATTCCAATGATACAACATAACAACATCTGTAAAAGAGAGACAAAGAGAGAAACAATTCATTCTCACTGATTCACCCATTGATACTACTTTCATGACGCACATAACTTTCTGATAAAATCGGTCATGAAGAAGCCACTGAGGCTGTAACGGTATGTCACAGCTTGACTACAAATGCCAGCTGGTGGTATTTATGCTTCAGAGATCTCAAGTTGGTGGTGAGAGACCCGACACTGGCAGCGCTGCCACAGAGACGGGCACAAGAGCTTCTGACTCATAACTGCTCCATGTGACCAAGTACAGGGCAGACTGGTGCTGTATTTTTAGTCTTAGCCCCAAAGGGCTTGTTATCATCAGTTTAGACCAACAAGAGTAAAGAAAAATAGGATCATCATCCTTAATAGAGCCACTTGGACTGGAGTTAAAATGGATAGTGCTTGAATTCTACCCCTAAGGACAACCCTTCAATGAGAGACTTGACATCAAATTCAAGGACAGTTGAGCCAGAGATCTTGGAATTTGAACTTCCCAGGCATCACTTAATTTGCTCTGTCTTGCTTAACGTTGCTCGCTCATTGTTCTGCATGGAATCTCACGCCAACGGTGGAGAGAGACAGTGGACAGTGTCCACTACACCGCTAGTAATAAGGGTCTAGTCTATGTACATCAAGCAATAAAGGGGGCATATAGCCGTAGGGGACAGTAGGTGAAAGAAAAAAAGAAAGAAAGAAAGAAAGAAAGAAAGAGTAAATGTATGTTGACCTGTTTTTCATGAATATCCTTCTCCAGAAGTTTCATGGCCAGCTCCATTTCCTGTTTCATTGACACCTGGACGACCAGCTCATTCTCCACATCCTAAAAAAAAAGTACAAACATATACACACAGTCAGTCATTACACAGTCAGCATGTATCACACAAAATGTTATTTTTATTTTTTTGACACATAAGCAGTTAAGAGTGTGACCTGTCTGAGTTGACACTCCTCCTTCAGCTGTCTCCGAGCCTCGTTGTACATCTCGTCCAAACCCTGACGAGACTGTTTGTACGTGTCTCTCTCCAATGATACATCACCTTGAGTTACCTGGGGGGTAACACATCAATAGCATTATTTATTTTGTACATAATGATTTTAATTATGAGGCTTGTATGTGTGTGTGTGTGTGTGAGTGACTGTATACCTCTAAATGTTGTTGTGCTTTCAGGAGAATGAGGCTGTTTTCACTCCTCAACTGCTGGTTCTCTTCCTGCAGTTTAATGATGTTGTTCTTGGCTATGGCTAACTGCACATGCACACATGTAGAAACAAACAATGACAGAAAATTAGACAGAAGATAATGCTAAAAACTGCAGGAGAAACCAAATAATATAATGAGATTTTACAACAGAAAATGTGCTTTGGTGAATAAGGATGTATGGCATTGTCAAAAATAAACAAAACAGTGTAATTTGTATATTAAATAACTGCAGCTTTTACAAGATTCTCTAGTCATATTCCCTCTACTGCATAGATATATAAAAGCCAAGTCTCACCTCCTCTATGAGTTTGGAGTTGGACTTTTCCAAAGTGTCAACTCTTCCCTGGAGACCATGGACTGAGGAGCTGGGTGAACAAATAAACAACAACAGGAAAAACACAATCAATCGCTGATCATTTGCAGTCTCACCCAGTTTATCGTGCCAGAGTTTATATAGTAGCTTTGGAATCGGCTGAAGTGTCATTAACATTCCTGTAATTATTACACGAAGCTGCGACAGATGTTAAGTGTATAAGGTTAAACTACTATCTTCTTAAGGAGTGGGGGTAAATGAAGGGATGTGCAGCAAATCAAGGTTGAGTTTTGTGAGATGTGGAAACTTCTGAAACCTGAAAACTGTGATCAGCTTTTTCAACCCTCTACCTTTGATTTAATACATGATAACAACACTCACACATCCACTTCAGGTAGAGGTAGAGAAATAGATAGAATAGATAGAAATAAAGTAACTCTTACTTCAGTTGTCGATTCAGTTCCTCTACATAGTTCTTCTGGTCCAAGATGGATGATATCTGGCTGTTCCTGTTTCCATGGAAACATGCATAAAATAGGACTTCTGCATCAAACACATGTTGCAGCAAATAAAGTGGGCAGATACTGATCATACAGGTCATACCTCTCTTCACTCCTGTAATCATCTATGTCGTTTTTCAGGTACATGGAGAAATCGATTACGCCGACCTTTAAAGAAGAAAAAAAACAAAACAAGAACAAAGCCGTGTTGACATCATTACTCGAGGGAGATAGCATGAACTGAGAGGCAGAGTTTCCATGACCACTGATTTGGTATCAAGCTGTTAGCCACATAACAAAATGAGGTACATTTATGGTCTTCTGAGGACTTGGATGCACAAATTTGCAATTAAAACTCAATTCAAATCACTTTATTTGTCCCCAAAGGGCAACTTAAAAGGGTCATGAATGAAGGTAAAACTAAACATCAAACAACAGACACCACTTACAGTCGAATAACTGAGATATTATATAAATACAGCAACATTAACATTAGCTAACACAAGCTCAATAATACACATGAATGCTCTTAAATACCAATTCATTTGCACATACTCACTATGAAGTATCACAACTAGCTAGTCTGAATTCATTCACCTCATAGAGTTGATTCTGAATTAGATACACTCATGCAGTAGCAGCTACACATTCTGTACATCGCAATAGCACGTCTATATTATGATAATGTTTTTGTTTTTAGACAAAATGGTCTAATGTCGTTTCAAAGAGTATTTACCTGGGAGTCCAGGTCCTCTCCTTTGACACACAGGTTAGCATCGATGACGTTCAGGCCCACCAGCAGGCCCACGATCACGGCTCCCTCCTCCTCCAGCATCAGTGCTGAGTTCTCATAGAAATCACTGTGGACAGAAGAGACACAAGATCCTCTTGCACTGTTTCTTTACATTTACATTTAATTATTGTGTGTATGTGTACCTGAGGAGGTCTTTTCTGGTGATGAGAAGTCGCAGATAGTCGGCCAGTCGTTTTTGCATGAGAGCGAGACGCAACCAGGCCCTGGCTCTGCCTAAAGGCGTCCTAGACAACACAGACAGACACAAGACAGACACACCAATAACTAAGTTAGATTTTTTTTCAGAGAATCTGGAGTGTTGATAGTGAGACATTAGTGGGGCTAATTTTGTTTTTTCTTTCTTTGTTTCCATTTGGTTTATGACTATATTTTAAATCTGTGTGCATTGTGAGATGGGAACATAAAATGTATATTTATTGCAACAAAGGGACTCGTTTTAGTAAAGCTGCAAGCATATTTATTCTTTTTAAGAGTTCCACCTTTACTACCTGCCACAACAACCACTTGTCTCATTGTCATTTAATTGACTATGTTGCTATTATTCCATAACATTATGCTAATGAACACTGCAGACACAGGTAAAGTATACATTCTCCTGCAGCAATTAACCTTTAGTTGGTTTTGTATTGTTGCAGAAACGCTGCTGCTCTGCTTCTCATCTGTTGGTCTGACTCAGCAGCACCAAAGGAAATGGACTCTGTTCCACCCTCTAAAGCAGCACAACTGTTCCCCATTTGGCTGAATTTGATGTGAACTAAATATTACTCACTTGATTTGTGTCTGGAAACTCTAGGATACTGTAAAGTGACTAGTGTGACCAAGTGAGAAAGCAAAGCCTGATATAGAAGCCACGTGAAATAGTGTGAGAAAATTCTGTCTTATGCAGTTGTTTGCTTAAGTTTAAAAGTAATGCGACAAATTATCAAAAATTGAGTTTATCATCGTTTTCTCAGGCCTCAGATTCTGCCTGTCCAGACTAAAATGCAACCTCAGAGTTTTCAAACTTCTGTTTTCTGTGCTTGAAATCACCAGGGCAACTTGGACTACACACATCCAGAGCAGAATTCATGTGTTTTTAAATGAAAATGAAGTAGTGTGGCTTTTAATATAGAACTGTTCAAGTATTGATGGCTACTGAAATTTGATTTACACTACATTTTAACCATTGAAACAGTCACACATCCGTCAAGACCAACATGGGCTTACGTCTCTTTATCAGGGACACATCGGCATGTAGACTAGTGGAGCCAGGGATTGAACACAGTTTTTCTGTTGAGAGACATGCCACTCTACCACTGATCTATGGCAAAATGGCGCTGGCTAAATTGCATAACCAAGGTTTCAAACGGCAGCTTATAAACCAATGGGTGGTGTCACTGTGCCAGTTGGTGTAAATATAGGGGTGCAGGTGAACCTTCACTGATATTACTGATACTGATTTTAACAACTGACTTCAAGCTGAGTTTCAACCCTGACCTGACTGATCACATTTGAGTAAAAATGTGTCAGTTTCTACAAAGAGCAAAAAAAAAGTAGAAACAAGACAGGGAAGAAGTATGGGAAAGGAAAGGTGAAGTGAAAGTAATCACACCTGGTGTTCTCATCTAAGTCATGCATGTGAGAGTGTGTGGGTGTTTCGGCTCATGTTTCTCGACCAGGCTGTAGCATGTGAGAACAGATGTGTACAAACACATTACTTACTTTAGTCCTGGCAGGTCACGGACAGATGCTGAAATCTCTGCTGCTTCAGGACACAGTTTCTCCACCAGCTCCAGAGGACCCCACAGAGACTTGTTAAAGCCTAGAAATGACTTCTTTACTGGAGAAAGAAAAAGATGAGCAGAGTCAGAGAGGCACATGCACACACAGTTCTGCTGCTTGGAGCGTGGACACAACAGCCACACATGGGACCATTTTAGTCTCCTCCTTACCTCTGAGACCATGTTTGAGACAGTGCTCCATGACAACAAAAAACTGTTGGAGGGGCGGGTAGTCCGAGTCCAGTGTGCGTCCGAAGCTCAGAGCCGACTCAATCAGGCCTTTAATGCTCAGCTTGGCCATGTTCAGCAGGTTGGCTCGTTCCATGGCCATCGGGTCTCGCAGAGCTTTCAGAAGAAAAACAGAACATAAACATTATAATGAAAATGTATGGAAATTACTGAGTGATCATAATCATTTCTTAACATCATAATTATTCCCACAGGGAATTCACTTTTTTTTTTAACTATTTACTAAATGTTTCTCATGTTTCTATTTGAGGGAGAGATCGTAAGTAAATGTCTCACAACTATATAAAATCAGACAGCAACTTAGTACTAATGTTTAGGTTTGTGCATCTCTCTTAGAGAACAATTCCATACAAATGTAGATTTGTTGTCTGGTTCTGTCAGAGATTTCTTCTAGTTAAAAGCGAGTTTTTTTCTTTACACCGATACCTAGTGCCCGCTTGAAATGACTCCCAACAGTTCTCATAATGAGCGGGCACTAGGTATCAGTGTAAAGAAAAAAAAAGAGCACTTGAAAGAACACAATGAGAAAGTAATGGCACCGAAACTTCATTCTTAACATTAACAGATGGTACAGCGACCAGTTCATCTCATTGATCTCACAGTTTATTACAGATTACAATCATTTATATTGGCTAATTTTTCCCCCTATGATAATATAACAAATGTATGCACAGGTGTAAGACAACCTACACATTAACGTATAATTTGCATTTCTGTAACATTAGTAAAGTGTCACAGTAGTGTCAACAGGTAGTAAATAATAGACTCCACCCACACAGATAACAAATTACATGACAAATCGGTTGACAAAGAATAATAACATGACAAGATAATTCTCCACTTTGCTGAGCTAACAAGACTGAAAATATGTGCCTGACAGTAACTACTCTGCTTTAACTTTACTGCATATAAACAAGGAAGCAAAAAATAAAAACAGAGAAAACACCTGGTCCTCTGCTCAGTATGCATTTGTGGACACATTGGGTTGGAGACACAGTATTCAGAGCCTTTAGCATCTCCATTATAGACAACTTCCAGGAGAAGGTAGGATTTTTAAATGCTTTGAGTTAATGTTTAGCCAAACACAAGAAAGGGACAGAACAATGTTGAAACACTACTATGTTTCCTTGTAATGTGGGTCACGGCAGTTTGGCCTGAGGGAAGCTCTTAAAATCAACAAATTATTTCTCAGGAAGTTCATGACCTGGTGTCATAGGGGAGTAGGCCCAGAAGATACAAGGTGATTACCCTTTAGCAACCCGTAACATCTTCATGTGATGCCCATATTTTAAGATTCAATGTGATTCAATTTGTGTCTCAGGTGAGTTTAGGTGGTGAAAAATCATCAGTATGATCAGATGCCCTGACTTCAGGTCTTAGAGAGAAAAGAATAGATAAATGCTTCATTACAAATCAATGCTGACGTGACTGTCATGTCTATACTGAACTGTTTGACAATCTGAAAAACAAAGACCTTTCATTTTCAGTGACACAAAGACTTCTACATTAATAAACTGGCATATGCACATGAAAGCTCCTGTATTATGCTATGCTACAGGCTGCAGAATCATAAACTAGGTCATAAAACACACAAAGCCAACAGCAACACAGACACTGTTTCCATACACGTCAAGTCTAACTACAGTTGTAGTTTGACGACTGCCCTTGACTCAGTCTACAAGCACTGGTGGGGAATTGATTATTGAATGAAGTAGGGCTGCAACTAACAATTATTTTCATAATTGAATACTCTGTCAATTATTCTCTTGATTAATCAAGCAATAGGTCCATAAAATATCAGAAAATGTTGAAAATATCGATTGGAGTTTCCCAAACCTGGGAATGATAATGTTCTCAAATGTCTTGTTTTGCCCACAAACCAAAAATATTCACACTTAAGAAACGGAAAAAAACAGAAAACTTGTTTTAACTATAAAAAAAACAAAACATTCAAACCAATTACTCAAGTATAAAATTAGTTAATTATTAATTTAACTGCATGCATGCAGGAGTAAATTGATGACCAATCGCATTGTCTGTGTGTATTAGACTGACATCAAGAAATTAAATTTAGTGCTGTACAGATTTAGATGGACAAACTAAATAATTTGTCTTTTTCTTAATGTCATGTTAACCTACTACTGTAAATGAGTGTGAGAAGCACGGGGCCCCTTTTGGAAAGAGGATCAATTTGCATTCTGCAGCAGCCCAACATGCACCATCACAACATGACCGCAGAACTAATCTGTGATAAATAAATAGGCCACACACAGACAGTAGTGAAGTAATGTCAGATATGGAGAAGTACTGTATTGTACTTCCACAGTTCCTGTAACTGAGCTCCATTAGTTGATTGATTGTTCCTGAACATCTGGTTAGGAGTCACAGGGTGGAGTTTTAGAAACAACAGCAATAAACATAATTAGACCAGTTATCATTAACAAGGGATCCCCCTACACACACACCCCACAATGTCCTTCACATGCCTAGAGTGAATGAATCCTCCTCACTATCAAAGGAAAGCATGTGCTTGAATAATAAATGACATGAATTATACATATGGTAAGTCCTCGTTAAAGGGGTATTTTTTAAAAACAAAGAAGCCTTGCAAGAAAAGCTACAAAAAAGCTAGATCTTTTGTTAACTACTGCAAACTCAGCACCGTAGTGCTTGGTGGAAACAAAGCTAAGTAGTAGTAAGTATCAAGGAACTGCTTTAATTGATTGAAGTATTGGTATCAATAAGCAGTATTCTTTTATCTCATCCAAGTCCCAAAATTTCTAGCTCCCACCTTGGATGGTCCATTTTTCCGAGAAAGGCCATCCTGTGCTGGTCCTAGCAATTCAGGGCTAGTTTGTATTTAATTTTTATATAACAGTGCAGTGGAGTGGAGACTCATGGATATGTTTTGTATTCTTCTTTATTCATGAAATTTACTAGTGGGCTAGACTGTACCACACAAGTATGATGTCACACTATTTGTGCTTTACGATTCTGAATAAATATCTAATTGTGATTATTTTTGACAGGAATTGTGAGCCAGATATCAGGTGGAATGGTATGCTTGCTGTATTGCGATTTCAATACAATTTCAATTAAAGCCCTATTACACACAAGCAGATGTTTTTTTTAATGCCATATCTAACATACTGTAGACCAGCAAGACTGATTAGTATCAGTGTCGATATTGGTGTAATTTTGGGGCCTATTATTATACTCTTCCATGGGGCCCAGAATGTCTAGCTGCGCCCCTGCAAAGAGGTGACACACACACACACACAATACCTTGGACAGTCCACTCCCCAGGCAGAGACGTCCTGTGCTCCGACACTTTGGGCAGCACATGAATGCTCCCCGAAATGGTTTCGGATGCTTTCCTAGCCAAAGCGAAGATAGGAGCCTGCCACCGGCCGTCAACTCCTCCGCTGCCTCCTGCTGCTGCTGCTGCTGCTCCTCCTCTCATTGTGCTGCTACTGTTAGCTTTGTCTCCAGCTCCACACTTCTCCTCCTGCAATCTCAGTATTCCAAACACCTGAGCCTTCTCTTTGCTGCTGTCCGCCTCAGACAGAGCCAGGTCGTGCTCTGCGGCCGATGCCATGTTCAAGTTCCCCTGAAATGTCTGTAGCTTAGCGAGTGGTCACAGTGTGAAAAACACACCGGGGTGTTTTGTTCAACCGTTAACGGGCTACCTTTGGTTCACACAACTCAACCGGCGACCATTATGACAACGTCCGCATGAAAACAGCCTGTGAAAGCAGCGGCCACAGCGTTGACAGGTCCAGATACTGTGTCCAAAATCCACAGCTGAACCGCTCGAGAGACACGGACTTACTCGTCGGTTTACATGGTCAACGTTAGTGGCGACGGAACGCGGGGCCCGGTAACTTCGCCGTTTCGGTTCATTGTGGTTGTGATGTGTTTACAGGCAGTGGACCTAACCGACAGTCTGCTGTTTCCACCGGAGCGAGGGTGGGTAGGAGGGGCGGTGTCTACGGTTCACGAGACACACAAAAGGCAGCACTACGTCATGATTTCAGTGTGGCGGCTGTGTTGTGGATGTGCTGCCCCCTGCTGCTGGAAGTCAGAACAGCACTGCCCAGGTTGAGCTTTTGTAAATAAAATAGTAGGGGATTTTTCATTGGAATTTCCTCAGAAAGGCAAAATGAAATTACAATGTATTAAGTTTAGAGTATAATTTTTTTCCAATCATCTTATTATAATCAATCTTAGAATAAACCATTTAAATACCTATAGCCTATTTTACATACGTTTTTCAATGTGTAAATTTCTCCTGTCATATTTATTTATACTCATACCACTCTATAACCTGTCCGTTTTACACATTATGTTTCAATCTGTATACACTGCCATATTTATATCACTTCGTAACCTGTTTTTTTCACTTACTTGTACAATCTCTGTACGGCCATATTTATACTCTCCATCATAACCACATGTACATAATTGTTTCTATACCTCACTGCTATGCACTTCTGGTTAGACGCCTTCTGCATTTCGTTACCAGGTACTTGTGACACGTAGGTGTCACTAATTCTTACACTCTTACTAAACAACATAAACGTAGAAGAGCAGGGGAGTATTCACAGTACAGGCCTACTGTATCTCTGGCAGCAACTTTAATGTTCTTGATATATTTTATAGATGCATAAACCTCAAACAACTGAGCGCAAATATACAAACAAGCCCTTATGTCGACTCCTTGCGCCAAGCCTTATTTACAAGCCCTTTAACTGGTTTGTAGCACACCCTTAGTAAAGACCATATCACATTTTTAAGATCAGGGTTATTCACTTAAATAGTCATTTGTCACTCACCTTGGCTGTAGGCTAACCTCTCCATGCTCTCACTGTGAGTGATTCCCCAGCGGTGGAGACTCTGGGGGGAGTACATGATTGTTGACACTCTCCTCCGTCCACTGCACTGGTTGTAGAGAGGTTAGCAGATCAAATAGTCCCCAAGTGTCCTGCTCCTGGGTGGTTTTCCTCTGATGTGGCGTGATAGGGTTCAAGTTTCCTTGGATTTTCTGATTCCCAAAGTGACCCTGCCTGCTAGGCCGTTGGGGACTAATATTATGAGTTCCAGTTTGTTCTGGTTTAGCCACCGTGTCTGGATGTGCTGGGCTTCTACTGGGCTGGACAGTGACAGTGTCTGGAACAGAAGACATAGGAAAAAGACAGTGAGATTAATGACGAGTCCTCATAATCAGTAAACGACTCAAGGAATACACATCTTATTAGGACATTTACATGTTTGACATGAAGGGGTTTACGGAGATATACCCGAAAAAGGCAAAAAATACCCAGTGGACAGCAGCAAAAATGCCTTGTTAATGCCAGAGGTCAGAGGAGAATGGCCAGACTGGTTTGAGATGATAAAAAAGGAAGCAGTAACTCAAATAATAATATAGATGCTTGCTTTGCTTTGCCAAGCAGGCACCAATAATTATGCATTGCAACCAAGGTAAGAAGAAGACCATGTTTAAAACTCTGAAGCAGAAAAAGCAGCAGAAGAGCTCAATCCCTTACACTTATATATGGTGTGCTGTGTAATAAAATGGCTGGTATGTGTACATGGCAAACCCAGTCCCAGACCACAGTCGCACTTCCTATATCTTCAACTCAGTTCCTCAAAATATGTGATATTCATTTCTCGTCATTTCTCTTTCTTCCTATCTCCTTTTACAGACATAATTCACACGTTCACCAGCCTTTACCGTCATAAACAATATACACCAGAGGGCATTTTAACCAGCTCATGAGGAATGAAATCAGTAGATCTCCACTTCCCCATGTTGTGACTGAAAAAGCCTCCAACCACAGACTCAGCCAGACAACACAACTAACATCACACAGCGAGACAAACTCTCTGTTAGCACTGACCGTTCAGTTCACTGCTTCATCTGTTTTCCTCTTTTGTTTTTCTTTTCCTGCTTCTCTTCATCATCTTCTGTTGAACAGACTCCTCTCTCTCTCTTGCTCTCTCTCTCTCTAATAGCTTAGGGCTGACCAGTCATATGACCACCTTCCTAGAGATCTCTACAATCCTCTCACTGAATTTACTAAGTAGCTGTTTCCTCTTTTTCTTTTTTTTCTGCCTGTTTTTTTCCCCCTCTCTGGCTTATTTTTAAACTTGGTGAAGAGACCTCACATATTTATTTATCATGAGCCTCTTCATGAAAGTATTACTCTGCACGTTTGACAGTGTTAACGCTGCTCTGGAAACACCAGTAATGAATACATGCTATACATATATACCTATGCTGTTTGTTTTATTTCTCTGTATAGAGAAATATTTAATGAATATTATATTTAATCGTCTTTGTCAATCTTTTTTTTTTTTATTGTCAAAGATGCTTTCCTGCTAAAGTAAAGGTTATACTACCAGTAATAATAATAATAATTGGGTGTGTTCTGATTCATGTACAGTACATGCAGCTGAAATGGTATCTATTTCAAAATAAAAGTAATTGAATAAAATAGCTTTCTCAGTCTTTTCTCTTGGCATCAATCGTCTCCTGAACCACACCTTAACAAACACACACAACACAAACACCACTTCCAGGGTGGTGGTTATGTTTATGTCACATGACCACCTCGGTCACTGAAGGTGCACTCTTCTCTCATGACGGACGGCTGGAGCAACGAACCAGCGTTCACTATGGAAACCTCCAATAAGGGCGTGATGCTGTTTCATTGTAGTAGCCAGCCTCTCATTCTGCAGCATCGCTGGAAGGGGAGTGTTGCTGTGATAAGACATTTATCAAAAAAACTTTTAAATAAATGATAGTAGGATGATACTACAACACATGCCGTGCACACAATCACACCGTCATCCCCGCCCGTGTTCATCATCATGCAGTTGTTGCGACTCACCACCGGCTGGAAACAGAATAAAGATTCTTGGTTTTGCAGTTTGTCAGCAATTCATATTCCAGTCTGTGTGCTCTGGTTTCTATGTTTCAGCTCTGCTAATCATGTGTGAAATTTAGTGTCCAGTCCAGTAGCAGCTACAGGCAGCAGATGGAGACTCACAGATGTCCAGTGAGAAACACATCAGATGGTACCATATGTCTGTCATCTATCTCTCCATCTATCCATCTATCTGTCTGTGCTGCTACTTCATTGTGCACTTCTGCAGTTCTGAGGCAAAAGAAAAAAGCCGGTACACACTGTGGAGATATCACCAGCAGAAACCACAACCATCACCCCACACAGTGTCCAATAACAAGAGAGCAGGAAGAGAAAGAGGAAAGACAGGGGGAGGGGTTAGGGAGTAACACAGCAAAAGAGGGGAGATGGAGAGGAGGGAGGAGGCTTCAATGGGTGTAAATTCAGTGAGATGATGGTGTAAAAACGCAGCAGGATGGGGGCGCCCTTACACACACATTCATTGGTGTAAGTGAATGAACACATACATATATTGTTAAATGGAATTTACAAAACATTTAGGTCATTAATGATGTAAACACATCTTTGCAGCACCAACGACAAACCTACAACTGACTTGTCAGACGACTGTCAGTCGTGCGACAACACATTCAAGCAGCAGCTGCTGTTGTATTTGAATAGACGAACAAAAATATTATCAAAAAATGTTTACATGTGGAAGAGAGGATTTATTTGAAAAATGTGTACAGTAGAAATGTCCTTTCAGAAATTTAAACTTTAGTCATCTACAAAAATAATAATAAAAATCATCGGATAAATCAGACATCATTAGCAGGCAGCGGGATCATTTGGCATGAATACCTAATTCCCTACTGTGTAGATAAAAAGTTAAACAAACCATTTTTTTCCACATTTGCTGTAATTTAAAAACATGATAATAATAATTAATTGTATGAATATAAGTATGAATATAGTAAGACTGTGGGTGATCACAGTCTTCTATCGTCTATAGTCCAATACTACAATATCATTATACCCTCAAACTTTGGGCTCTTGTATTTCCTTGCATCACATGTCACTGTACCAATGCAGTCGTTGAAATAATACCCAACATTTAATGACCATGAAATGGCCTGCTCCATGACCATGACTGAAAATCCATTCTGGTATTCTTTGACAACTAGACCAACATATAGATCTATTTTAATAGGAATAGTGCAACAAAATAAATATAAACAAAACTGTCTTTTTAGGCTCTTTAGTCCTCAAACTCTGCAGTATAAAGCACCTGCTGGAATTTCATCCGCACCTCCATTCTCCTTTTGATGGTCAGCCTCTTCAGCGAGGGCAGGAGGCTGAGCAGAAACAGTTCGTCCTCATCTCTGATGCTGGTGTGGGCATCTACAGGACTTATCTCAGGCTCTGTGGCCGCTTGCCTTTTACGTTTGATCTCCTGTTGGTTGTTTGGACAGGACTCCAGAAGAGAGAAACTGGTACTAATCAGAGGCAAAGGTAAGTGCTGCTCCTTCTTGTCTTTATCTTGCACGTTCTCCAGGTCATCCCCACTTTCAGCAACCTGCATCATATAAAAACAGCACAGAGTAGAACTGTTACTGCAGACACTGATAAGAGATGATTTTCTTTAGAGGGTGATCACAGCTAAACTTACAAAAAGGTGTTTTGACAGGACTTGTAAAATAGTTTTTAAGATAGTAATCAAACAGGGAAATTTGCATTATTTTATATCTTTCATATTTCTTTGAAATCATGCATCTTTTGAATTTATATTACTGTGTATATGATATAATTAACATAGTCAACCTCTATAAATGCTACAAAGTACATTGTTATACAAATTTGATTCACCCGTACCTTCCTGTTATAAAGTGAAACTGCTTTATAAAGACTTTTTAAGACGTTGAGACCAATTTGACAATAAACAAAAATAAAAAAACAACAACACACAATTGAATTGGGTTGGGGCCAATTTTGCCCTAAAGTTTATTTTAACATAAAGCATAAAGACTTTTTGATCCAGTGAAAAAGTGTTTTCATGTGCAACAAGTTAAACTGAGATGTGCGGGGCTAATCCAAACTTGTTGGTGTGACGCAGTAACAAGTGGGCAATTTCAGGGCCAACGAGAAATAATTAGATGAGCGAACTCTCCCCCTTCTCCCTCTTTTATTCATGTTGTTTGCGGATAATTAACAGATATAATATTTTTACAGTCCGTGGAAATGTTCCAAGAAAAACAGTTTAATTCTGCTTTTACAGATCTGAGTGCTTTCATCGGCTCTGCTGCTGCTCTATGGTCACACACAGTGTTTACTGAAAAGTACCTGGCTGGAAATGATTGAAAATATGAGCGCTCACATTCTTTTAAGAAGTAGGACCAATCTCAAAACATTGTGGCAGTTCAAAGAAGAGACATACATGGAAGATACCTTAAATAAAATGTCATCCTGCATGTTTTCTGCAGTGGTGTCTGGCTCTTTTTGGACATCAATAGCATCTGGGTTTGCAGTGGGAACTTTCTCGTCCACATCATTAGCACATCCTTTAAGATGGAACAAGAGTCTATCTCTCCTAATGAATATTTTTGTGCAGGACGGGCAGTGGAAATGTGCAATATTTTGGCAGTGTAAATTGCACTTGAAGATTGTATAATCTGAAAAAGAAATTTCACATATCCATAATTAACAGTATTTGTACTTTGTATACATGCGTTTCTTGAACAGAGATACTAAGAGAATCAACATACATTCTGGTACATCATAAAAGCTTCCTCAAATTCAAGGACTGAATGTGCTGACAGTTTAAGATGGGAGGGCAACATGTAAGAGCTGCTTCGCCCATGGCGTCCACTTTCATTGATTTGCAGCACGCTCTGCATCTGGACAAGTGATTGTCCTTTGGATCTTGGGCAAGTCAGTCTTTGCAATTTTCTTTGGTGAGACAGGGATCTTGGAATTTGCATTTCTTGCTTAAAGTTACTCGCTCATTGTTGGTATGTTCACAAATACTTTATGGGTTAGTGAACATGTGAAGGAAATATAAAATACCTTTGTGCTGGACAGCCCTTCTTACATGTCCTTCAAGATGTTTTAGGACTTTGTTTTTTACCCTGGGCTTGAAAATATTTGTACTGCAGAATGGGCAGTGGAACAAACTGCAGCAGCTGCTGCATTTTTCAAGTTTGGGTAACTGGTCCCTGAGTTGACAGGTGATGTGAGGTCCTGACTGGAGTAGAGAAGATTACACTTAAGCACCATGTAGCAATAAGTGACAACCAATGTTTACATTACACATACATACAGAATTTAAATTGTGACTCACATTATTTAGCAAAATGTATTCTAATATGTATTCAAACACCTCAAGAAATGCAATTACATTTGTAAGAAATATCTTATAATCTTATATTAGCGGAAAATAAAATGGAGATTATAAAATAAACATCTGAAACCTTTATTTTCACACAGCAAACTGAATAAATCTAATAATAAAAAAACAAAGCAAAAAATACTCGTGACATACTGTATATCGATCGTATTTAATTATAAGTGATACACACCTGCCTGGTGGCCAAGTAAGCATGGTCACTCATGGGAAAGGAGGTCTGCGCGAACACGGACAGTTTAATATGAACTCAAAACAGACACTTTACACTCTAAAGCTTACTCTACTCGATTCGTTTAGTAAAATATGACCAAAAGAATCGATGAAACTCAACAAAATAAGTCAGTAACTTACCACACAATCCATCTTCGTATGAAAAGCGTTCAACTCAATCAGGTTTGAACTGAAGAGACACTATTTTCCTGTCTCGTCAGGGGTTGTTGTCACGCTCCGGTTCTGCAGCTGGATACTATTGCGACACTTGCGCGAACTGCGATAGCTAGCAACTAGCATTGCGCGAATATCCTGTCCGAGCGTCCGGGCGGAAACATGAAACTCTTTTTTGTTTCCGCTTTCTACTTGGATTGCACTGCAATAGCTCACCAACCTCTTGAAAAGGTTATCAATAAATTCACTTTCACAATTAGGAAGGTAGCCATTTTGTATTTGTACAGTATCTATATATCTCATGCGACAACATGTTTTATAAAACACCTACTTTGTGTTCAGAGTTAATGTGTGTTTTTGAAATTATTTAATAATTTTTGTTTAAACATTTAGTTGTTTTCTTTTTAATGTAACTGTTTTCGTTTATGTATTATGCATTGCTAAATAAAACGTGTTCAACGCCATCATTTAAAAACAAATAAAATTTTTAAGACGTTTAAATACATTGTCAAAGACAAGAATTACAGTAATAACAACAGTAAGTTAAAAAACAAAAACAAAAGAAAAACACCGAATAAATACATTGAAAGGCTGATTTTGTTACCAACTAGTTTTTCCCATTAAGAACTTTTATTTTGAAAACACAACCAGGATGATTGGTTTGAAAACAATGTCAGTCATCATCTACCGCTTTATCCTCCACCAGAGGGTCGCGGGGGGTGCTGTGCCAATCTCAGCTACATCGGGCGATAGGCGGGGTACACCCTGGACAGTTCGCCAGTCCATCGAGTTAGCATTAAAAATAGCTATATTAAATTAAACGTGGATTTAAAAAAAAAATGCCTTGTAATTAGCAGTGCTTTAGCAGTTAGCCAGTATCCGTGAGCACCGGGTCCTACCTTGAAAACAAAGTTTCGAAAAGGCAAAAACGTGTGTATTTTTTTTACCTCGCTGCTTGTCACCCCGCCACTTTCCACTCGGGGCTTGACGAACGCGTTGAGCCAGTCGAGCTGGTGGAGGAGCGCAGGAGCGGGCCTGTCCACATGGTTCTCCTCGCTGTCCGCCAGGCGACGGTCGGAGCTTCTCTTCGTCATTCGCTTCTTCGCTTTGCAGTACTTGTCGCGCAGATTCTTCCATTTCATCTTCAACTCTTCCTCAGACTTCCCCATGACGCCCGCGATTTCTTTCCATGACAGATGCCCCTTCAGAGCGTCTTTGTAGTCCTGCCGTGACTGGTCGTACAAATTCGGGTGTTCGCGTATGAGTTCCGCCAGTTTCTTTTCGACCGTGTTCATTTTGTTTTCTGTTTCTTGACTTCAGCGCGAAGTCCTTTCGTCGACAGACGACGACCCGTGTTCGCCCCGAGTGACGGAAGTACAAGCTCCGTTCATTCAAAATAAAAGTTTGTCCTTTCTTTCTTTTTACATTTTTTCTTTTAAATGGAAATCTATCATACAGGATGTACCACACACACGTTTTAAATTAGTCATATTTAAAATGACTGATGATCAATTATTTTGTATTTGCTATTAAACTTATTTATGGTCACAAATTGACAAATCTGGGCTAAAATATTCAAACCATGTAACAATATTTTGACGTATATATGCATAAATGTCCTATTCATTATCTTATAAATCTTCAACACCTTGTCTTTTGATGGTGTGTAATACTACTAAATAAATGTTATTTTTGAATTGGTTAGATGTTCCTTTCCTCTATTCATGTTAAAACAAAATCGCAATTGTATTTATTATATATGTGAGAAAATGAAGCAACATGTAAAGCTGTCTATGTATCCTAAAAATAAGCAGATGATCGTCATCACTCTAACTTATTATTTATTTTACCAATGTACTTGCAGCAAGTATACACAGGGTGGCGTAGCAGGTCTTTTCTTTTCACCTCTACGTGTCCTTCTCATGTCTCCGTGATGAGTCTGTCAACAGTTGAGATGGTTAAATAAACCAGAGTAGTTTGATTCTGAGGACACACGTGACCACTCTATGCTTGAATTGGTCATGGAAATATAGCGTGGCTGCTTGTGTTGGTTCTTTTTTATTGTCCATATGTTTTGTCGGTATAGTATTTTTCATTCTTTCCTTTCCTCCCTGTCTTTATATCTTTAGGGATTTTAAAATATTTTTATCTGTGCTACCAAAAACACAAGAGCGGTGAACACGCACACAGAAGTGCTAGTTATGGTACAAACTTCATAATTAACTAAATTGCTTTCAGGTGGTCGATGGCTTTTTAAGTACATGTTTTGTATAAATAAAGAAAAGAAATATCCTTAAAAAATGCCATCGCTTGCCAAAATACCTCCATCAATCATCGAAATTAAGTGTACTGTTGTGTGGTTTATTCTACTGTATGTGCAAGCTGCTGTCAATCTTGTGGAAAAGAGAGGAATGGATGTTTTGCTGTCACCATGTTATATTGGTGTTAAAATAAACATATTTTGAATGGAAACACTTTCTACACTCTAAAAAGGCTTTAATTTTTTGATTTTTAAATAATTGTGCAGCACCTTTCACTGCAAGTTTGGATCTAAAAGGGTGGTTTCACCCATTTAAAATCATTATGATGTTGCTGTGTTTGTTTAATTCACATTTTCGTCAGATTAAATGTGACCAGTTTTTTTATTTATGTGAATTTTTTGATATCTTTTACTCATAAAACTTGACAGAAACACAGTAAAGAGCAGCGTAGAGCTTTTATTTTCTTTGGAGGAAGTGACTTTGACGTCGACTTTTTGTCAGTTACATTTATTTTTTAAATCCCAACTTCCTCTGTTGTTGGGGGAATGAGACATGTATCTCAGATCCACCGTCTGATGACCTAATAACATGTTTATCTCTGGAAATCAGTAAAAAAAAAAAAGTGGGGTGAAGTGGCCCTTTTTAAGAGTTGGAGCAACAAACAATAGGTTGCTTTAAGTTTTTTGAAATGGTAAACATATGAAGACTCCAGGCAGGTGTGATTCATATTTACATAAGTGGATTTCAGTAACATGTGAATGCCTATATACCGAGTTGCGACACATCAAACGTCGTCTCTGCTGGAAGTGTCGCCGGGGAGACTCCTCATGTAGGACATTACAGACCACAGGGATAACACCAATTACAGGGACAGCAGCTATTATCACAGGGATGTCATACGTGATTGCACACCCAGTTACTCTGATAATGATAGGACCACTGTCTGGGGCGGCCAACAAAGGTTTACACAAGAAGTGACAACCTGTTTTTATTGGGATTCAAAAAGTCAGGACACCTTTATTTAAAAAAAAAAAGGACAACACTAATTATATAAACAGCAACAGATATTTACTAATTCTTACTGATAAACATGAGGAGGTGTTATTATTACGGACAGACAGACAGACAACCCCTCTGAACATGTTTAAAACATATTTAAATATAGCCAGAACACGGGGTTCACTATAAGTTTGAATTGTTTCAGTACTATATCATTACAGTTCTGTATTTTACATTAAATCTAAAACTTACTGCTGAACAGTCAGGAATTTGGGGAATTGAAAATTAGATGATGCGGTAGAAGATGCTATTAAATACACCCTCATTGACATTAAAACATACCATGGCACTTTTATATATAAAGATATATAGAGATATTTTCAAGACATTATCTTCCTGAATAAACTCCAACTGTAAAATGTCCTCTCCTGGAGTCAGCAAATGACAAATGCAGATTTCTGTTTTCAGGTGAAGAGAAATTACTTGCACAAGCACAAAAACACAGAATATTCCACTTTTACGAGCCATTCAATACTTTTTCTTTTTGGAGATGAATCTATAGAATTAGAGAGGAACACTGACGCTGAATGTAGCCTGTGGTTGTTTGGAAAAACATGGTTTTATCTTTGTTGTCTGTTGTTGTAATAGAGTGTGAGATCATACAAGCTTACATTCAGGAGGGCACAAAACATCTCTGATATGTACTTTCAGCGCAAGGTACACACAGTTACCTAAAAGGTGCGACTTTCAGGTCCAATATGTAATATTCTGCATCACATAGATATCAAGAAAAACTAGTAATACATGTGTTAATACAGTATATAAACGAGCACTAATATCTTTAGCATAGTATTATATTCCACTCCCTCTCTGTGTGCTGTTTTTAAGGCCTCTGCTTTGGTGGCCGGTTGCATTTTAGTATCACATACTAAAATATGTCATATTCACTATCTGTTACCACTTAGTTTCCCCCAAAGCTCCAAGTTAAAAAAAAGTCCATTATATGATGTGTGCAGTGTGATTTGCTAGTTCATGAATTCCACCAGAATAAAGGAATAAACATGGAGAGTAATGATCCATGATGAAGAGCTTTAACAAGAGCCACGAAAGGCTCCAAAATGATGAGCTTCTCCTCCTGAGCTGGCAAGTGAATTGATAAACACATTATGTTACATTACAGTTACTTCTCTAACTTCTGTTGGTTTTTTCACTTTCAAATTGTTCATTTTTAGTCTCAGCTTCCACGGATTGTCAGTTTACGTGAGCGCTCCATTAGAGCGACAGACTGACAGTAATGTCGTGCAGTGGCCGGATCCAGTGTTTGAGACGTCTGTGGCACACTGAAGACATGTGTGTCTGTGTGTGTCGACCACTTTCCCTGTGTGGTAGGAGGCCAGGAATTTGAACCACTGACCCCTCTGGTCACAAGGTCACTTTTGCAACCATTTGCCTACTGTCCTCCACAAATGTTTACATTCTGTACTCTGCTGTTTGCACTGGTAGTGCACTGCTGAATGCTGAAACAGTAGTTGTTGTGTTAGTTTAAATGTCTGTACTCCATCTATCGCCCTATGTCAGCGTAACCCTCATGTGGAGGATAAAGCGGTAGAAGATGGATGGATGGACATGTTAGCCTGTTAGTTAATTCTCTGAAGGCCAATTTGTACTAAATGTTTCATCTGCTGTATGTGGTTAGGGTTTTTTTAAATACATTTTTATTGGTAGGCAGTCCCAGAAGTTACATATCAAGTGTATACTTGAGGTGGGATTAAAGAAGAAAATAGATAAATAAAGAATGGTTGCAGGAAAGAAAATAAATAACTGTTTCATTCAAACAAGATGAGGTGAGGGAGTTAAGAGCTTATCGTTGATATAGTGTATGAGTGGCTGCCAAACCTTTGCAAATATGGCCAACGAGCCATGCAATGTAAGTCTCAGTTTCTCAAGGCTGAGATGATGCAACACATCCTGCATCCACCGAGTCCAGCTTTTATTATTCAAAGTTTTGTACCCACTAGATTCTTATTGTTGGTCTGTGCCACCCCAAAGATAGCAATTAAATGATTCGCCTTGATTGTCAATTTGAAGACATCTTCTAGGGGTTTGAAAATGGAATTCCAGTAAGTGGACAAACTAGGACACCCACTTTCTTACCGGACTTTCTCAACACACACACACACACACACACACACACACACACACACACACACACACACACACAGAGACACACACATCCTTTGTAGAGTGAGTGACATATTTATCTTCAGAGGAAAGGAGGAGGGAGAACAAGGAAAGATACAAAGCCTAAAAACAGACAGCAGTCAGGTAGTCACAGATAAATATATGGGAGTGAGTGTGTGAGTATAGGAGACGAGGCCCTACATGCTGAGCCACACACTGTGACCCTGATAATGTAGATCAGTGAAGAGGACACACGAGTTTAACAGGCTAAATCCATACTACCCTGTTTTGGGCTAAAAACAATGCATACATGCTGCTCCTGGTACACCTGCTGTCCACACTACTGCGGTGTTTTGTCAAGTCTTAAAAACTACAGTAGAAGTCTGAAAATGCTGTTGTCTTTATTTTAGTTTTAAAAAAAAAACCTGGACGATAGCAAAAACATACACTATGAGGTGCCAGATTCTAAAGTGGCTAAAGCTGAAAACAACATCAACATTTTGCCACATTTCGCTTCACACAATGGTTAAAAAAAGTGTATTTTTCCACATTTACACCAATATTTGAACGTATACATATATTAAATAGTTCAATCTAAATATTAAATGTTAAAATTCTACTTTTCACCTTATAGTGGATCATGTGTATCATCTCATTGATGACACCAGCACATACAGATCATTTTTAGATAAACAAAGCAGAATGATGATCTAAACTCTATATATCTAGTGAGAGGGAGATTTTTTCCAACCTTACTCGCCCTCTGCTATCTGTGTGTGTGTGTGTGTGTGTGTGTGTGTGTGTGTGTGTGTGTAGTGTTGCAGAGCAGCTCTTTCCCAGACTAGTGATAAGTGTCACCTCAGTGGGGGCTTTGACACCTGGGTTGGTGTTAAGGAGGTGGCGGTGGAGTCGTCTCGAATTCACACCTTATTGACGGTAGGAGATGATCCTGTAACTAACCCTAATACACACACACACACATACTCCTGGAGAGAGAGAGAGAGAGAGACAGACAGACAGACAGACAGACAGACAGAGAGATTATTTCCGGATACCTGTTTTCTTATAGAACGTCTTGTGTAAAGAACCTAAAAGGGATACTTGACAATAAGTACAAGTATGTTACCAGAAAATTTTTTTTTTACTTGATTGAAGATTGAATGACTTTATTCCTCCCCTAGGGGGGAAACACACATTTACAACAGCTCAGTTAAAGAAATGAGAATAGAATAAAATAAAATACAATATAGTAAAAAAATTACAAAATTAAAAAAAATTAAAATTACACTCTAATATAGAGTAAGTAAAAGTATGTGACATTTACTGTACTATATACTGTACTAGTCTCAAAAGTCATTGATTGGATACAAAAATGATAAAATGTGATACAAAATGACACAAAATGTTTAAGTTTTAGAAGTATAAAAAAGTGAGGAGTTATGATTGAGCCAGGGCAAATCGTCTTTCAACTGGAAAGTTGTGGTTTCAATTCCTGGCCCTGCTAGTCTATATGTGTCCTTGAGCAAGACACTTAAGTGTATATGGGTGAAAACTGTAATGTAAAGCAGGTCATCAAGACTAGAGAAGCTCTATGTAAAAACAGACCATTACTAACTCTTCTTCTTCTGATTTTATTTGGTAGTAACGAGAAACAAAAATAGTGGAGGAAATGTAGTGGAGAAAAAGTAAAAGTTGTTTATTTAGAAATATAAATAACAAAGTAAAGCACAGATACATGCATTTTGTACTTGAGTACAGTAACAAAGTATTTGTACTTTGTTACATTACACTGCTTATTGGCCAACTTGTCGCTTATAGAGCTAATGGTGGCCGATATGACAGTAGCTGTGCTGTTTAAATACAGTATATAGGGTATATGGCAGCATAAATATCACGCAAAATGTCTCCCAGCTTGTCCCTTTGTTGACTGTATGCATAAAAAAGCCCTTCAAAGATGTGAAGACCAGCCAAAATGTCCTCACTCTGTATGATTTATACAATTGGTCCTCACAAAGCTACAAACACAAGAACACACACACAAGGAAGTACACATCCTGTTCCTTTTGACAAATACATGCTAAAGAGAGACTCGGCCACATTTGTACTATTTAAGGCCTCTGTGAGACTTTCTTTCTTTCTGTCTTTCTGTCTTTCTTTCTATCTTTCTTTCTTTCTTTCTTTCTTTCTTTCTTTCTTTCTTTCTTTCTTTCTTTCTTGTTTTCCTGAATAGGGCTGAATGATTTTGTTTAAATATTTGTTTTACTATTGTCGATTAATTATTCAGCCTTATTCATAAATCCATACTACATTTTCTGGTCTGCTTTACAACATATTTTGGATGAGTAAAACATGTGACATGAATTTATTTTACTTATAAGTCATGATGCCTTTTTAGTGATAGCAGACGTACATAGCCAGTGGCTATAATGTGGCATATTCACGGGTCGATGTTTATTAATGATAAACAATGTCCCTGGTGAAATAAACACACAAACAAAGACATGAATAAATAAATGTGTGTATTTCTGATCGTGAGAATGATTCGAAAGAGTTTTTTTCGAGGTTAACAGTTGTTCTTTGCGCATTAATAATCAAAGTGATATCTTTTATAACATACACTACACTTGTGGACCTTCTTTGTGAGGACATTTTGTCTGGTCCACACAACTTAAACAGGCCTGGTTTTAGGGTCAGGGTTAGAATAAGGTTTATGGCGCTTTTCAACTATACAGTACCAGTAAGGCTTACCTCGACACGGCGCGGCACAGCTAGACTACATGGTTTTCCATTACTTTAGTCCCTCCTCAATGCGGGCTGAATCATCATTGCATGGCTGCATGAAACTGCTGTGGCTTGGTTTTACATGCGACACACACAAACTAGTGACTTGTAAAGCAGTTGTTTTCGGTGTAACTGAATTATTAGAATCACTTAATTAAAAAGATTATTGAAATACGGCGGAACAGGTTGTGATTCAGCTCGCGATCGCAGGCTTTCTGCAGTGCTGTCGCTAAATACACCAGACTCCTGAGATTTTAGAAATGTCCTTTGCTAAATGTTGGAGATTAACGCATGTTTTCAGGATTTTTAAGTCTCAGCTCACTTGGAACCTCGCCAGAGCAGGTACTAAAAAAGAACCAGGTACCTGGTACTATCTCTAACGGAAATGAGTCATGCCGTGCCGGAACTGTGTAGTGGAAAAGTGCCATTAGGTTAGGATAAGAGTTAGTTGTACTGGTTAAGGTTACTATGAGTGTCCACACAAAGAAACAAAACCAGCACAGTGTGTATGTGTGTGTGTGTGTGTGTGTGTGTTTGTCAGTCCTATGCTAAAGGGAAGTGTCTGTGTTAATCAAAGAGCAGGATGAGGCGACATGTATCTGCTGAAGACCTATCAGCTTTTTTTTTTTACCCCCACTACATATGAGACAATGTGTTTGTGTGTGTGTGTGTATTTTTCAAAACATTAAATTTGACATGTTTATTATAATGATTGGTTTGCTGCTATGGTAACTCCTTGAGTCCCCCTGTGTTATTTGAAAGGCTTAATTCACCTTGTGTGTCCAGTTGGAAAAAGATGACCTGTAACACCTGGGCTGCACCTCACCAGTCACACTCAGACATCCTCTCTGTCTCTCTCTCTCATTTTTCCTCAGTGATCAAAGAGTTGTGTCAGGCATTTACAGCCATGACTGTGATTTAAACAGAGGAAGATGCCACCACGGTGTGACAGGCTTTAAAAAGTCAATTCAACTGTTGCTTTTCCTTTAAAAAAAAAGGAGAAGAAAATAAAGTTTTCAAAGTAGATTAAAGGGAGAAATTAAGGGGAGATTAACGACAAATTGGTGCTGCTGTAGTGTAGTGCAAAGCAGTTATTTTCGTTGTACTGAATCACTAGAATCAGTAAATTAAAAAAGATTAGTTCAGTACTTCCTGCATTACCGGAGCACAGACTCTGTCTGAAAGTCACTGAATTAAAATATGGTTGTGATTCAGCTCACGATGGCCAGCTTTCAGCAGTGTTGTCGCTAAATACACCAGACTCCAGACTCCTCTGTTAAATATTGATACTTTTTTGTGAAATTTTGCAGATTAACATGTCTTCTGGATTTTTAAGTCTTCTTAACTGATCTACAATTCGGCATTGTTCGGTTTGGTTTTTGTGTAGGTCGTTGCACTCATGACTCTTCCAGTGACGACACTCTCTGAGCAATCAGTACTCGGCAGTCTGACTACATCACATTTTAGTATCAGCTCAGCTCGCTTGAAACCTCACCAGAGCAGGTACTATAAAAAGCACCAGGAACCAGCTACTATTGCTAACGGAAAAGCACAAAAAATGAGTAGATTTGAGTCAAGCTGAGCTGAGTTGTGCTATAACTGTATAGTGGCAAAGCGCCATAAGTTACCACAATCTTCTGTCACCTGTTGAAGAAAATGTGCTCCAGTGGAGCTGCACATCAAAGCAGACTGTGAGTGAATCGTCCCACAGGAGGAGGAGTGTCACTGCACCCAGCTCAGGGATTTCCCGGTTATCCCGACCTTTGACCATGACCCTCCATCCCAACCTCTGCCGAACCTGCCGGCTTGTTAACCTGGTCGTCATGCGTGTGACCCATCAGCACTTCAGAGGAAGTCCCAGCAGCGAGTCATCTGTGCAGGGTTAAAGCGTTACAGAGACACAGAGAGAGAGACGTGAATGAGAGCGAGGGGAAGGAAGAAAGACAAGTCCAGTCAGAGTGTCATGATTCATGCATTAACACAGGAATGCCATCGAGAAGTGGAACAGTCCCGTTAGTTTCCAGCAGCAGGGGAGACAGCGTGAGCATGCGACTGATGATCTAGTTCAACCTGTGGCACTAGAGCACTAAAATTATTTGTATCTTTATTCGTTCATGATTTCTTTCAAAATGAACACTTAAATAAATGAAAGCGGTTTAATATTTCGTCCACTAAAATATGTGTCACATCCCATGTCCCCATCAAATGCGATATTGAAAATGTCCCATAACCCGACAAACTTGTGTGGAGAGTCATTTCCAGCACCTAAATGAAGTCATTTGTACCTGAAGAAGAACATATTAAGAGTCCTGTCCATCTTTGGATCCCCTATATAACTACTATACTATATAAAATCTATATACTATATAAAAATATTTATTTCAAAGAGGTAAAAACAGTAATGAAATGTCAACAGTTTTCTTTTTCTACTTTTTAGATGTAAGAAATACAACAAACTAGGTTTTTATATAAAGAGAGATAAGACTTTATACATGATGGTATTCTATGGATCAACTAGGTTTTGTGGCTCCAGATTACATTTATTTGGGTGGAGAAGGGACAAAAAAAAGGGAAATTTCCATCCATGTGCAGCCTCTGCTTTCATCTTATAGCATGTATAAAAACACAAATAGATACTGAAGTTAGATACTGGAGCTTTAAGGAGGTAAAGAAAATTGCAATTACTGATACTTCTGAATCACAATAAATCACAATACTTCAGTAAAGTTAGGGATGCCGCTTTGTTTAGGCTGTCCAAATGAATGGACGTCAATCTAATGTCCTAAGGACAGCTGTGTGTGTGTGTGTCCAGATTTTGAATGTTATAACATGTGTGTGTGTGTGTGGGTTCACAGGTACAAACATTCCGTTCTTGACCCGGTAGAGGATAAATTATCCAAACTTCTTTGCTCAGAGCAGAACCAAAGACAAGGTGGATGAATGTCTGCACCAGGTGACAGGATTGTTCCACTTACATGCAAAATAACAAAACAACAAATAATCATGTAATAAATTAAAAAATCTCTTAATCTCTTGCTCAAAACTACCAAACATTCAATTAATAAGAGGATGTTAACACTTTAAATGCCAGTTTGATTATTTGATACCGCTGTATGAACATTGGTGGTAATGGTGTTAAATATTTTCTCAGGTGGTACTTGGTATAAAAACTTTGAAAACGACTGCAATAGAGTGTGTGTGATTGGGATTATCTCAATTGAATCTGCACAAACATAATTTTAATAACCTCACAACATCAGAGTAGGCAAAAAACTCTGCGCCCCCCATGTGACCTCTGGCTTGGACCCCAGGTTGGGAACCATAAACCGTCAGAACTTAATGTCAAACCACAACCCTAATAACTCCTATCAAGGTTTTATAATGAACTTTGTGTGTTTTAACCTCAGTCTGACCCGATTTCTGTCTCTGAATAGACGCCTCACTTCTTCAACCTCTTCTTTTTTTGGATGAAAGTCAGTGGAAATTGCAGAAATTGCATTAAGTCATACCCACAACACAGACATGTGACACTCATCCGGCGTATATAACAAGAACATGTCATGTGATGATTCAAAAACATATCTATTTTTGAAGAGTCCCTTACATTTTTATTGTCATGTTGGATCAGGAAAACATGACACAGCTCTTCTCAGTGACGACAAGGATAATAATAATAGTAATAATAATGACAACAGGAGTTTTACTTGTGGAAAATGGAGGCGTGCATTGAAGACTTGTCTGCGTCACTAGATAGTGGAGACAGTGGTGAGAGACCAATGAAATTGGAAGGATTTTATGTGGCCGACTTTAAACCAAGATCATAATTTGGTCTCAAACACAAACGACCACAACATGGAATGAGCTTCAGATGCCAAATAACCACGACACTCCAGTAAGTCCTGCGCTACGGCAGAGGGGGGGATCCCCATGTGTCTCTGCTTTACTACACAAGGACTGTTTGAAGAATTCATGTTTTTTTTTTCTTAAATATGAAGATATAAACCTATCTTTTAAGATTTTTTATTTGAAGATGATTGATTGATCATATAGACGACATCTTATTACAAGGAAATCATACCACGTTTTCCATTAAGTAAACTGTTTTACAAAATGTAAATACATTTAAGTATTTGTCACTCAGTTACATTCTTAATTTGACACATTTATTTGTAAAATATTTTAATTTTAGAACCAGGGAGATGGCGGATTTGATTATTTATCAGTTATTTTAAATAAAAATATTTTTTATTTTTATATTGCAAAAAGAAAATACAATGAGAAGATAAGAAGTTTTAAGGCTCTGGAAAAGTGCAATATAGATAGAAAAAAAGATAAAATATGAAAATATATAAGAAATAAAACAGGTAATAGAAATATAACTATGAGTATTTATATTGTAGCTCAGGAGCATAGAAGTGTTTCTCTCAATGAGACAATATAAAGTTTTTTAGTAGTGCTTCAATGCAAATTGTATATATATGTATATTTATACATCACTGTATATATACATTGTATATCATAAATACAAGATCTTTTTGAAAAATGAATACAACTGTGGATTGAAATAATAGTAAATGTGTCCTTGCACGATCTTATCAGAACAAAGCCACAGCGTCGCCGTTATCAAACTTATTTGTTCAGTGCTGTTGTTGTTGTTCTCACTTCTGTGTACGTGTGTGTGTGTGTGTGTGTGCACAGAGTAACGTGAAACCAGAGTAGTCAAATTTCTTACATGCGCGTGTGTGTGCACACTTGACTGATAAAGCCAAGTCTGATTCTGAAACAAACGCATACTGGAGAGTAAACACTTACACACACGCACACAAAAGACTGAAGGAGCCACGAGAGGTGTCTCTCTGTGGAGATGGGCTGACATATGGCCAGCAGACCACTGCACTGGGTGGAGCAGTGTGTGTGTGTGAGAGAGGGTGGGGCTGCTGAATGGTCTGACTGAGGGTGCAGATGAATAGACCGGTGGTTAGAGACAGTTGAAACTCAATATTCATTCTCACTGTTGCCCTGCTGCTGTTTGAGAGACAAGAGAGAGATTGTGTGTATTTAACCTCATTTCCTTTTTAATTACACTTTTAAAGAAACATACTGAAGTCCCTGATTATTAATTCTGCCTATTATTGTTATTATTGTTGTTATGCTTTTTTAAAAATGAGGATATTAGTATTTATTAGTATTATTTATGCAGTTTTCTCACCTTTATTGTGTATTTTTGTTGTTGTCAATGGCCAATACTGGCCTATCTGATGTTGGTTTTATGTCTTGATGCATGCGAGTGTGTTGCACAATTAAAGGCAAAACTATTATTATTATGTTATGTTCAAATTAAAATGAATCCACATAGAACTGAGGACAATTTTAAGTTGTTCCTCTCCAGTGTTTTTTTTTATCCTCTTACCTCGTAAATGGTGTGGCTGGGTCAGTCGGTGTCCCACGGACAATTTCCTCAGTCAGCTACAGTATTAAAAAAAGACAACAACAACAACAACAGTGTGAATGGAGACCAAAGCAAAAGTGGGCTAACGTAGGAGCAGGTCGACTTCAGGGTCAACCTCATTTCATCAACATGTGGGAATTCCTCCACTCTGCCAGTCAATTCCTAAACATTAACACACACACACACACACACACACACACTCACACACTCACGCATGCACACAAACACAGGGGTTGTTTGATGGCTATTTGACAGAATGGCCCATTGCCATGGTTACAGCAGCACTCCATCAGTCCATTCAAGGAACAGATGGCCGATGTGCAACAGGAGGCATATGTTTCAATGAAGACACACACACACACACACACACACAAAACACTCATTCATACACACACGTACATACACACAGACACACAAACTCATCCACATCATTGTGTCATTCTCTCTCTCTCACACACACACGTACACAGCTTTGCTCAGCTATTCTTGTTAGGACTTACTTGCACTTATCCTTAACCATAACTAGTTAATACCTAACCTGTTAATACCTAACCACATTCAGACCTTTAATCCTAACTTTAACCAGAGTCTCAGCAATGAGACTTGTACTTCATGAGAACCAGGCTTTGGTCCCCATGAGGACAAGTGGACCGGAGAAAAAAAAGTTAGTGTTAAAAGGTCCTACAGGGATAACAATACAAGTATACACACATACGCACACACAGGGGAACGCATGGATGCGCCCCTGCTCAGAGGGAGGGGATTGAACAACCAGCAGCATATGTTCCACTAGTCAGAGTGTGTTCATTCATTCAGGGACAGACAGAGTGGAGAGGGGGGGTTGGAGATACACGAAAGGAAAATGAATCAGAGAGGGATGGAGGGATGGATAGAGGTGAAAAAAGTTAAAGGAAGATGAGAGGAGGAGGGTGTAGGGAGATAACTGCCAGGACAGGAGGGAGTAGTCACAGCGCCTCCTCCGCCCACTGCTGGAAGCAAATACACGCAGCATTAGGACACACACACCCGCACCGAAAGTGTCTGCGTGGACCACCATTGGCCCTCTTGGGACGCAGAAAGGAAGTTAGGGGCCTCAGTAACCTAGTTTGAACAAGTTTGAATTGTTGTATCTCCACGTATGTTTGGACGGAACCAACCTTAAATTGTTGAAGAAGTACAAGCGGCCCACAAACAGACCCCACAAGAGTGGAAGACACAACAACAGTGAACCCAACGGTGAATTTACAAATGCTGAGAGATGCAAATTTAAATCAAATTACAGCTTATTCATACTGTAGTTACTTGATTACTAGAATCCATATCCAGTCCTTGAACTGTAAAACCATATTTTTCCTCTTGGTTGCTAGATTTCCTTTGACATGGCCAACAATTCACAAGACTAGGCCTTCATCATCTTGTCAGAAATTGAACTGAAAAATATTATACATAAAACAGGGTGGCACAGCAGTGCAGTGGTTTTCTCTTGTTTTTGAGTCCTGGGTCTTTGTAGAGTTCATTTCCTATCTCCAAAGTCTGAAGATAGGAGAGAATATAATCCATTTTCAATTAAAAAGGTATAAATTCTGATCTGCATAGGAATGGCGTCCACGCCACCCTGACATTTTCAGCCATTAAATATGGAGAATTTTGTAAATGCTGCTGGTTCTGCATTTTAAACTGGATGAGGAGAAAAAGAGAGAAAAATTAAAACAAGGTCACATTTGCTCACATTCACGTCCTCATGATCCTATTGGCCACACTTCGACTACCAGTTGCGAACCATAACCTTCTTTTACACTTGTCTGTCTCGTTACACAATCACTGTTCTGTATTCTCAGAACAGTCTGAGAGTTGTTCCCTCTCCGTTTTGGCCTCAGCTAAAGAAAGCAGTTGATATTTATATCCACTGCTGCAGTAAATACAGAAGGGTTATATTTGGTCACTTGGGCTCAGTGTATTTTTGGACGCTCATGTCACTTTGGTCCATGCCTTTGTAAAACGGACTAAAAACAACTACAAAGAGCAAATGGCAGACTCACTTCTTCTGGTGCCAGCATCCAAGATTCATTCTAATGTGTAAACATACAAACACATGCATGTACACACACACACACACAAACTAAAGGGAAAAAGTCATGTTTATATCTGTTGCAGAAACAGAGCCATGTTGCATTCATGGATATAGATTTTTTTTGTGTTCCAGAGAATGACGCTGCGCGTGAGAAAACGAAAACACCAACAACATAACAGCAGTGCATCCTAAAGGTACTTGTTAACTTAGTGTACCATTTGTTATCCACCATATAATAATAACCATTACCTTCTATAACAGCTGGTTTGTATGCAGTTTACTCGTGTGTCAACAAAGTGGGGCTGTGGTTCAGCCAAATTGTTGCCTGTGACTTCAATTTTCTCCCAAACTCGTATAATTGCATCGGTACAAACAAGGGAGTGTTGTCGTCCACAGTCATGTGATTGGCTCTGCGAGGGGAAAAAAAGAAAAAAGAATATAGTGTGGTGAGATTAACACTAACATAAGCAGGCCAACAGCGATGATGTCATCGCGCTGTTGCCGGGCAGGTGTCTCAGGTTTATCACCTGAGACCAGCTTTGATGTCTGATGTCCGTTTATCATAAATTTAAGTTTGAATTTTTACTTTATGCAGCTGCTAAAATGCAGCGAGTACTTATTGTTGCTGATTTTGTTCGTTTATCTGGTTAAATTACATTTTCTAATTACTCTTTCCTCTCTTTACAGCTGCATATATTCATGGTTCTCAAACTGTGGTACATGTAAATTATCTTAGCGGGAATAAATCTGCCTCCTGTGAAAAGTCCGTATCTGACTTTGCTCTGCCTACTTACACCACTGTATTTTAACGTTGGTGATAATAGTCTTACATTGAGAGATCAATATCTTCTCAGGTGGTACTTGGTATAAAAAGTATTAAAACCCACTGGTCTATATCTTTTTTAACATCTTATTTAACCCTCAGGCCTCAGTTTAATTTAATACCATCTAAAGTCATTAAGGACAAAAATGTCCACTTCCAAACAACTGTTATAAAAACATGACAGATTAATATTGTTAAATGTTTTTTCTACCAAACATTCAAACTTTTAGAGGATTTAGGATGTTAACCCTTTAAATACCAGTTTGATTATTTGATGTCACTAGTGTTATGAAGCTTGAGGGTTAATTTACTTGACATGTATATTTTGCTTTCACCTAATCTTTTCTTGTAAAGTGTCCGAAACTGTGCTGCTGTAACACAATAATCTCTTAGTTTTGGAAACACAGAAATCTGTCCAATTACTTTCTTTAGCTCACCTCTCTGTAGCTCAGATAAATGGTTAACCTCTCCCTTGTGAGGCACGTTGTACCTCATCAGTCTCTACCTGCAATAGTAAGTCCCTCTTGCGGACATTAGAACACTGAGCTCGCACTTGTTCCTGGGGTAAATCTAGACGCTGAGTGGATAAAAAGTTTATTAAAGTGGTTTTGTGGTCCAAATGGGATCAGTGCAGGTGCTGCCCACTGTGGCCACTGCTGGACACCACAGGGTTTTAGATGAAATCCCCACTGGTGTGACTGGGTTACACAAACGGGAGTCTGGTATGATGACTTAGGTTGAAAAAAAAAAAAGAAAAAAGAGAGAAAGTTTAGATAAGGCGCAGAGACATAGCGAGACAGAGTCGTGCAGACAGTCTGTTGAATGATAGCCACCGGAGAGGAAAGTGCCCCAAGCCAGTCCCAGGGAGGAGGAGGCCGGGAGAGGGTGTTTGAGTGTTTGTCTCCCTGCTGCTGGAGGGACCACGCCCAGACCTCCACCACACACACACACACACAGAGGAAGCTGATTTGTTGGGCAGCCAACTGAGTTTCCTGTGGTTGCGGCAGGACTACTGACTGTGGACTCAACTTCTGTCTTCCCTCTTCAATCACCTCCTTTCTTTTCTCCTACACTCTCATCCTGTTTTCTGTTGTTCTACCTATTCTTAGTCTGCCACCTTTCCATCAAACCACCCCTCCGTTTCCCCTCCATCTTCCTCACTTTCCTCATCTCGGTGTTAACTTCTCCTCTCTCCTTTACACTCTTTCATTTCCCTCCTCCGTTTTCTTTTCTCCCCCTCTTCCTCCCTTTTTAAACTTCCATCCCTCACTTCCTACTCACCACAGAAAACACATCCCTCCTCCGGTTATTGTTATTATCTCGATGGGGCGACTGGACTCAAGTTATGGATGTGTGTGTTGTACGCCCCACCCTTGCCCCCCCTCCCTCATACAGTGCACTCACCCACACCCACTCCACTCACCACAGTTACTAAAACACACACACACACACACACACAGACACACACATACTGTTGTTTCTTGCTGCCACTGGACTGAAAGTAAAGACAGGGAGGAGAGAGTTTAGTCACATCCCACTAGAAAAGGATTTACACATGACTCAGTCTTTGAAATAAATGTCTTGCCCCCGGGAAAGTGTCAAAACTGTTTTTTCCAATAAATCAAAAATGCAAATTTCTCTTGCACTGCGCTCAAAAGAGTGAAATGATATGTCTACATAATAACAATATGATGAATGGAAAGGCTCCATGAATTTTCCATAAAAGTGACTTTGCTAACTTCAGATGGATGTCACAGACGTTCTTTATTTTTTTAAATTGAAATGTACAAAAATAAAAACACAATAATGTGAGGCAAATCTGTGCTGTAATTTAATTATTTAATACTCAGTATAGACAAGTACTAAAACTTAAGTAATCATACTTGTACTCAGTCAGAAAAAGTGGTATCCATGCATCCCTATATTAGATGATTACCAAATTAATAGCCAGATAATTTGATCACTTAATCTTTTTAAATTCAACATCTGTGACTCCTCAGAGTCTTACATGTAAATACTTTCTAGGTTTTTTTTTCATTCATATAACAAAGACACCAGAAAAACTGCTTTGTGGTTAAAACAAGATTGAGAAGAATTGATGAGAATGTCGTGAGTTTTTAAAATGTTTTACTGGTTTTTACAATTTTATGGACCAAAATAATTAATCAAATAATTCATTCAATATGAAATTAAGTGATGTTGTGGGGGACAATTACTACACACAGGGGTTGTATGGTGTGAATCACAGTGTGCATAAAGCCCTAAAGACCTTTACAGTCAAGAGTTCAATGTTTAAATTATCAATCATCTTCCTCTGTAACAAACAGCCGAGCAGAAAAAAAGGAGCAGAGACCATTGACTCCTGTAACAGCTTATATTACATGACTGTTTTTCCACTTCAAACCATGACTTTAAAAGGATTATGGCACTGGATACACAAGCTTTTAAGATCTTTGCCTTTTAAAGTCAAAGATAAGAGGTAACAACAGGCTGGAGGATTAACCATTAATCCACTTCTCAGGGTAAAATCCCACATTTCTATAATTCCTTGCCAACTTACTCTGAACTCAAAATATGACAAGTATGTTTCCCTGAGATGCATGATTAGTTGGTATAAGGACTGCTTTATATATACAATATACAAATTCAAATTAAAATAGTCTCTTAATACTGACCCTTCTCAATCCCCATTTCTCTACCTAGTGCATCCTTTAGACAAACATTCCTGATGGGTGATTCACTAATCAGTTTGTTCAGAGAAATCTGATTCCTTCTCTTCTTTCATCACATATTTCCCATCCTCTTAACTCCCCAAGCTCTCACCGCTAATCCTCTCTGTTCAGAGTCGAGAGAGTTATGTTCCAGGTGCAGGAGGCTGAGACCACCTGAGTGCAGAAGACACAGAAACAGAGGAAACGTAACGTGAAGGAGAGGAAACTCAAAAGGGAGACATTTATTTATGGACCGTGCCATTGTTACCTGGGGGCCAGGTGGTATCGTCCTCTGCCTCTGCGGTGTGACTGACCTATGTACTGTCTGGGAGAACCGCTCGTGTACTGTGGATTTCCACTGTAGGAGTTTGGGTGAAAGTGAGGGTTGAAATGTTGGCCTCCTCCTCGTCCTCTCTCCCACAGTCTCTCTCTGCTTCCATATTCACTCTGGTCTCTTCTTTCCTCCTCCTGCTTCCTCCATCCACCTCCCGTCATCTCTCCTGTCCCTCTCTGGTGCTCACCACCACCTGAAGGCCAACCTGAACATGGGAATCCGGTTTATTGCCACAGGGACTTCGTATAAATATAGATATACAAGTATAAATAAAGACTAAAAATGCAATTATTTACAATCGAAAAATATGAATATAAGTAAAAACAGAGGTCAGAACTCAGAAAATGTTCCTGGTTTTCTTGGACTAAATCCTCCGATTTCAAATGTGAAACAATGTCACGTCTTTGATCACAGGTAATTCTTTAATTGTTTCATTTCTCCTGATGAAATAGTGCGTTGTTGTCGTCAGATACATATTTCCAGTAACTACCACAGCCTTGGACTGGACTTGAACTGAGTGATAAGTCACATTTTACAACTATTTATACTTGAGTTCCAACTTTTCAATATAACAATATCCCTGTGCATGCGCCCACGCAATCACGCACTCAGTCACGACTTTGCTTTAAAGTTTGTCCACAATTATTTGAAGGCTACCCACGGAGCAAAAAAAAAACAAAAAAACACATGAAAACAAAACAAAGAAGAAAAAAACAAAACAAGAGAACACACATTCCATATCACAGGAAAAAAAACAACACAACCATGAATCCTAACAAAAGCTGCCGGAGCCAAATGCAGAATATTTAAGCGAACAATAACATCCCATGAAGCCAAATGGCTATGGATCTCCTCATCAACTGTCAACAAACAGCAGCTTTTTAGTTTTCTGTCATGAATTAAATAAATGTGATTAACTTCATGTATAAGTAAAACGCTGGCTTTCTGAAACGCTTCCAACAAACGTATAACTTCAGGAACTCTCGACAGATGTGGCAGATTTCAATCCAGTTAAGAAGTGCTGAAAATAAAACATCAGGTTAGACTTAGGCTTTTACCAAAAAAAAGGAGCTGTGGGCTTGTTAGGCTAAATCAGGTCACCCCCCCCCCCCCATCCTACCATCAATCAAAGGCCGTACACAAGTGAACAGTCTGGCACGTGGAAAAGTCTCTCTGATTTAGATTTAGAGTAAAACCAGAGGAGGGAGACAGTTTGGAGAGAAATCTCAGACTGAGGTAAGTAGAAGTAATTTCTGCATTAGATGATTCAAATGTGGGTTGTTAAAAATGAATATGATCAGAGGGCAGAGTGGAGGAGAGATTACAAGAACACCGCTGCTCTTATTCAGAGTCAAATATGGTCCAAAGTGAGTGTGAGTGGATCTGAAAATAAGGATTGTTTTCATTTAGTTTTTTTTTGCACTTTTAAACTGGACAGAAACGAGAGAGCAGCTTTAGTGGCTACACTGCTGGAGTGTAATTGTGAGGGCAGGCAGGCAGAGAAGGTATTTGCTGAGGAGACTAAACATCAGGCCTGATTCCAAACAAAAACCAAACCGGGCCCTCAACGATACCACATAGCGCCACCACTACTCTCACGCACACACATACTCTCTCTTCATCTCTGTCTCTCCGACATACACACACAATATCCCCACAGTTCTGTGGTAATGATTGGTGTCTGTGTCTGGCAGAAATGAAACACTGAGGTATAAAGAGTGTAGCCTTCCATCTATAAAACCAGAAACATCCTTGTGAGACCCAACATGGGTTGACTTGGGCAAGAGGCAGACACTTTGGCGCAAACCCGGAGACTCTGCATCGACATGGCACGGAGCAAATCGGTTGCAAAAGGTTTACAAGTCGGCGGGTTGAAGAGGAACAACAGGATTGAATTTCACAGGCTGCTGCTGAGCTGCATCTTCTACAACTGGGGAGCTGAATTTGGCTTTCGGCCTGTAGTGTACACTACTGTGGAAAGCAACATTTGGAAAGTATGCACAAATCAGTTGGAAGCGTGTCAGAAGAGCAAGGAAAAATAACAGCGATAAAAGAGCAAGAGCAGCAGTATGAGAGTAAAGAAAGAGGGGTGATTACAAAAAAAAAAGAATGAAGAGGGAAACAGGGGGAATGAGTGAGGGGACCGGGGAGCAGAGGGAGGGGGAGAGAAGAAAGAAGCCTGTAATCAGTTCGTCTTGTTGTGTGTCTTAAAATAGAGCTCTCCCAGCCTATAAACAGAAACCTGCTATTACTAGTGCACTGACAAAGCAAGTCTCGGACCCAGAGCGTGCACACGCACAGCGTGGTATGCACGGAGGCCGCAGCACACATGGAGCTGGTTACAGCACAGCCCTCTGGGTAATGTGGTTCTTTGAGGGGCAGCAAAGGACTACAACCACAGATCAACTGTCAGATTATAAAGTTCCTTCACTGATGAGCTGCACGGGCATTTTCATCAGGTTTTCATATTTGGAGCTCAGATCAGAGAAGACTCTTTGTGTCTGTGTACACAGTGGACAATGATTAGAAACAAACACTAGCTCTAAAACAAACAAACTCAACCACTGGAGCACGAAGAGTAATACAGACAACATCATTTCTCTTTTTATAACATGCCTTTTGGCATTTTCTGTGTTGGAGAGTCAACGGGCAGGAGAAAGACGATCTGATATGCAAACAAATGTACCATTGTCAGATTTGCACAAAGTGGTTTTATGATAAGCATCTACACCACTGGGCCACCAGCGTCCCCCGAAAACACTAACATTTCGTAATTCAGATCAAAATGTTTGTCTGAAGACCAAAAAAGTGTATTTCCAAAGAGTCCTGGCAGCATAACTACAGCACACAGAAAGCAATCACAAACACAGGGGATGTTGAGTAAAGAACAAGAACAGAGAAGACATGAGAGCGGATTAATAACCTTTAAAACACAGGACATATCAACAAAATATAAAGGTTATTGGTGAGATGAACTGAACATTTCAGGTTTTAAATTAAATGTGGAACAATTTGAAAACATGAACGACTTTGAGAGGTTGATTGATTCAGGTTTTTCTTTGGCCGTTGTCGACCTTTAGGAATCAATGCAGCCTATGTCCATAATAAGAGGCTAATTTGTTTTGGCCAATATAATTTTCTTTTTTTCCCCCTACCTCTGGTAAAATTAAACAGTTTAATAATTACAAATGATACAAAAAATTGCTTAACTTAAACATTTATGATCCATCTGTCCAACCTGCGTTTTGTGTCTGCACTGCAGTGCACTTCCTCGTCTTAAATAAAAAATAATACATAAACTTAATATTAAAAACAGGTGTCTGAAGCAGTTGGAAGGTGGTATACATGTACAAAAGATGCTCACCTGCGCGTCTCGCTCTGTATCCAGGTGTTGCCGTGGTTCTATGACTTGGTGCTGGTGCGTTGTTGGTTCTTGGTTTGGACTGCAGGACTCTGCCTCTCTTCCTACAGGTTTCTATAAGTTTCTCTCTCAGGTGGAGAAACAAGGACAGGCGCGAGGACTGGAGGGAAAGGAAAAACAATAGAACACTACAGATTACACATACAGTATTAAATTATATTAATTAACATAAATATATATGTATGTATACATATATACATATATATATATATATATATATATATATGTATATATATATATATATATATATGGATTCTCTGCTCAGAACAGTCTCAACCACACAGACACACCCAGCATTCTTAGTGAGGTCACTTGGAGACATAACCAACAAACAAAATGCCTAAACTTAAGCCAAACAGCCCTAACCCTAGCCCAGCCATAACACTAAAACCAGGTCTTAATCCACAAAAAAACACTTTCACTCAAACACTTTTCATTTGTGAGGACCAGCCTAAATGTCCTCACTTTCCCAAAAATGTATTTCAAATGTAATTCAATTGTCTTTTGTCTTCGTCGAATATTGTTTCATTCATATTTGTTGTGATTTTGTGTTCTCTGCCCGACTAGGCATAACACCTTAAGATATTTATTAGGGTTCAATTTGACTTAAAATGTTAAAATTACTATTATCATTATTAATATTAATAAAAATATCCTACAGTTTAAGTTTTGTGGACCTCATGAAGATATACATTCAAGTATAAACACACGGACACACACACAGACAGTCATGTCTCTCTGGTTGTGAGGACTCATCTTCTTACCTTAACCTCAACCCAAACCCTTATCTTAGCCTTACCCAGAAATAAATCTCTATCAGTATCACCTGCAGGTGTTTGAATTCATCTTTTCCTAAACTACTTCTAACCCTAAAACCAGTTCTTCACCCTCCTCCTATAGTCTTACTTACATGGACCAGTTAAAATGTCTTCACAACAACGGCTTTGAACCAATAATGATGCTCATAAGTACAGAAAGACATGCACGCACACATATTCCATTATTTGTTTTCCTGTCTTCACTCACATCACTGTCCAGCAGCACGGTTTTCTCTGCTCCACTATGAGCCAGCATGTATTTGGAGTGGAACAGCTGTCCATCAAAGCTGTGCCAAGGCATCAGGGCGGCGTTGGGCAACGGGCAGCCACTGGCACAGTTAGCACCCAGCAGATGGCTCAGTCCTCGGACGTAGAGAGATCCCAGCTGCACTGCCCGACTGGAGAGGAAAGGCAGCTGGAAGTGAAAATAAAGGAAACATTATTTTGGGTGGTCGGTCGTGCATCTTTATCACAAGGCTGGCTACTTTGGTGAATCTTCAAACTTGTACTTTCAATATACAAAGAGACTTTTCTGAACCACAAACAGGTCTCGGCCCACTTTATTAAATTAAAATTGTGTTAATTTGACAGAAAAGTCTTTAGCTTGATTAGATACTGTGTTGATAAATTTTGTCCTTTATTTACTGTCAAATCAAGTCCATGCTGTGTGTATTCTGCAAACTGTCTATAATGTACATTCTACATTCTATTTAACTCATTTTTAAATGTCTAAGTGTTAATATATTGTACATTTTTTGGTAATGCATGTTTATTATTTATTATATTTATCTTTACTGTCTGCCCACTGTAGGACAAATAAATAAAAAGTCTTATCTTATCTTAATCCCTGAGACTGAGGATCTGTCCAGACCTGGTATTAACACCATGCTCCTGTTATAAACACACAATGTTGGTGCACAATTTTATATTGCTGTGGATCATTCAATTCTTTTGTTGGTTAACAATTAAGATCATAAAAGCCAGTAAAAGAAGACAATGGTGCAAGACAATAAAGGGCAGAGAAGATGATTGGGAAGTAAAGAGACGGATGGCTACGATAACAGCAGGCAGATGTTCTCTGTGTGTGTGTGTGTGTTTTCTGCTCTCACCTGTCCTCTGGCACCTAGCACTGATAACAAGGATTACCTGGACACACACACACACACACAGACACACACACAGTAAGGCCTGCCTGCCACCTGCTTCCAGTCAAACACAGCTTCACCTTCAGAAAACAATGAACCCCTCGACAGACACACAAAAGCCTGGAGGAAGAACACAACCACAGAGCGAGAGAGAGCGAGAGAGACGGAGACACAAGACATCAAGTGTAACACAAAGAGATAAAGATCAGGAAAAGGTGTAAGAGAGTGAAAACTAGAGGAACATGAGAACTCACAAAGACAAAGACAGAACAGTGAGTGTGTGCACGTGTGTGTGTGTGTGTGTGTGTGTGTCTGTCCATCCAGGCATTCAGAGTCTGCAAACGTGTGAGTGTGAATAGCTCCATGTGGTGAACGTCAGCCAGGACAGAGAGGCAACTGTTACCCGCACTCTCTCTCTCTCTCTCTCAGTCAGTACCTTTCTATACACAGTTAAGTCAGGCTACGGTTGTAGCTAGGCTTCGCCATTCAATTTGACTTCTGTGACTGTCCCATTATACAAGCACGAAGAGTGAGTGTGTGGCTCCCAGGCTGCTTCTTGGACATGGCAGAGCCCTCAGTGATGTCAGTGTTGAAAATGTGTAACTTCAAAAAAACCCTGCACTATCTCTTTAAGCGAGCATGATGCACACTCAGTTAAACCATAAACATTTTGTCACCAACATCAGTGTGTGTATGTGTTTAGGTAATCCATACAATAGTCACCCAGTTAACCCTCGTCCTGCAGCTCTGAGCTTCTCCCAGACAGCATAATCAAATCAACGCCAGCCCTAATTATTGTGTAGCACACAGACAAGCAGCAAAAATACAAATTACTAGGCATAAGTATGGTAATTAAGCTGTAAAAATAAATGGAGCTACAACAAGGCAGCAAACGGCACAGCTGTTTTCCCAGAGACTGGTAAAGCACAGCTGACTGTGATGCTGGTGTCACAGAGTGCAATGTTCCCGTTGGACGTAAGCTCTTGTCTCTGGCTGGAGTGTGTCCACCTCCACTACACTAGGTGGCGACACGCCCCCTTTCAGCTTGCTAGTATTAGGCGGTTCCTGGTTTATTTTGTTAGTTTTTAGCATATCCGGGTCTTCCGACCATCCATGAACTTTAAAGTATTAAATTCTTTAAGCTGACAGAGCACACAATCAGTCTCCTTATCAGCCTGAATTTGTGCTCGTCCGACTGAAATTTGACTAAATCAAATTTCTCAGACTCATATATGTATTTTTTATATTTATTTTAAAAGTTGTGATGTTATTCCAACTAGTACAATAATTATTTTTTTTCTAATGTCATGTAAATGAACAGTGACTGAAGTCTCGAAGACAGGTTTGTTGCTCTGTCTGAAAAGAGCCATACATTTATGATAATAATAATTATGTCCAAAATGCTATTTAGGTGATGCTCTCATTATTGGCAAAATCAATTGTTTCCAATTGTTGTTTTTTTTTTTTTTTTTAAATAAATAACTTTTACGCTTCAAAATGTGCATGTGAAAAGAAATCCCATTTTATTTTAAACTTTTACAAAGGTAAAGGTGAAAATCTAAATGATTTATAGTTTCTCTCTCCTTAATCTAATAATACTGTGAGTCATCTGTTTTAATTAGAGACTTGTTAAGCACATTTTAATCTGGTCCTACAAACAGTTTCAATACTGCACAACTATTACAGGTTTTGTTAGTTGTTGTTTGTATTTGTTTAAACTGTATTTTCTTCTCATTTCTTTTTCACTTTCCATAACTGGAAAAAAAATCTTTCTACCCTGTGTTTGTTTACTGTGAAACTTGTTTGCTGTACAGCGAACATTGTCGTCCACCAACAGGAAACAACACAGCACAAATTGAGACATAAAATCATGACATTGAGAGGGTTGTTGGTAGTTGTTCTTTTAACTGACCTTGATCTGCTGAAGCTCCTGAGAAGATTTCATGCTCAGACAGATACACTGACTCAGGTAAGCATCCACATCCTCTTGAGACACCGACTGCATCTGATAACACACATATAGAGCAGAATATATATATGTATAATATGGTTTACAAACTAAATAACATTCCAGTGTGTGTTCTTACGTGGGTTCCGTTTGTTTTGTCTGCTCTCGGTGCAGCAATTCAACAGAGAAAGACACAATGCTGAATACAGAAACGAGGCTGCCCAGTTGTGTGTTCAAAACAAACAAGCCCTGAAGCCATTCAATCAGACGAGTGACGAGGGAATGTGAATGCAGCAGTAATCAGATGACAACAGCTACTGTTGTCTGTCTCATCTTTGATTGTCTACATGCAGCTGCTCCGACTCGTCACTTGTCCATTTTAACTTTGACTGTCCTCTGTCTGTACTGAAATCTCTGCCGGTACTAAAGTCTGTCCGTGCCTGATACGGCTGCCAATAAAAAGACTGAAAACTGAACCTGTATTTCTATCTTTTATAGAAAAGGATGAGAAGGAAGGAAATAGTATGTGAGAAACAACTTCTTAAAGGTGAAACTGTCTTAAAAACATACAGAGGTCTAAACACCCAACGTGGTTCAACTTTACTGCTCATCTGTTTGTCTATAACTCAGTGCTTTTCCTATATTTGTAGGTTCAAATACAAACAGTTCATCCATGAGGGTTTCTTTTAGTAACTGCAACATTAAGTAAATTTTTCAAGACTGCTGTAGCAATCACTACTCAGTGAAAGTAGATTTTAGATACTGTCTACATTTTCTTTAAAAGGCACAGTGTGCAAGAATCAATGAACTCTAATAATGAGACTCCAGATTGTAACAACAGAGGACTTCTTCTTACAAAGGGATGTTGTTGTTCTTCATTTGAATAGTAAGCTTCTATGTCTAGACACAAAAAAATGCACGCTCTGGACGGTTTGTCTATTGAGGCTGCTGCAGAAGTAAGGTGGCGCAGCATGGCAGCCTCTGTAAAGCAAGGCCCTTGCCTATGGTTCATATAAAAGGCTTATTTTTAAGGGTACGAAAAACCAAGTAGCTATTTTGAGGTTAGAAAAAGTTGCATCGTGTTGCTTTGAAATACTATTTAAAATTATTTCTTCAACGAAGAAAAAGTGTTTGTTTGGTAATCACTCTTGATTGAATTCATGACCAGTTTACAATTAGTTACCCACATGACAGATTAGTCCATAATAATCTTTGTTTATCTTCTGGAAAATGCTATAAGACCCTTCATCCAGGTAATCTCATCCTCTGATCTGTTGTGACCTCAGCTCCATCAGTTGACGTCAATAAAAAAAACGTGTAAACATCACAAACCTCTGCTCCTTTCACATACTTCACAAAATCAAAGCAGACCAACAGGCTTACAAAGAGCATGTATGTTTGTAGTTTAAAATTTACAACCAAAATAAAAAACAGAAAAGATGTGAAGCAAATTAAATCTCTTTTTAAATATTCTAAGCCCGTTATCAGAGCTCTTGTTGACATTAAACTAAAAAGACCAGTGTCTGTGGTTTAACTGGGCACTCAGGGTGATAATGGCTGACATCAAGCCATGACAATACAACACAACACAGACGTCAACAAGTCATGTTTGACTTCACATCACAAGTTCACAAAAGAACCAAATAACTGTTTGTAATCCATTTCAATAGCTGACGTGTGTGTGTAATTCTCACTAAACGCAATAGGTCTTTTATTCTGTTTACATAAAATCACCAGGTGTCGCTTTTTAACGCATTTACCCACATTATCTTGGCTGAAAGGTCTAAAACAAACTGAAGTCTATGGTGAACAACAGTTTCATTCAACAGCTTCACTTGTTCACTGAGCCAAACATGCAGCCCTGCAAAAAATAATTTTCTATTGAAATTTATTTTAAAAAGAGTAATTTGTTTGTAAAACACAAATATTGCCTACAAAATGTATTAGATATGACAATATGATGAGATCAAGTCCAGTGGTGAAATCACTGGGCCTTATGTACAAATCTATCCCTCAGGGTTTTGGCTGGATTGAAAGTGTTTTCTTTTCCAGTGATTTCATTTAAAATACCATTTAACATTACCCCAAGAATACGGAAGAAAGAGATGACATTACCTGCAGGACTATGAAACTGACCAAACACAACGCAGCCAGGAGAGAGTCTTCAATGGTGCCGTACAACTCAGACAACTCCTGGCAGTCAAAAATGGTCAAGAAGGATTTCAGGCGAAGGGCAGAAACATTAGGATCAGTGCCTAACCACAACAAATCAAGACTGGGATGACCACCTACAAATGAAAAAGACAAAAAAACAAATCGACAGCAAAAGCTCTGTGAGCGTGGTTGGTTTTAGATGCCATGATGAAAGCAGATTTTTAACGACTTCAAATTCCATTTTACTGACCTCATTCAACATTACAATGCTGATAGTTTGAGTCTTGAGCATAGACAGTAAGGTAAGGAGTTGAAGAATTCAACCACTAGTTTCAGATCTTCTTCAATAGAGCATGATTTTAACTTTATAAATTATGTTTCTCATTTAGAAGAAAATAAATGATAAACCATGGCACATATGTGGAGACAGGGCACCGGTGTATTTGACGGCTGCTATTGTCCAATAGGAACCTGGTTGCAGGTGACGTCTGTGAATATCCAGGCACAAAACCTCAACGTGGTGAAGGCTAATCTTGCGACTTCAAAATTCACCAGTTGTCACTTTGTCCACAAACCTCTACTAACACACCTCAGCAGTGGTCAGCTCGAGTAGGTATGTCTGCAACCCAAGGACATCGTGGACCCTAATTTTAGTATCAATGGAAATACAGATATAGCAGAAAGACCCCGCAAATCTCTGTGAACATGGAATACGAAGAGTATGGTCCCAAGATGTCGCATGCCCAGTGGCAGCCTATTGAAGCAGCTGTCACTGAATTTTAAGACTTTTCTCCTCTAACTCAGTCTTTCTCCTGGAAAACATTTTTTCTTACATTATCAACTTTTCTTACTAGTGTGCTTTTTTTCTCTTTAACCTGTGTACCATGGACACCAAGTACATCATGCTTACAGTGGCTCTTTTGCTGTGTTTTATTATCTTGATATTTAATATGTTTCTATATTCCATGTTCTCTTAACTCATCTTGTCTTACAAAAAGTACCAACTCATAATGTTAAGGACACAAGCAAAATATTTCTATATCCTCCCTAAATCAAATCTGCTGTTCTTCCATGGGTAATGGTCCAACCCTAGTTCAGTAATCGTGGAGCTTATAGACAAACAGAAACTCAAACATAACCTCCTTGGTAGAGTTGAATGATTCATTTTGTTGCTTTGTATAACAAGCATTGTAAAGTGTTAAAATTCAGCAGAGCTCATTTTCTGTCTTGTCCCTATTTTGGGAAAACAGAGAGAAAAGACAGTAAGAAATTTCCGGGTGCCATACATGGAGGGTTGACTTGAACAGGGTGGACCATGTCCGGTTCCGTCAGAGGGTTTCCAGGGTAGACAAACCATTCTCTAATCACTGGAGAGTCAACTGTGCTGCCTAAAACACAAAAAACAACGAGTAACAAAACACACCACTGATAAGCATGTGTTTACAATGTCTGTTTGTCTTTGAGTATATTCATGTCATCCCTGCAGTAAGTTCACCGTCTTACCATGGTGACCAAGCAGCAGTCCGTAAATGTGCTGTCTACAGGGTTTGTAGACGAGAGCCTGAGGAAGCAGTTCAGTGTCCTCTTCATCCTCCAAAGTGTTGCTACATTGAATGACTCCAGCACACAACACATGGTAAACCATAAAACCCTCCGTCGTTACATGCTTCTCTGTGCATGCCTGGGGAAAACCACACGACAGACAAAATATATATGCGATCTTGCATCTGGTACCCTCGGATCTTAGGAGACTTCTAAATTACAAATACTGCACATGTTCTGTATGTAATACATACCTTTAATATCTCCGGACTAACATATTTCTCAAAGGCAGAGGCAGAGGGATGTAAAGGGATGTCACATCGCTGAAATGCTTCTTGACCGGGTAGGATGTAGAAGGAGATCCCCCTCTTCAGCAGCTCTCTTTGAGGAGCAGATAGATTCATGGACTGGAGAATTTGCCCAGGCTCTTCCTCGTCTCTGCCCCACAAAGAGCTTACAAGCTTGGATACAGCCAGGACCATCTGACCACGAGGAGTGTGGTGTGGAGCAAGATCGTGTTTCCTGGGAAACAATGAAGCAAAGATGTCATGTGACTGAAACTTAATCAGGTTGGCTTATTGTCAAACATCTAAATAAGATGAAGTTATGAAGTTGAAATACATTTTCTAAAGAGGGACACAATCTGGACAGGTTGCCAGGGCCAGCAACAGAGGCAAACGCTTATTCATGCTCACATTCAGACTTATAGTCAGTTTATAGTGCCCTCATCACCAAAGCACAAGTTTTTGAACCGTGAAAGGAAGCCAGAGTACCCAAATGGAACCTAGAACATGGAAACTCCACATAACTGGTATTCAAACTGGTGTCCACTGGGTGTCCAGTGGTATTTATATCAATTAGAACAAAAATCGAATATGACATAAACGCCTAGGCACCTGTATGTTGCCACAGCATCGTTTCGAATGTGCTGCATCTGCCCCTCTGACACCACATCATTGCCTAGGAGACAAGCCAGCAGAGGTAACTGAGCAGTAGTTAGTCCGATGGCTCGACAGAACCTCTGTCTGTCATACAAGACAGTGGTGAGGCTGTTTATTTGCAGCTTTTCCACTGATAAGTAAGGGACACTGAAAAAAGAAAACAAAAAACATGTTACAATTAATCAGTTCTAGTAATTCACATAATCATGGCATATCACACACACTTGTCATGCTGCCATACTGTGTGTTGCGTAAATATCAGAGATGAGCCGTATTGGTATTCAACAACCAACATGCAACTTGACATGGCATTCCAACAAAATGCAATTACATCAAAGTTTGACAAACCTGTCATATATGATGAAGTCCGAGTCCTGTCCCAGGATGCCCATGCTGCTATGCTGACGAGCGTAGTTGGCAATTTCATAGTCAGCTTCCTTCACTGAGCAAAACACTTCCTGACCCAGTGACCTGCAAAGAATAATAATAAAATCAGTATATTATCCTCAACCTGTAACTATAGATGTTTGTATAAATGCTGACCTCAGAGCAAAGCATGTGAACGTTGCCAGAGCAGAGGGAAGGGAGAAGAGATTTTTACCCGGCTGCTCCCCATGTGTCTTAATATAATTAAATATTTTAGAAATTTCTCCATTTACTCTGCGTCTCCTCTTCACCTACAGACAGGAGAGGATGATAGTATTCAAAAGAGCATACATTAATTTAATGGAATAGATTGCTGTACATGTATAAAAAAAATGACCAACAATTAGTAAAAAAAATTCTTTCTTTCCTCACCCACTCTTGTCTCTTTTGCTCCTCCACCACTCCATCAAAGAAGAAGACCAATCTGATGCCAGCAGAGTCAAATGCTCCCACCCAGCTCTTCAGGACATCCATGTATTCCCTCCACTGCCCCCCACACACCCAGTTCTTACACGAGTACCAGTGACACAGACAGGCCATACCATCCACAACAAGTGTGGGGTCTAGGAGAGAAAACACAATGTATTAGTTGAACATCCAGCATGTAAACTGTCAGTAATCATGATATGTCTGATTTGCAAAGGTACCAACATCTTCAAAACATTTACCCCAGTGCAGCCAGTACAGCTTACTGGGACTGTGAGCCTTTTCAGTATATTTCTATGTATATTAAGTTTGAGACCATCCAAATTTGTATTGACTGTATCAGAATGGTTTGGTGTAACACTGCAAATATCTCCAGTTGTTTTTAAATGTGGTTTTAGCTGAGTTTCTGAGACAAGAAAGGGACACAGTGCACGAGGTGATGGTTTGAAAACGTTTAGACTTTTACAATCAAATCACAAATACTTGCACAGAGCAAATGAACCTGGACCCTTTGCCATCATTGTACCTGAGCTGTTGGCTGTGGCTGAGCCTCTGGCAACATGTTGAGCTGCCATCTCTCTCAGGTTCACAGTCACACAGACCTCAGGACAGCAAGTGTACATAAACCCCTGAAGACCTTTCACACCCATGTCTGCAGACAGAGAAGAGAAACCCAAGCACATACTGAGAAAAAGAGGGTCTGACTCTTTCACTGGAATCATTTTAATAACATGAAATCATAATCGGGTTTATTGCCAGGTAAAGTTCACACAATACTAGGAATTTGCTCTGGTCAGTGGTGCACATATATAGAGAGAGAGACAGATAAATAATATAAGGAAAATAAAGTAGAAGTCAGTGCAACATGAGACCCAGTGCAAACTCTCATAAAGCAGGAGACAATTATGATAGAATACATCCGTTCCAACCACAAACAAAGCTAAATCTTACCTCAGCTCAGTGCAAATGATAACAGTTAGCTTCACTGCTCACTGGGAATGAGTATGTAAACAGTTAGCTTCAGTGCTCACTGAGAATGGACCAGAATGCTAAGAGTTAGCGTAGTTTCCTGCCGATAAACTCATCGTTTCAGGCGCACCGACGTGCCCGAACTTTACAAACCAAACCGCCTTATATCAAATCCTGCTCAAAGTTTACTTTGAAATAAAGACAAGAGCAGCATTTGTAAAGTGCTAAGCTAACTCGGAAGAGTTACTGAAATAGCTTCCTGGTCTGCGTGTGACGTCATCACGTTGCTAAACAAGCACACGTGCTCGGCGCATGGACTCAAACAAGTGTGTTTGGCGAGCGGTTTCAAAGTTTAATTGTTAGGCAGGATGTTTTTTTAAAGATATCTGCAACGTAATTCTTACTTAGACAAAACTATAGTTTAAGACATCGTCAAAATGACGTCACAGATATCCGTAATTGAGTTTTTTACGTGAGACTGACGTCATGTTTGCCATTCATGTATATGGGGTATACAGTGTATGGGGTTTGTCATTGTCAATTGAGATTCAGATGCAGGTATTGTAGATGTGTCTAATTCCAGTTATAGATAGGCTATCTATAACGTCATTATGACTAGTCATAATTCAAGTTCATGATATCTTTATTTGATTATCCTAAATTGAAGATATCTACACTGTCCTATTTAGATATCTTAAATTAAGTTTCAGATATTCAGAATGAAGTTGTAAATATCTTGAACTTGAATTGTGACCAGTCCTAATGGCTTGTAGCTATCTATAATGACCCCATACACATGAATGGCAAAAATTAAACTGAAAAATAAACAAATAAATAAATAGCATGTGTGTAGTTAAGGAGGAAATGTCCCTTCAGTTGAACAGGCCCCCACAAAATACACCACAATACACCCTTGATATAAAAGTTAAAGTTACGAAAGGAAAATGTGCAATAAATAATAATAATATCTGGCAATTGTTTAAAGAAAACTTTATCCAAGTCTGTTTTTGACTTTTTCACTGAGGCTTTTATGCTGCTCACAGATCGACAGACATTTAGTGACAAAAACATTACAGAAGTTATAACAGTAATAGTTAACATATAGCCCCTTTCAAATAAAAAGTACTTTGACAAGCAGTACTATGTGAAGTACAAATAGTACTAAGCAGTTTTATTAAAACATTATATAACAAATATGAAATACAAAATGTATCCTTGTGGCACAATTTGAAAACCCAGTTGAGAGCATCATACGGCTGTAATCAAATTTGATAAATAAACATCCTTGTGTGTCATGAATGAGAATTAACAATTGAGGTTTTTGTGAGCTCCGTCCTCCCATAATAACTCTCCAGGCTAGGATCAGAGACGGGCTAATTGCTCTCCAAGCTCCACTGGAGAATGGAGAGTCACAAGCTATTAGGTCTACCTTCTTAACACAAAGCACCCCCGTCCCCTCAGTTCTATTGTGTGAGCAGAGCAGGACTAAAGAAAGGGGACATATGCTGGCTGTCAGTCCAGCTGTCAGCATCTGTCGTCCCCCAGCCAGATGCTCTATGGACGGGGAGGACAATCCACCCCTCCTGGTCAACTGATCCTCAGGAAGGGCGGAGCTGTGTTGTAAATCTGCACTGAATGATCGTATTGAAAAAGTTATGACCCCTTGAAGACCACATAGACTCAGAACTTGGCCCATAAATTTCACGACCCCTCTCGCTGTTATCACTTGAGCTCTATTTTTAAATAATCTAATCCTGAGGACATTTTTGGGAAACAAGGTCGGGAAACCGGTGGAACCAGATGTTGAATCAGCATCTGCTTTCTTCATTCTCCTTGTTGCCCATTCGTCTTGAAACTACAGATTTATGTATGTTCAGAAATGATGAGCTGTGGACTAGGAGGTCATTCTCTTTGGTTCAGATTTTAGAGCTACTGGCACAGTAATCAGACCAAAATGCCAATTTTTCACATGCATACACACTTTAGGATTAAGTTTAAAATTCATTGCTGTTGCTAATGACAACGAATCAGCTTCCAAGACAGTAGTCTACTGTGTTTGTCTGTTTGTAGTTAAATCATTTTGTCTACTGTAAAGGATTTTTAAAAAATGGGTTAGTCAAATGGTGACCATATACTTTGGACAAAGCAAGTTACTGAGTCTCTGGGTCACAACCTTCAAATAACACAAATACAACCAAGTCTGCAACTAAACAGCTGTTCTAGTAAGTCAATCCGTCTCTGGGTTATTTAGTTATGTTTTCAATAATCACAAAGTCTGCCATAACCTGCCAGAGTCATATCTTTATTTAACTCAAAAACCTTCTTTAATAGAAGAAAGTATTTCACTATAAGAAACTACAACCTGTAGGGTTAGGCAACTTCAACTTACTTTTAAAACAATTATAATTTGTCAAGTTTGCTGCCGATAATTAAGGGTCTGATCAATTCGTTGACATATCATTAAAATTAAGACAGAAAACAAGTACTTGAAGAGGAATATGGTTCGGTTTGGGGTTGCAGGTCACAAAAAATGTAGGTTGTTATGGAGACTGAGTCTGTTTATGCTTACTAACAAATAAAATCAGAATAGTTGGTAATAGTCTGTATTTATACAGAGCTTTTCTAGTCTTAATGAGCTGCTTTACACTATAGTTTCGCCATTCACACACTCCAATATGGGATTGTGTCTTGCTCAACAGACTAGCAGAGCCAGAAATTGAACCCACAACCTTCCAGTTGAAAACAACTCTCCCTACCACTGAGCCACCATGGCTCAATCCTACCCCCTTACTTTCACCTTTACTTCTAAAATGTACTTACTTAAATAATATTATAAAAAGTGACTTCAACTTCTACTGAAGCCACATACTTTTACTCAAGTAACCCTTTAAGACTATCAGAAATATACAATGAAAGCACAGAAAACACATGTGCACACATATAAACAACATCACTTCATATATATTATGTGGAGACAATATCCAGCCCTGACACTGGACTTACATAATCTTGCATCCCATTGGTAGTGGTCAGTGTTTGGCTCTATTGCCTAATCACATAGCTCCTTTTCACTTTCCTCCTCCTCCTCCTCCACCAAGTTGTCCTTCTCTTTTCCAGTCTCCTCCTCTTTGAGTTCCTCCCCCCCACTGCCTCCCTCCCTCCCTCTCCTCCCCACTCCTCCTGACCAAAGCTTGACTCAGGAGAAAACAGAGGCAGATGTTCCAGGAGCACACGACTGCCCTCAACCCCTGCCCCACCCCCCGCAACACCCCCCCATTTGTACTGGATCAGCAGTTAACCCCCGGAAAGAATTGACCATACAAGCACGCACACACACATACAAAGAGCACTGCTGCCCAAATCTGTAGCTGGCTCAACAGTTGTCTAACTGAATGAACAACACACATTCACACTAAGAGCTGCCCAGATCCCTCAGTGTCCCTGATCGTAGCCACCCCGGGGTCAGGCCTTGTGTCAGTGTCCAGAGCCCAGGGTCTCTGTGGGCAGCTGGTCTGGCTAATCCTGCTGCTGGAGGCCACTGGTTCTCAAACTAAAGGCCAAGGACCCCCAGGGGGCCACAGGGCAGGGGGGCTCAGAGAGCAGGGAGTCTGCGATTTGTTCACAGTGCAGGATTTCTTGTTTGCTCACTTGCTTATTTGCTCGTTTTTAAATCCAAACATCAAACATTAGATGCGACGGCGGAGTGGCCGTGTAATCATCACAGATCCGACACATCGCCAAGTGTGGATTTGTCTCCGGCAGAGAGACCGTTTACAAACCACAGAATGAAAATTACATCTTAACGGAAAACACGGATGGACAGTGTATCAATGTTTTATGTGTACAAAAATGACAAGGTAATGAGATACAAGGCATGAAAAGCTCAGTTAGATTTAATGAAGCTGCCATCAGAACTAGGAATTACACAGATTATAATATGACATGGTCCTTAAATAGCTGCAAACCAACAGTTTGAAATGCAAAAATGCTTACTTTTTATTTTCAAGACACAAAGACTGAGAAGTTCAGACTCTGTTTGGGAAATTTGACTTGACTAAACAAAAACCTTGAGTGAAACATGCAGGAGAATGAAAAAGTAAAAATAAAATTGGAAATGTTAAATCACACTATGTGTCTCCCATATCAGGGTGAACAGGTGTTGTTACTACATTCCGGATCCAATCCAACTTTATTTACAAAGCACAATAAAGCCTATAAAGTGCTGTACACAGACATGACAAATACAAATGTCATGTCTGTGTCAAACTGAGTTAAAAGCCAAAGAGAAAAAATGTGTTTTAAGAGAGGACTTAAAAACAGGAAGTGAGTCAGCCTGCCTGATATGCAAAGGCAACTTTATTCCACAGTTTCAGGACAGCGACTGCAAATGTGCGGTCACCTCTGAGTTTCCTCTTTGTCTTAGGGACGACTAACAGTGACTGATCCGCCGACCTGAGAGAGAGCGTGTGAGGGATCGGCAGCATCAGGTCTTTGTGACTGAGATGGGAGGAGAATCTCGTATTTCTGATATCTCAGTGTTGTTGTTGTTTTTGCTGGTCAAGTCGCATCCATCGAGTCTCTGACTTCTTCTTCTCAAGTCACTCAGGTTCGACTCCGACTCGAGCAATTCTTGCATTTGTAAGCAAGGATTATGCTCAGCCTCAAACACTGGGAACTCAAATCTGACTTTTCTTATGTGCCTGGGACTTTTAACATCTGCCCAAAGAACTCTTTCAGCCTGTGAAACATCTAAAGTCAGTCAGTGCTGTTTTTTATCGACAGTGAAAACCAGATTGTTGTTTTTCTCGTGTGCAACCAGAAGCTGTGACATTTGTTCTGGTTCAAATCAAATGAGTCGCTGTGAACTTTTCAACAACTGACCAGACCACAGGCTGCTCTGTGCAACAGTGTGTGTGTTTGTGTGTGTGTGTGATGGTGATGATGTGGAGGTTCCCACGACGGCCATCCATCCATTTCTTGGCACACACACACACATACACACACACTGGCCATATGGCCACCTCATACCCACTGCATGCCTCCACTGTGATTTGGCTCAGGGATCCACAGAGATTCACCTCTGGCATTTGGCCTGTAAATGAGAGGATGCAGAGAGAGCGAGAGAAAAAAAAGCAGGGAGAGATGAAGGGATGACAAGAGAGGAAGAGGATGGAGGATTGAGGGTGAAGATAAAGTGGGGGGTATCACAGAAGAACTAGAGAGGAGAGAGAGAGAGGTGAGGGTATGTATGCTGGCCTGCTTGGTGTTGTGGTGTTTGGTGAGCAGATGGCCGAGGCTCGAGGAGGGGCGTGTCTTGTCCTCGCGACCCTTCACAAATCACACAGCTCTCCCCCGAGGGGCTCGCGACTCGGCGTTCAATAAGAATCAATGGGAATTACTCCGCGAGAGAAAGGGATGAATGGGCGGCGGGGCGCGAGACCTCTTCTTTTGTTGTCAACCCCCCGCGTGTCACAGAGCTCCTGGTCTCACTCACACACACACACACGCGGACCAGTGCGCGCGCGCGCACACACACACGCATTTACACATACACACACATAGACAATAGGAGAGCACTTCAGTTAAACAATCGACCTCCAGTTAAACAATTTCTCAACCTCACACACACGTGGGTGAGTGAGAGAGCGAGAGAGAGAGAGACTCTGCTTTGACTTTGTTCATTAATCTTAATCATAACCAATTAACCCTAACTTTAACTTAAACCACAAGTTACATCATCATCCTTACTTTACCAGAACCTCATGATCCTGTATAATGCTCCTGGACAAGTCAGTGTTTACAGGAGAACATGTCCAAATACAACAAGTCCTCACACACACACACACACACACACACAGAGGGAGCGAGTTTGGTTTCCCTGACTTCAGAGGACATTACATTGACTTACATACGTTCCCTGACACTCTACCCATAACCAGCGTTGTAATATAACAAAGTACCAAATTCACATATCTGTACTTTGTTATTTACATTTCTAGCAACTTTTACTCCAATACATGACCTCGAACTATCTTTGTTACTACTGTATTTATATAGAGCTATAGAGTAATATTATGAAAATGTGACATCAACTTCTACCAAAGTAATTTTCTGGTAATGTACTTTGACTCAAGTATCCCTTTAAGGTGCTTTGTACAAGACTGACCTTAACCATAACTACTACTGGTTAATCCCAACTTTAACCTCACCTTAAAATATAATAATAATTTAGTTGATTTTGTCCCCACAAGACCCTCACCTGACTGTGTAAACAGATTCAGGTCCCCACAACATACCAATACCTGGCATACAAACACACACATGCACACACACACACACACACACACAAAGGATCAGAGGGGAGGAGTTCCTGCAGTTTCCTTAAGACACAATTAGAAAAATCTCCGGGCATAAATTATGTTTTAGGGGAAAATGTCATCTTGTTGTTGGTGAACGAGGAGGAGGAGGAGGAGGAGGTGTTGGTGGTGGTGGGGGTCACTTTCCATCTCACCATGCCTTTCAGTCACGGTTTGCTGGCGTAATGGGAAAATGTGTGCCACGTCATGGTGATGAATGACTGATGGTATATTGGCCTAATACAGGGAAGGAGAGAAAGAGAGAGAAAGCGAGAGAGAGAGAGAGAGAGCACCATGGACCTCAAAGTTGAGTGTAAATAAAGGGCTTCAAGAGAAGGATTTTACGCCACGCCACATATATAGGAGCATTGTAGGCCATTCAGGAGGAGGGGGCCGAAATCAACTGGTTAAATGAAATGAGCAGCGTCCTATAGCTAAACACACATACGGGTATGTGGGAAGACTGTGGCAGGCAAGGATAATGGTGTTAAAGCTTAAGGTTAAAGGCCCTTCAATCAGACTCAAGGGGTGTAAAGAGCATTTTAGTCATAGCCTCCTCATTTATCAATATACACTGACCCCGGGGGGCATTATAGCCAAGCTGCAGGGTCATCAAACTTATGCAATGATGGCACAACACCAGCTCTCCTGCCCCCACAATGCATCAGCGCTGTTGTACGTGTTGACATGAAGGTCCCGTGTCATGAGATCAAACTGCATGTTCTTAATCCAGTTTTTGTAAAAAAAAAAAATGAAAAGATAATTGCCATTTAACAGACAACCAAATTAAGTTCTTCAATGGTAATGCATGAGCGCAGGAACATCATTTTGCCAAAGAGTGCTGGTTAGTACACAACATGCAAAACTTTGTATGTGCATGTGCCAACACACTTTTCTTCCTTCAACGCACGCCAAGAGCTATGACACCATGATCAACTGCCATAAGAAGGAGGATAAAGTGGTAGAAGATGGATGGATACAGATGGATGGAAAGCAGAGAAATAGAGCTTTGCACCTATATACTTGTCATTACGGTAGCCCTCAGGAATTCCGCGGAACGACCGTCCAATCACAGACAAGATTTAACAGCGCGTTGCTCGTTTTCACCAAATAAAAAAAGGTATGACATTTCTGGATATTACTATTGTGCTAATGTGTTTGTGCAGATTCAAGTGACTGACATGTGACAGCAAAACACAATCAACTGACACTTCTGCCCAATAAGCAACCCCCCTCTGAGCCCCTCACTTCCTTTCTGTGAGCAGATAGCTATAAGTATTTTGACATTTATATCATCGTTCTTCTTTTAGATACATCATACATCATTTCTTATCTTTTACAAAAATGCTACTTTAAGACAAAAGACATTTTACTCTAATGTGCTGCTTTGTCCGTCTGTAACCCTAACAATAGGAGAAGGAAAAGAAGAGGCAAAGGAAGTAATGCAACATTATGGATGATGAAAGCCATAAAACACCAAAGAAAATAGATCGATAGATAGATAAATAGACATGTTTGAATAAATTTACTATTTGCCATACGCCTTAAGCTCATAATAACATCATCATCATTGTCATACCAACAAGTGTGAATTCCCTCCCCCATTATTCTGCTCACACACATGTTTGCGCAGCCATCCTTTGCCTAACCTTAACCAGAAAATGCCTTACCTTAACCTATAACCACTAATCAAATCTTAGCCCTAAACCTAACAAGTGCCTCAGAAATGAGGTTCTGCCTCATATGGACCACGTTTTGGTTTATCCCAGAGAAGGTCCTAAAGAGGAAACAAATACAAGGGGACACACACACCTCTGGTTTCCATGACTTCAGAGGACATTACATTGACAAGATAAGATAATTATTTACTACTCATACATTGTGGAAATTTAAAGCTACTAAACCTAACCTCATCCTAACTTTACAACATGTTTTCGATCAAAAAAATTGAATAACTTACATTTTAGGGACTTCATTTGTGTCTCCATAAGGAAAACAAGTCCCCATAAGGTGTGTAAGTAATGTGTGAAAACAGATTTAGGTCCCCACAACATGAGTAATACCCGGAACACACACACCCACATACACATTTGCTTGCTTGTTTACATTTTACAGTAAGGGAAAAAAAGAGATATTTTATTTCCTATCAAACATGTTGTAAGATTATTGTTAATTCTATCTCTCTCTCTATCTCTCGTCATCTATTATTGTGGGAGAGCAGGTGCTGCCGGACCAATTACCATACAGCTGAAAGCACAAAGAGAAAAAAAAACTTTACTCCCTCATTGCCTCCTCCTCCTCCTCCTCCTCCTCTCTCTCTCTCTCTCTCTCTCTCTCCTCCTCCTCCTCCTCCTCCGTCTCTGCACAAAGTCTCTTAATGACAGCCACGCGAGTGACACGCCACCGGGTCTCTCTTTTACTGCCCGCACCAAAAAAAAAAAAAAGCAAGTAAAGGGGAAATACACACACACACACACACACGCGGTGAAGAAGGTGTGTTACCCTGCCGCCAGTGCGCCAGTAATTTCCGTGCGTCCTTGCACATGAGTTTGTTTCACAAACAACCATGGAGTGGTTACAAGTCAAAATAATGTCATAATGTGACAAAATGTGTTTGTAAAGGGAATAATTGAATGTGTTTTTACATGATTTATTTTATATTGTTGATATTTATATGTGGGCAAACACCTTTAAATATATGTAGTGTAAATAATAATGTGCAAATAGGAAGAGCCCCCCCCCCCCCCCTTTTTAATTTGAAACAAGAACTTGTTCCCAGTGTGCCAAGTGCGCACGTGGGGAGGCATGACATGTAGAAATAGAGAAATAAAGATAAGGTAACAGGAACAGATCGACTTGTTTTGGATTTGGATGTGGGGGGGTGTGAAACACCACCATAGGAATGCGCCGGAGCAGATGGTCGCTGTGGCGCAGTTGGGACGGCTGGCTGGCTGGCTGGCTGTCCGGCTGCCCATGCATGCGTGCAGGCACCGGGCCAAGCGCACGGGCTGTGCCATAACCCTCAGTCAGATATGAGCCTGCTGCTGCTGCTGCTGCATATATAAATCACTTGATGCTGTGATGTGGAGGATTTCGGTTGAAGAATTTGTCGGAATGTAAATGTTGTGTTATTGAAGGAGGGAGGAGGCATCAGAGTTGGGGGGAGCAGAGGGGTTTGTTGCACATTTAACAGCTCAGTAGCCATTTGGTCTGTCCCCTTTGAGAGAAAGAGAGGAGTGGGGGCGGGTTTTAGAAAAGTTGTGTGCACCCCCCCCCTCCCCTCCTCCTCCTCCCACCCTCCATCCTGCTCTTTCTTTTGTGATGGCCCCGGGGCGGACTTGTGGTGGTGGTGGAGGGAGGGGGGAAGAAGAGGAGCACGCAGGCTCATTTGCATCTTATTACCCTTCGCCTGCTGGCCCGGTATAAAACCCAGTGCTGGGCAGGACATCCATCAGACAAACACGCTGTGAAAGTGAGAGAGACACAGAGTGTGAGACTTGTTTTCTGTGTTTTTTTTTAGGATCAGCACATCATTATGAACCAAGAGGAAAAATAAAACAAGGCTTACTTCTTTCTCCTACATCGACTGGTTTGGAATTAACGCTCTTTAAATATTTCCAGCGGGGATTTCATTCACGGATCCTTCTGTTGAGGATTACTTTTGAAACATTTTTGTCGGTGGCGCGTGAGTTTGGAGAAAGTGGGGACGCACCAGTGGAAGACCTTCCTCCTCCTCCTCCTCACCCCTTCACCTTGACTGTGACTTAAAGGGAAAAGGCTTTTCTCCATGATTGTTTGACTTGGGGCCACTCGGACCTGTGGAGCCTTTTCACTGCTTGTCTCAGGGCTGTCAACACAATGGGACGCCTGTCTCTGCTCCTGGTTGTCACCCTCTCCCTCGCCTGCCAGGTAGGTCCACTCAACATGAGTCAAATGCTATCATTCATTTGTTTTAAGCGACACCTTGAACTCACCTGTCTCTGACGCACCTTCTCGCAGGTTTGGTGCTCGGGAGTGTTTGAGCTGAAGCTGCAGGAGTTTCTCAACAAGAAAGGCACAACGGGCAACGCCAACTGCTGCCCCTCCGCTCACTCGCAGAGCCAACATCAGTGCGAATGCAAGACCTTCTTTCGCATCTGTCTGAAGCACTACCAGGCCAACGTCTCCCCCGAGCCTCCCTGCACCTACGGCGGAGCTGTGACTCCTGTGCTCGGCTCCAACTCCTTCCAGGTGCCGGAGACCAACGCTGACACTTTTACCAACCCGGTGCGCTTCCCCTTCGGATTCACATGGCCGGTGAGTGTCTGGTGACATAAATAAGCAACAACAATTTAATGATAATATGTTTGTATTTCACATTAAAAGAAATTATACATCAAGATCACTGTATGATATATCTGTATATATATATATATATATATATATACATATATTCATATCTATGCATACATATATATATAGATATGTATATTTTTTATGATCATTTGGGTATTAGGCACATGTAGAGTGAGTGGCACGAGTGGACACACTGTGGAGTTATTGTTATTGTCTTATTCCAGTGGGACACATTATCTTTGAAGAGCGCAAAACGCAACAGATGCTCTTAAAACTCAACACTTGTGAGGGTCTTTGTCAGCAGAGTGTGAGAGGGGCTATTGTAGTGTGTTTCTGTGCTCTTTGGTGGGATAAAGCAGGGAGGGGAGAGTGTGTGTGTGTGGAGGAGGAGGGGGGGTAGAAGTGGGGGTGTTTTCACCAAACGCCTCTCTCCTCCGACCATGGCGTGGTGGGAAATTTAACATCCTCTGAGTTGGCACATCATTGGCAGCGCAGCGTGAAATTCCGCCTCGTTTGGTTTTACGGCGCAGAGTGAGTGCGATAGTAGCAGGGTGTGAAACAGGGGAGCAGGTATTGGCCCTTATTAGGCCCCTAATCAACACGGGGAATTAGGCTGTGAAGTTTATTGGGAGGCCTCCTAATGGCCCTGTGCTGCTCCACGGACAGAGGGAGGGAGGGAGGAACGGAGGGGAGGAAAGGAGGACCTCCAGGCCAAGCAGCTGTTGACTCTCTGTGTTTTCTCCTCAGGGGACGTTTTCACTGATCATTGAAGCCCTGCACACTGACTCCCTGGACGACCTGACAACAGGTGGGTGGCAGCCAGTGAAGGCAGCAGTGTAACTCAGACAGACCAGAAGGCTGATACAGTGGCCTTGTTTCCTTTCACTATAACAACGTTTTCACTCAGTGCTCATAAATAAGACATGTTTAATGCTTCAGGCCTACTTACTGTGTTGACACATTCAATGAACCGCCCTCATTCATGTAAAACAAAAAAAGTGATACGATTTCAACAGATTAAACCAAATTGTACATCAGAGTTTATTCCTATTTTGACATTATACAAATAAAAGTAAGACATAAATGAAGATAAACAATTGGAATCAAAACTTAAATGACACCAGGTGTTTTTAACAGTGCACTGAGTAAAAAGGTCACATACCTTCTGCAGGTGCTTGTTGTAATTTGCCCCACTGGGGTTATATTTGCTGCCCTTATCTTTATCTCCTGCTCTTATCACTGCACTAATGCTGACTAACAAGCAGCACATGAGTGTGTAAGGGTGTGTTGGTGATAAAGATAATGTGACAATCTTTTTTGTAAATGAGCAGATGGAGAGCAGGAAATAACCCCTTATTAAACTGTTAAATTGTAAAAAAAGTAAATAAATGTGGTAGCCTTGTGGTAGAAAAATGTAGAATGTAAACACAGGGAATATAACTTCTGATTCAGTCAGTGATACTAACTGGGATTCACTTTTCTTGCAGACAACCCAGAGCGTCTGATCAGCAGGGTCACCACTCAGCGTCACCTCAGCGTGGGAGATGAATGGTTCAAAGACATACAAACAGCCGGCAGGACAGAGCTGCGATATTCCTACCGCTTCCTGTGCGACGAGCACTATTACGGCGACGGCTGCTCCGTCTTCTGCCGCCCGCGAGACGACGCCTTCGGCCACTTCAGCTGTGGCGAGCGTGGCGAGATCATATGCAACTCTGGCTGGAAGGGACAGTACTGCACTGAACGTAAGTGGCTTTGTTTTTGTTCGATTTAATCCAGCATTATATTTCAGTGATATTTCTCTGATTGCCACTTGTGGGATGGATGTGCCTTAAAAAACAGCACAGTCATGAGTGTCTGATCCCCAAATAACTGCACCAACACCAGAACATAACATAACACACGCTTTGCATTTAGTTTTTGCTTAGACTGGACTACGAGCTGTAACTTTAAAGATCCACAATTAAACACTGACATGGTACTTTTGAAAGTTAATTTCCCCAACAGTCTATCTGATGCCTATCATTATTGTTTAGGGACCTTTTCCGCCTCCTAATGCGGGGCCCGTGTGCAACAGGCGTCAGTTAGTTATCCCAGAGCAGCAGAGGCCTCCATTCTAATGAGCCGCACTGGCTCCTCAGTAATTCACACGCCGCGTGCCTTCCATTAGACCACTGCGGCCTCCTCGCCCCAAACCTCCTCCCCGATTGGCCAAGTGGGGGTCCTGTATTGTTGCTGCCCGGGCTCTTGATTGGCCAAGCGAGGTTGTGTATTGTTGTGGAGGGGGCAGCTGCTCGGTGAGAGGAGACAATGGAGCAGCTGTCTGGTGGTTAGCTCCACACAGACCAGCTGGCCGTGGTGGGGGAAGAGGAGGAGGAGGAGGAGGAGGCGGAGGGGAGTGAGGAGAGACTGGAGGAGCAGAGCAGAGAAACGACAGCGTAGGAGAGAGGAGTGCGAGGAGAAGAGAGAGAAAGGATAGGTGAATGGATGAGGAAGAGAGGAGAGGAGGATCAGAAAGAAGAGGGGTGGGGAGTGGGGGGTGGCAGGGGTGAGAAAAGGGACTTCTGACCCACAGTCAAGGGGAGAAAGGGGGCTTTGTGTGGGATGCTTTTGTGTTGGAGTGCAACCAGTGTTGGACGGTTCCCCACTTTGGTGACCCAAGCTGGTGCAGCCGCTTGTGGACTGTTTCAGCATCTGTTTCAGGATTAAAGAAACCAGTATATTTCAGCAATGACCCCGATTACACCAAATATTTAAATTTTTTCCCATTAACATTTGTTCCAAATGGACATGAAACACCACACATGGTTTATTAAGTCTCTATGACAGGGTCAAACTAGAAAGAGAGACTCAAAGATTGGCTGCAGACAGACAGTAAACAAGGGAACAGGCACACAACAGTTTGAAAAGGGCTTTTGTGAATGGAGGGCAAACATGTTTCTGACGTTGGATTTCCCATAACTCACCTGTGACTGTGTGTTTCCTCTCTGCAGCAATCTGTCTTCCTGGCTGTGATGAAGAGCATGGCTTCTGTGATAAACCAGGAGAGTGCAAGTAAGTAGAGAGTCAAGGACATTCCCTTCAATTGTTGCTTAAACTTTAATGTTATTCCACAAAGAGCTTTTATCCTCATGATTGTTTTCCTCGTACGTGTAATTAAACAGTTCTCAATGAACGCTGTGTCAACAGGTGTCGTGTGGGATTCAGTGGACGTTACTGTGATGACTGTATCCGTTACCCAGGCTGCCTCCATGGCACCTGCCAACAGCCTTGGCAGTGTAACTGCCAGGAAGGCTGGGGCGGGCTCTTCTGCAACCAGGGTGAGTTTACTGAGCGATTTACTGCTCTGTTGGAATCCCCTTTTCGGCAAATACGTCCCTTTGTTTTCATATTAAAAAAAATGTGTTGTTAACAAATGCGTATTTCTTTTGCTCTTACCAGATCTGAACTACTGTACGCACCACAAGCCCTGTCAGAACGGAGCCACGTGTACCAACACTGGCCAGGGCAGCTACACTTGCTCCTGTCCACCTGGATACACAGGTGCCAGCTGTGAGACCCAGGTCAATGAATGTTCTGGAAATCCCTGTCGAAACGGAGGCAGCTGCACGGTGAGCACTAGACAAGATGAAGAATGAGTAATCACAAGTCATGTGTAGATAAAAAAAAAATATAAAGTATTATCTGAAAAAACACTGAAAAACAACCACTGTTTATATTCTATAGGATAACGAGAATGGATACAAGTGCACCTGTCCCCCTGGTTTCTACGGCAACAACTGTGAGTTGAGCGCCAGTACCTGTGCAGATGGACCTTGCTTCAATGATGGACATTGTGTGGACAACCCTGAAGGTGGCTACTACTGTCAGTGCCCAGCGGGATACGCTGGCTTTAACTGTGAGAAGAAAATCGACCACTGCTCTTCCAACCCCTGCTTAAATGGTACTTTGTCCTCATTGTTCTTTTTTAATTTGACTGTTACTGATAGAGGAGTTGAATATCTGGACTTGACTAACCCTCAATCTTCATCCAAAATCCTCTCCCCTCCACAGGTGCAGAGTGTGTAGATCTGGTGAACTCCTACCTCTGTCAGTGTCCTGACGGTTTTTCTGGCCCTAACTGTGAGGACAGCAGCAGCATCTCTGGACACTGTCTGTCCTTCCCTTGTCAGAACGGCGGGACGTGTCAAGAGGGAGTGAATGGCTACACCTGTAACTGCCCTCCAGGTATGACAACTTCAAGATTTCTCTGTTTGGATAGAATTTGCATGTTTTTATATGTATATGTGTGTAGTTCTGTATTAGTTTCTATTCTAAACTATTCTTCTTCTATAGGTTATATCGGCAAAAACTGCAGCTCTCCCATCTCTCGCTGCTCTCACAACCCCTGCCACAACGGAGCCACCTGCCACGAGCGCGGTGGCCGCTATATCTGCGCATGTATACCGGGCTACGGTGGTCACAACTGCCAGTTCCTCTTACCCGAGGTGCCCAAGGGTCAGCCTGTGGTGGACGGACCCGATTGGCGTTATTCCACATCAGAAGATGGAAATGTGGAAGACGAGGAGGACGACAACAGTGGGTTCCCGTGGACGGCCGTGTGCGCTGGTGTCTTCCTCGTCCTCGTGATCCTGATCGGCTGCTCGGTGATGATCGTCTACGTTCGGGTCAAACTGCAAGAGCGGCAGAGTCACCACAGCGACAGTGTCCACAGCGACAGTCGCGAGACCATGAACAACCTGACGACCACCAACAACTGCCTCCGCAGTGACAAGGAACTGGGTGCGATGATGGCGACGTCAGTTAAAAACACAAACAAGAAGGCAGACTACCACTCAGATCTCGCTGGGTCCCTGAGTGGCCTGAGTGCAGTCAGTGGGCTCAATGGATCTGAGAAGAACGGCTTTAAGACTCGCTATCCCAGTGTGGAGTACAACCTGGTCCATGAGATTCGGCCTGAGGAGCTGCTACTGTGTAAAGAAGAGGAGCACGATGAAACAGAGGTCAAATGTGAAATGCTGGATGAGTTTGACTCAGAGGAAAGATACAGGAAGAGGCAAAAAAGGTGCGTAGCTGTCAAAATCCATGTAAACCAAGTTTATGAAAACTGATTTAGCATTTGTTCTTTGAGGGGCTGCGTGTCTGAATCTGTTTTTAATCAGGTTTTGCTCTTTAACCCACAGTGACGGATCAGAAAACAAACTGGAGGAAGAGTCATCAGGCTGCAACGAAGCAAAGTATCAGTCGTCCAGCGAGCTGAACGACCACGCAGCAAGTGATCTCAAATACCAGTCCACCCGGGACCTCAAATACCAATCCACCAGCGACGTCAAATACCAGTCCACCAGTGATGCTGAATACCTCTGTCCCAATGACAGCAAGTATCAGTGCCCCACTGACACCAAATACCAGTCCGTGTACGTCCTATCGGACCAGAAGGATGAATGTATCATAGCTACAGAGGTGAGTTCACAGAAACAGATTTGTCTTTGTGGGACCGTAACTCTCCTCAGCACACACACACACACACACACTGCCGACTGAATGCAAAATGTACAAAACGCTGATGTTTCTTCTTCTCCCGTATTACAGGTATGATACTTGACCAGTTTCCTGTGGTCGGTGGCGTTTCGCACGCACACACACACACACACCAGCCCTGAGCAGTAGAGCTCAGCTTGTCTCCAGGAGGTTCTACTCCTGCTGTTTGCTGCTGTTCCCTGGGATTTTTTACCGGAGGACTTAGAGCCAAGGTGCTGCTGTGCCAACACAGAGTCAGTACCGAGTTGGTACTTTGCAGTACTATGGGTGAATACTAGACATTTTTGACCCTCAGTGCCATGGACGACGTACCAAAAGAAAAGTACTCGCGATTGTACAGACCTTGTACAGAAACAGCGCTGAGCAAATAAAGAGTGCTGGAGGAGCGATGAAGAACTATCTCCGTCGCAGTACTGGATGATTTTACTGCTTGTACCAGGATGAACTCTCCGCTCCAAGTATCGACTTGGATGCTGACCGATGATATTGTTGTACCGTGGTGTACTGATTGAATGAACAGTTTAGTACTGTTGTAGTACTGTTATGTGCAGTGTGAAAGCTGCTGCGGATATTGGACGGTTCATGTTCTGTGCAGTGCTGCAGAAGTGAGTTGTTAGAAATGTTAAAATTGCAGCTGCTAAGAATTCATTCGGAGTTTTCCTTGACAATTTTAAACAGCTTCACCAGCTTCACATCTTCTAACTCTGCAGCACTGACAGATGATGATGTTGGCTGAGCTGGTTCTCAGCAGAAAAAACAAAACAAAACAGAGAACTGAAGATTCCAGTAGTGACTGCAGATCGATCCGACATGGATCCTGTTGGGCCATACTGGCCTCTGACCCCTGAAGGTTTTTGATACACAGGGCAATGTTTTTGGGGCAGGGCGACTCAGGAAACACTGTCGTTATTTAGAGGACAAGCAAAGGGAGACAAAAGGACAGGATGGTTTAAATTGCTGCTCCATTTACCAAAAAAACAAACAAAAAAACAACAACAAAACAGGTGAAATAAATACAATTGTAAAAATTTGTCGTCATTTTCCCAACCTCTGATGATGCGGTCATGTTTCCAAGTGAGCTATAAAGGACTAGTCTTAACTGCCAAGACCTCATTGCACTATGGAGGTGTGTGTGGATGAGAGTGTGTGTGTGTACAGAAGAGGTGATGTCATTGTGTGGTGTCAGATGTATGCACTGCCCTTTCCCCCCTTTTTACTCCCACGTCTTCCACTATTATTAGCCAATTGAAGGACACCATCACCCTGCCTGCCATTGGTTTGGATCAATTTATTTGTTTTTTATTTTATTTGTTATCTAAAGAAAGATGTATTCCTTTAATTTAATGATGTAATTATTTGTGTTCTTATTTTTGTTGTGATTCTTTTTTTGTTAAATCTGTTATAATTTAAGTTGGACTGTTTTTATTTGGCAGATAATGTATGAATGAATGTATGTATGTATGTATGAATGTATGTATGTATGCATGTATGTTAGGCACTTGAGACCACTGTGACTGTGTTGTATTTAAGAGAGAAGTCGTATGTACAGAGCCTGTCATTTTTATTACTGGAGAAACAGCGCAATATTTTTTTTTTCCAAAATAAAAGAGGAATGAAATATAGACGATCTGGTGTTGAGTGATTTCTTTTTTTTTTTTTATTCAAGATCACATTCATTTAAAGAAACAACTTGCACAGCCATTTTTACATGGTGAGTTCTAACATATTTAATCTGTGGGGTAAGTGATGGTATTTGCATACGTCCGTGTATGTGTGTGTGTGTGTCTGAGTGTGAGAGAGAGAGAGAGAGTGTGTGAGTTTGTCTGACACAGCAGAAGACTGTCTCCTTGTGGAACCACTAAATGAGACAAAGACACACCCCATAATCATAGACTGCTTAGCTGGCCTCCTCTGAAGCCAGAGTCATCTCTTTGCTCTTTGTGTGTATTTGTGTGGGTGTATGAGTATGAGAGAGAGAGAGGGAGAGAGAGAGAGAGAGAGAGAGGGAGAGAGAGAGAGAGAGAGAGAGAGAGTCTTCATGTACTTGGCTGTGTATATATATTTTTATTACTTTGTCTTGTTTGATGTGTTTGACTTCTCTACAAGCTTCTTTAAGGAGTCTCCCTCTCTCCCTCTGTGTGTGTGTGTGTGTGTGTGTGTGTATATATAAGTAGAGGGGTATTTATAGCTGGGAAGAGAAACCACCAGTCTGGATTTAGTCCTGGGTGCCCCTGCTCAACTACTTTGTGTGTGTGTGTGTGTGTGTGCTTGTATTTGTTATGTCTTTGGGACCTTTTTTGTGGCATGAACTCTGACCTTGTCAGGACTAGCAGTCCTCATGGAGACCAAAACCTGGTCCTAATGAGGCAGAGTATCATTTCTGAGGAGCTGGTTAAGTTTGGGGCTTAGATCTAAAGTGGGGGGGAGGAAAGTCAAGTCAAAACTGTAGAGTGTAACGTTTATCAAAATCAGCTCCACATGACTCTCGGTATATTATCAGTACCTAATTCCACCCCGTGATATTCCCACACTGCAGACAGGAAGTCATTCATTTTATGTCGTGACACATGGAAGCAATGGCATTATGTGCTTGTAAAAAATGGAGACGGCAGCGTGACTAGAAAAACACAAAGAAGTGTCAATGAAAAGTATCAGAAGTGAATTCAAAACTGATCAAAAACCAAGTCTTTGAGTAGTTGGAGAAATGTTTCATACCTCCACCTTCCCCTGGGAATCCCAGGTTACGTCACAATACGATACGCGATACATGGTCCACGATACCAATAATATCACGATACAACGATAAAGTGATAATCAATATATTGCAAGATAATCACGTAGCGATACATCACGATATCTGTCTAATTGAAGGAAACAGAACGTTGGTGAAAAGTTTAAAAGTGCAGGATTTCTCTATTTATTCACATCATAGAGAACAAAGTGCATAAAGTCTATGTATTAATGGATTGAGTGAAGGGGCATCACTTAACGTAGCTTTCTCTGCCATTATCCCGCTGTAAACTCCCTCTTCTTAGGCCAGGTAACTTACACCCAAGTTTCCCTCATTCATTTGAGCAGCGCCACTACAAGGAGACGTGACGTAGCAACACGCTGGCAGGGACTGCTGGCTTAAGAGCACTAAAATATAGATATCTGCCGTGGCGTAGTGATTTTCGAGAAAGGATGGTGATATATCACCAAATCGATATTTTGACCCACCTCTAGTATACACACAAGCTTTTCCTCAGTCAGGTCTGATAGTTTTGCTTGACAGAGCCTGTTTATAGATGAAAGACAAAGCAAACAAATAATGTTACTTTCACTTTTTTTGTTTGTTTCACAAAGACCAAACAGAGTCAGAACAGTAACATCAAACTAACTCAGTATATTGATACAACAAAAGCTCCGTCAGTGAAGTTTCCTCTGACCTCACAGGGCAACACTTCACCGCACTGTGACTTGTCCGTTGGTTGTCGACACAGTAACTGTTGCCTTTCCAACGACTGCAACTGTGACTGCTCAGAAAATGATTTGTTTGTGTTGCGCAAGCAGCGGGCAGTTGTTAGCACATACCATGCTAAGCTTTTTAACTTCACTTTCTTTTCAGGGCCACAATAGGTTTTCGCTGAGTTGGAAAATCACAGGAGACAGGCTTAAAGCTGGTCTTTTGTTGCAGCTCGGCCGTCCTCCAGCCACTGAACAGTCGCACACTCTCGCATCCTCCCTCTCTGCATCTCACTGGTGTCAGTGGTCAGACAAAGCCCCTGGTCACTGGCTGCCAAGGAACAATATCTTTTTGCACTTCTGAGAGGAACATCAAAACTCCCTTATGGTGAAACATACACATCGGCACATAGACATACTGTATATTTACGTGGGCTTGTTGATTCCTCTCATGTAGAACTGTGGTACTGAGGATTTCTGTTTAAGTCATGATGGATGCCTACTACAGGAATAATTGTGGATTGAAGAAGATTAGGGCCACATAGGGACACATTTCTGAGAAAAAAGTCAGAATTCTGAGACAAAATTATGTCTTTAGTCCCTGCAGTCTAGAAAAAAAGTCAGTGAGAATAAAAAAAAGTAAAAGTTCTCAGACTTCTGAGAAATTGGTCAAAATTCTGACTTTAATCCCAGAATTCTAGAAATAAGTCAGAGAGATTTATGACTTTAATTAATTCTGACTTTAATCGCAGAATTCTAGAAAAACGTCAGAAGCAAAAGTCAGACTTCTGAAAAAAATGTCAAAATTCTGACTTTAATCTCTTTACTTGAAACTTTAAACTAAACTTTAATTACTTTGATTTCATTTTGTTTTGACATATGGCCCTAATCCTCTTCCGTAGTATTGCAATGTGTCATAAAATGATAATATATGATCTTTTTTTACGCTCTCCCTCTCTCCTCACACACACACACACTTTTTTATTCTGACAGGGAGTAGGCAGGACCATATCTAATCCACTGAACAGGCTGTTTAAGTGTGTCTCTGCTATAATCTGATTAATCTGTCCATTCATACCCTCCTCTTCTCGTACAGATTAGTTTCAGTGTGTGTGTGTGTGTACTTGTATGTATATCTTTGTGAGGACCAGAAACTTAAAACCATAGGACGCGAGGACATTTTGGCTGGTCCCCACAACTTTAAATGGCTTGTTCAGGAAGACTTGGTTTAAGTGTTAGGGTTAGAATTATGTTTATGTTAGGGTTAGGATTAGGTCAAGGGTTATGGATAAGGCTTTGTTAAGGCAATGCAGTGTCCTAAGAAGAATAGCTGTGCAAACCTGTGTGTATGTATAAAAAGACTCTTTGTAAAAGGACAACAAAGACAGAAAAAAAAGGCAGCTCACACTTGGCCACTGACCCTTGTTGTTGTGAGGAGACTTACTGACATAAATCATTCCCCAACTTCTTACCTTAACCATCACTACTATAACCCTAAACTAATCTTAATTCTAACCTGAACCCTATTCAAATCTCGTCTAGTGGACTATTAGATGTGAAAACTACCTACAAATGAGGTTGGAGTGGACTGGACTATCAGAACCCATGTGGCTTTTTGCACGTGCGCCTGCACTGAACATTGTCCTCATCCTCATTTTTGCCGCATGTTGAGCAATCATGTTGTTTCACAGCTGTCACATAAAATTCAGACTGAAGACACTTGTATTGATGATGTGAACGGTCAAAGTTCCTCTTAAAAATAGAGTTTAGTACATGGATACAGGGGAAAACCTGTACCCATGATATAAAACTGTAGAACAAGTCCTTCAAGGTGTTCTCTTCTGCTCGATAGCAAAACATTTGTAGCCCAGATCTGGCTTTTCCACTACATAGTCCCAGCTCGCCTCACCTCAGCATGGCACGTCTTGTGAATGACTCCTCCAGTGACGTCACTCTCTGACCAATCAGTGGACAGCAGTCTGACGATGTCACGCATAGTATCAGCTCGCTTGGAACCTCGCCAGAGAAGGTACTAAAAAAAAAAAAAAAGTACTAGGTACTACCACTAATGGAAAAGCAAAAAACTGTACCGTGCCAAGCTGTGCCGAGCCGGAACGTGTCATAGAAAAGCACCAATACTGCGTGGAATGATGGCACTGGGACGGTCGACTCCTGTTTGCCAGATGTAGGCCACAACCTGGCCACTGTATCGCTGCCACATGTGAACCAGAAAAACAGATTTGTTTCCAGATAGCCGGGACACATTTGTTGCATCATACAGTATGTGGGCCAACTTAGGCTCACACGCACATTAACAAGTGCCTATACTGTGCTGTATTGCTGCCAAAGTGGGCACAGATATGTTTTAAAATAACACAATTCATGCATTATCTGTGATGCACTTTAGGTTTACATCCACATAAGCCAGTATCAGTTCTACCACATCTTTACCAAAGGTGGCCCAGATTTGTCTAAAGATATTTGAGCCATATTTATTATTATAAACTACTATTTTGATAAACAATTATTTTGTAGCATTTATTTTTTTAAAGAATTAAAATAACTTTTTAATTCTTTTAAATGTGAATATTTCCTGGATTCTTTGTTCAATAAAACTAAAACTAACTCATTAAAACTGAATCATTTTGGTTTGAGGACAAAAAAAAAAAAAAAAAGACATTTGAGAACATAATCATTTCCAGATTTGAGAAACACTGATCAACATCTTTCATGCCTTTTTGATTTGTTTGATTTTTATATTATGTTTATTTGATCTGGATACCACATTGTGCTTAAACTTGTAAACTGTTTTATACATAACATTGTTGTTGTGTGAAATGGTTCAGAAATGTCAGCTCAAAAGCATTATTTACCTTCTATGTCACTTTGAACAGTGTATCACTGTACATGTGAAGCCTTTATTTTCTTAATGTCACGACAAAACAAACAGTGACTCACTGACTTTCACTCTCTCTCCATTATTAGCATTTCAACAGAGAGAGAGCGTCACTGACAAGCAATTTTTGGGCTAAATCTTGTGGGAAAACACACATTTCTCTCTCAGCCTTCCTCCATTGTTGAAATTGAACAAACGATGTGACCACAGCAGTCCGAGTCGCACAATGACAGACAGCTTATTCAGCTACTTCATCTGTCGCTGCTCCCCAGGGACCAGGCTCAGATCTTTTCCCACTGCTCCATCTCCATCTTTCTACCCCTCACGCTTCCTCTTTCTCTAATTGTTTCTCTTTCTAATATCTGCAAATGTGTCTCCATTACATTTCATGTCCATTTTTATCCTGTATTTTTTGTTGTTGTTTTTTTTTTTGTTTTAACCGGAGTCAAACGTGATTAAAGTAAACCCCATTTCTCTTTGTGAGCTTTGTTTTTATTTATTTTTTGCTTATTGTCATCTCTCCCAGGGGGTTTTAGCGCTTGTAAAGAGAGTCATTCCTTCAGAGACACCAGCTTCCATCAGTGCCTTCTGGTCATTACTGGTGCATGGTGGGAACAGCTTGGCGAGGACAATGATTGGCTAGAACAATGAAACTGGGGGCAACACAAAGGACACGCCCACTGCATGATGGGAAAGAGCCACGGAGGAAGCAGATGTTGCCACTGAGGACACAGGAGGGGAGAGAGCAGCACACACACACACACACACACTGTCTTTCTCTCTTCCACTCTTAAGTAACAGGTGAAACAAGGCACCATCACCAGCTTTTGACTGAATCATCGTGTTGCTCTGTTCCTGCTGATCCTCTCAAATTCTTCCCGGTTAAACCGAATTTTCCATCAAATTATAATCTGTTTAGTGTCTCTGTGTTTGTCATTAAAGTGGCATTTATTCTGGCAACATTCCCATGCTGCACACAGGAAGTGATTCATTTAATGACAAGATAAATGGAGGCGCAAATTCATCATATAAGCACAAACCGTATCAAATAAATTCCATTAGCTCATTGCACCTTATGTACATATTTTGTGTTTGTGTTACTGTATACATTTTCTAGGTTACATGTTGGATTTTTCTATTTAAATGCACCATAAAGCCAAGTCAAATTCCTTATATGTGTAAATGTACTTGGCAATAAATACCAATTCTGATTCCAATGTTTTATAAACTGTTTAAATCTGACTCTGGAAGAACCACTGATGAAACTTCTATTATTACACAATAGAAAAGCTTACTTGTATTACATTTTCTTTTTGCAGCATATTCTCTTGAACTCCATATGCCCATGCACAATGTAGTCAATATACATGGCATGTAGTCTGATCTACTGGGATTCTGACACACAACCATTTCTTTGGTTTACAGAGAATGGTGTACAAAAAGAGAAAATGTCTGATGAGGTCAGGGGTTAAAGAGGACAGAAAGTAACTCAAATAACCACTCGTTACAACCAAGGTATGCAGAAGACCATCTCTAAATACACTTGTAGCAGAAGATGCCACTCCTGTCACTTCATTAGGTGTTTTGTGTGTCACTGAATGCAGTTTAACCTGCCACAAATTCCTATCCAGCTTCACTTTGTTTCCACAACTTATCAGTTTGTAAGTTAAGATTGTACATTTTTATTAATTTTATTATTTACTGACTGACTTTTAAATTTATGGGTTTTTTTGTATATTGTGGTTCAACTATTTTCGGTTTATTTTGGTATGTAGTCATTCTTACCTGAATGTGTATGTTTTCTCAGTGAAACACCTGTGCTATATGAATGAAATAAACTTGAAATGTGATACTGTTGCACCAAATCAAAAGACATAGCAACTCAAAGCACATCACACAGTCTTATAATATAACACAGAGGTAATACAAATGATTTAATACATCCCTAAACAGTATTTATTTTTGTATTTATTTAAAAGATATTTGGACAATTTTCCTCTTTAGTTTATTTTCTAATGCAATCCACTTCACATTATTTCACTAGACTTATTCCAATTTCCCTTCTGCAATCCATCATATCTACTTAAAGCTTTTTAATTAAATTCAGGGGCAGAATAAATTTGTACTTCCCAATATGGAGGCGCTTTGGCATCTTTGTCGCCGTCTGCAGCCTTGGTTTAGCCGGTTGGCCTTTACACACCAGTCTTATTTTTACAGGGTTGTCAGTTCATGGGAATACACGCCTTTCCTCAATATGCCCATTCACGACGGCTAGACAAATTAGACGGCAAATTCACACAATAATACTCGCCAGTTCTCTCCATGGAGACAAAAACGGAGAACAGCTTGATGGGAACAGATCTCCCTGTGTTCACCGGCGGTGCCATGAGGGAACACTCGTCCCTTTAATTTAAAAAAACAAAACACTATAAAACAATTGAGACGTCACCGGGGTGGCCACATTTGATAGACAAAAAAAAAAATTGGGTTAGTAGGTCTGATCCTCTGAGACAACAGGTGGGGCTGAGATGTAGTAAAGCGTGCTGAGGGATGTTTGTGTGGTTGTAGGCAGCGTGTCTGTGTGTACGCTCTTTGTTTCCATGAATGTGGCGTGTATGTGTGGGAATGGACCTTGGTCTGACTTGTTGATTAATGGCCAGTGTGTGTATGTGTGAAACGGCTTTCGGTCCTGTTTCCATGCTAATGAGTACCAGCAGATGGGAGAGAGAGAGAGAGAGATGGAGAGAGGGAGGGAGGGAGAGAGAGAGAGAGAGATGGAGAGAGAGAGGGAGGAAGAGAGAGAGGAGGCTGGACCAACAATGAACAAACACACCAGCAGCCGTACAACTTAAGAGTAAAGAAACTCTCCTGTAGAGATCTTATTTTCAGCAGAAAACAACAACATTTTGTAGGAGACTTCCAGTTTGGCAATACTGGGCAGTAGTTAGGATCACTCAGCTGGTTAATGGTAAATGATCTCTCTTTGTATAGCACTTTTCAAGTCTTGATGACCAAACAGAGCTTTAAGGCCCTGGTATACCCAACGTGCATCATTCCCAATGTATTCCCAAGTAGCGCATGCGCAAACTGAACTTCCGCTCCACCAGTAGGTGGAGTATTAAGCCCCGCTCACCAAGCAGAAGAACCATTTCGACAACAGAAGAAGCAGTCGCCAAGGATAGTCATTCGACCCTCGACCTGGTGACCCTCGAACCGGCTGACACGCCAACTCCCCTGGCCGACAGACCTTTCAGTGAGCCGCTCGAACCAGACATGTCCAAGGGAGCTGCAGCATTGTTCTCTTCTTCTTCTTCTTCTTCTTTGGTAGGAATGCGTCCTATGCCCTGCGTCCAGACTTGTACCACTACCCGATGGTGAATTGGGATACTACAGGACCCTGACACACGGGTATACCAGGGTCTGCGATATTCAACGTGCAATGGGGAGAGCAATTCGGGAATCGAAAACCCTTGACCTTCCAGTTGAAAGACAATTCGCTCTATCACACAACCACCGTCGCCGTGGCAGGTCAACATTTTTGAAAGATAACATGACTTATACAAAAGCAGGTGTCATGTATGCAGTCAGGGGTTGCTATAACAGTTGGTTTAAGCGCAATTTTAATGTTTTTTTTTTTTTTTTTTTAATGGTACGGGCCGCAAACAAGACGGGAAGTGCAGTATGAACCTTTTTCCTTACACCTACAAGGAAATGCTTCACTCGTGGGAGAAAACCTAACATTTCAAGAAGCCACAGAAGTGTCTTTAGTGTATGAAAAGTCCTTTTTTCAAATGACACTGCCTTGTCTTTAATTATGTGTCCTGTAAAGCACTTTCTAAATTTTGTGTGAATTAATGTTATTTTTTGGTCCATAAAATGTCAGAAAACTACACTCAAAATAGTCGATTAATGATTAATTGTAGTGATTTGAAAGATGCTGTACAAATAAAGTTTGGATTATTATTACAAATATTATTATTATTATATGGTTGATGTTTATGGTGAAATCACATTTCATAGTTTCAGGCAGTGCAATTGCCTTCAAGAGACGATCAGACTGGAGGAAACTCACAGGAAACTTTAAACGTCCACGGTCTTAAGAAAATATTTTTGGTTCTTTGTCAATCGATCATCGCCCTGTGCAAATCCAACACAGACCGTTCCACTTGAAAACACAGGGTCATTTCCAATTTGTGTGCTTCCTTGCCAGTTGTTATTTGGATTCATGGCTACAACGTCAAAAAAGCGCAAAACAAATGTTGCAAAAGTCGAAAAGTTCAGCTGTAGAAACATGACAGCGCACGATGGCAACCTCCACAACTAAGCAATTCTTCTCATTTTAAAGCAAATATATACTAATACAAGTCGTATATTCATTTTCAGCCAATAACCTCTCATACGCGGACCCACAGGCGGCATGGAATCAAAACCCGCCACAAATATAAAGTCTCAGTCCAGTTTGTTATTTCAGTGTTAACCTACATGTAGCAGCAGCAGAAAAAAAACGGTTGACTGTGAATGACTGGCCTCCGAGACAAACATATGAGTTACAGGAGAAGATTGCTGACAAGGGGAACCTCTGCCAACACACACTAACCACCCCGAGTCAAAGGAAAATAATTCACACAAAGTGTGATACGAGCCAAACAAGTCATGAGGAACATTCATAAAGTGCCTGTGTGTGTGTGTGTGTGTGTGTGAGATAGACAAACTCCTGAGGAATGCTTTAAGTGCTGTAGTAGCTGCGAACAGGAAATGGATTCCCAGAGACAGGAAGTAACTTCGTGGAGAGAGGAAGTGTTTGCCAGTATCCGCCCTCTGTCTGCTGCTACAGGGAAGGAAGGAGAGAGAGGGGGGAGTCAGGATGGGTTGAATCGGAGAGAGTTGTTTCATGAAAGAGAGAGGGAGCAACAGAGTGTAATAGGGGGTGAGAGGGAGATTCGGATGACACCTGATCTGATGGAGGGGAAAACAAAACAGATTCCAGCACTGAGTGTCATTTCTGCTCCTGCATATCTGAACACGGATATCTCATAACAACCACGAAAAACTCTTTTCATTCATCTTCTACCGCTTTGTCCTCCACATGAGGGTCACTGAGGCTAATCCCAGGGTAAACCCTGGACAGGTCACCACTCCATCACAGGGTCACACAGAGACAAGAGGAGAACATGCAAACTCCATGCACGTTTCGACTGGGTCGCCAGCCCGACCTGGGTCTTTTTGCTGGAAAGGCAACAGTGCTAACCACTGCACCAGCCGTATGGCCAAACCCATTTCACTCACTCGTTCACCCATCTTCTCTCTCATATTCCAAAGACAGCCAAAACAGTGTCCTTGCCAGATCGTAATCAAAATCACTGGCAGACTCGGCGGAGTTCACCCAGGCCTCGGCACAAAGCCACATGTTTTTGTAGGAAAGTTAACAACTTGGGACAGAGAAACACATCAGTTTTTGCTTCTACCATACTTAGGCAAGTTATGTGTTGTATGTATGTCTGTCTTTTAACATGTTACGTCCACACTGCATCCAGGAAACTTGGAGCTGCACGGTGCAGGAACAGCAGCAGCTGTGGTTGAACATGATGCCCTGTAGTCAGGCAGTGGTTTAGGGGAGTGCTTGAATGGCAGAGGACACGTTTTTATTATTGAATGATCACGTTTTAAGAGAAGCTGATATGTATGAACTTTTAATGTAAATGTAAAAGTTACACTCTACAGTTTGAATACATGTCTTACGTAATTTGACTTTACAATGTATGAGTGGGTCTGTATGTGTTCGATTGTGTTGGTGGCTTTGCGAGGACCAAAAATCGTATAAACTATAGGGCGTGAGGACATTTTGGCAAAGTGAGGAAATTTTGGCTAGTCCTCACATCTTTAAAGGGCTTGTTGGGACCTGGTTTTAAGGTTAGGATTAGGCACTTAGTTGTGATAATTAAGGTTAGGGTAAGGGGCTAGGGAATGCATTATGTCTATGAGTGTCCTCACTATGAATAAAGTGCAAACATGCGTGTGTGAGTGTACTCGGTGTGTGAGCTGATGTATGTACCTGTATGGAATTAGTGACCACTCTGTATGGTGTGTGAGTGAAGACAGCATATGGGCAGTGCCCTCCCTTCCTGTTCGGAGGGGAACAACGTGGTTCTATGTGAAACACAGTTTGAACTCTGACCTCTGTGGATCTCACACACACACACACACACACACATAGATACATCCACTCTCTCAGCCGGCCAGCTGTCCTCACTGCCCGACTGTCCCCACACAGAATGAGAAGGAGCGGAGGTGAGAGTGGCAGTCAAGCAGACGGAGTGGATTGTTTTCTCAGGCTGGAATTCACTCTGACTTTTTTAAACCCACGTGTTACCCAGCAGGGAAACCAACACACGCAAGCAGCAGCAGCAGCAGCAGCAGCAGCAGCGACAGCGGCAACAGACCGTTCTTATCCCTCTTTAACTGTAGATCACATCTGATCCTCACCTTGATCAGCTGTAATCCTACAGTGAAGAAAACAGTAAAGAACAGGCACCAGATGTTCTTTCCTTTTTCATTGCGGTTGTTTTAATTCACTCAAAATGTCTTTTTGAAATTTGAGGTAAGAGAAAAGAATGGCACAATCCATTCTAGAACTCACAACCATCTATTTTCTACGAAATCCTATCCCATGATAGACAGGACACATACCATCACTACCACATGTACATACACTCAGTGGCCACTTTATTAGGGACACAGGACACCTAATAAAGCGTCTGCTTTAGGTTTGACTTTTTGTTGTGGTTGTGTGTGAAAATCCCAGTAGTTATATGCCATGTTTAGAGTCACTTAAATCACCTTTCTCCCCCATTCCGATGCTCAGTCTGAAATTGAACAGAATATCTTAACCACATGAGTTACTGCCATATTAATCTACTTTCTTCAGAAAAAAGAACAATAAATAAACAAATACATTTCATAATGACTCATATTAGTCCTACAAAAACATATGTGCACACACACACATGCAGGCGGACTGAATTTGCATCTGCAGCAAAATCATATAGTGATGAACATCCTGTGTCTTTCTTATGGAGGTAAATAATGGCATGTTGCTTCATGAAATAAAACATTAATACAATTATATTAATCTTCTGGTATCTAATCTTATGGTTTCTGGTGGTGTTTCTTTACTGCAGTGATTCTGCCACAACTCAAATTGAACTAAAATAAAAATGTTTTACTTATATAACTTCCTCCACTGAGATAAATGTACATAGTTGTGGCCTTTTGTTGATTTGTTATTCTTAAATTCATTTTAAATTCAACTTTCAGTCTCTTACGAGTCCTCTTTTTTGCCATCACATTTACTGTTGTATATATATATATGTTTACTCCAAATAAGGCAACCATTGTTTGCATTACTTGAAAGAAAAAAGCACAATTCTCAGAGTAGAGAAGACACTATCTCCATAACTGGGTTAACATGACCAGCCAAAAGCTTTGTGTGATTTCAGTCACGCAGCTTTCAGTGGCTTTATTGCTTTGTTTATAGTTCAAACCTTATAAAAAAAAAAGACAACTGCTCCAGAAAGTGGAGATTCTCCAAAAAACAGACCAAATGCCTGTGATCACATGACTGTCAAACCTCAGCATTCTTGTTCCGCTCACCACAATGAAGCAACAGACGTCACTTTCAAGCTCCTCCGCTCTGAAGAAACATCTGTGTTTGGCGGGTGAAAACTCCAGCCTCACCGAGACATAGAACATATAGAAGGTGGCTTTTATTTTCAGATGCAGATGTAATACTAATGTTGTTTTAAGGGTTGCAACAATTATTTGATTCATCAATTATTTATCGATCTATTATTAATCTATTTTATTTTGGTGTTTTATAACTCAATAATTAAAACAAACTTTCTGATTTTCCAGCTTCTTACATGAGAATATTTTATGGTTTTTTTTGCTCCACGTGACAAAGAAGTCAATTAACATTTTCTGATATTTTGTGGATTAAATAAGTAATCAATTAATCGAGAAGAGAATTGACAGTTTAATCAATAATTACAATAATCGTTAGTTGTTTTTATGACACTTTTCAAACAGGATAAAATAAGCAATTTATATGGAAAAAAAACATGTATAAAAACAAAAATAAAAGCATAAAAATCCTTATTGATGAATAGAAATGCTATAATAATGAAACAAATTACAAATGCTGGCAATAAGACCATGTGCTAAAATTAAAAATAGGTTTAAACATAGCTTAAGATGACTGGACGGGAATATTTAGGGCTGAGGCTGTGAAGTGGCCTTTGTAGGATCCACCTCAAACTGTGCTCCAGTTGTTAAACTAAGACTTTGCTTGAGTAGCCTGACAACCAAATGGTACACAGCAACATCATCATGAGCAGCAGGTCAATTGTTTTGAGCAAAATGTAGCCGTTAACTTAAATAAAACATTCTGTTGTTGTACATGTGTACAGTATCACTGTCCCATTCAATTTCTGTCAGACTGACTGGCTGACGTGATGTTGGCTGATTATGGAAATATGAGCCATGAGTTATTGTCTCAACAAATGCATCATTAGACTCTGGTTTAAGGACAACGACATTGCAACTATTGATACCACAGACTTGCAACAATTGTGGAATCAAAATACAAATTGAATCTGCACCCAAGTATTGAGATACAATTAATTCCTGACAAAAAGGATATCGTCCCTACCCCATTGTTTACTGTACCCCCTTGATCAAAAAAAACAACTTTCTTTGAGCAGATTTTCAGTATAACAGAGTAAATTTTGTGTTCTACTGCACCAAAGTTAAATACTATATCCTTAAATTCAACACATTGTACGTCAATGTAATTTAACCTGTACTTAACTGCATTTAACAGATGTTTTCAAAAGCAAAAATCACTCTTTAATCATAATAATTATCAATATCAAGTGATTTTAAAATGTTTTTAAAGATTGTACAGCCCTCGGTGTACTAAAATAAAGTTTTTCTTTTCTTTCAAACATTAAAAAACAAACCGATGAATAGAAATTCTCTTCTAGCACCCGACAACCCTCCCTGAACCCCAGATGTTGCGAGTCCCGTGCTCCTCCTTTCTCCTTCGCAACTGTTTGATCCTCTAAATGCCTTTTCAGAGAGTAACGGCTACAACAAGAGAACACAATGAGAAGGAGAGGCAGGATGAACAGCAGAGCGGAGGAGGAGGAGGACAAGAGGATGAGGAGAGAGAGAGAGAACAGGGAAGAGATGAGGTGAGGGACAGAGCAAGAAAGAGGTGAAGAGGAGAGGAGCAGCAGCTGGCAGGTGTCAGGAGTCACAAAGGACCATCTGTCCATCCAGAGCTACACCCACACACACAGGGAGTATATTAAATCTTCCTCACAACAGCATGCCACTACACTGCTTACAACATTAACAGCCTCCTACTGTATATAATTATGTTTGCAATACAATAGTACAGTGTGTAAAATATAGGAACATCTGTGGGTGAAGATTCATGTTGCAACTTCTAGCACTCCTGGGCCTCGACTTGACACTTTTTTTTTTGGCTTTTCTATTAGTGATAGTACCTGGTGCTTTTATTTATTTTATTTTTTTAGAACTTGCTCTGGTGAGGTCAACAGACCTCCGGGCCAATTTTCTAGCTATCATAAGCGGTCTAGGAGTTACGGTAATGAGAAGGTGATGACATAATTGGTAACAGAAGGGTGATTCTGTGATAATCAATATATTGCAAGACAATCATAAAGCGATAAATCCCGATATCTGTCTGAGCTGAATAAAACAAAACGTCTATTTATTATTTATTCTATTTATTCACAACATAGAGAACAAAGTGCATAAAGTCTATGTGTTGAACGTGGATGAGGCATCTCTTAACGTAGCTTTCTCCACCATTACCCTGCTGTAAACTCCCTCTTCTTCAGCCAGGTAACTTCCACCCAAGTTTCCCCCATTCATTTGAGCAGCGCCGCCGTGAGGAGACGCGAAGTAGTGAGTGACGCCCGGTGAGTGAAACTGGAAGACACTGTTTACTTTAGAGCGCCTTCATTTGTTAATTACAATATCAGTATTTGCATTGGCACACTGCTTATCACATTACACAGGGAGGGATGATCAAATCAATATTTTGACCCACCCGTACTTCTTAATTGTGTACATTTAACTCAAAGTTTTAATATTTGAACTTTCCCCATAAGTTTCAATAGACACCCAAATTTCAGATTAAAAGTAGTAATAGTAGAGATCTATTCAGGATTTAATCAGTCAACCTTATTGTTTTAACTCTATGCTGTGTGTTAAGATGGTCAGATTACTGAGCTGCTAAAAAAAAAAAAATCACTCATGAAACTTGCACTTTTAATTGACTGACGTTATAAAAAGAGTGTAGTGTAGTGTAGTGTATAAAAACAGTGGATTGCTCTGCTCACCACAGCTGACTGTGACTGCAGGAGGAAGAAATGTCAATATTCTCCTCCTCTAATGACATTTCACAGTGGACAAATAAAGAAAAAAAACTTGTAAAAGCTGATGTAGCTACATGCTGGTTTCACGTGTAAACACTATTTTCCGATCACCGGTTTCCGCCTCGGTGCTAAAGCTGCTTAGGGCAGCGGCGTGAAAACTCAAGACTCTTCTGTAGAATGAAGACACTTTTCCTTCCACTTGCCTTCTGTCACTATTTTCTCTCTCCTCCCCTCAAATACAAACACTTTCACTTTAAAAAAACAAAAAAAACAAAACACACTCACTGGCACCATCCTCCCCGTTCACTTGACTCCACTTTCTCCCCTGTGCCAGACAGACCAGACGTATGCGACCAGCTGCATACAGCTGTGTCCTCACACTCTTTGACAACATCTTTACAGGCTTTAGACGGTATCACACACACACACACACACACTTTAAAATACCTCCAGGGCAGCTGTTCTCTGACAACACACACAAAGACATTTTTTAACGTTACACACTGTTCATATTCTATTCCTTCAGTAACATGTATTAGTCGTTTGGTCCATAAAATGTCATTAGTGTTAGTCAAATGTCCAAAATAATTCAGTTTTGATTACTTTGTTATATGGAGCAAAGGAAGCAGAAAAGATTCACATGTAAGAAGCTGAAAAGTCAAGAGAAACTTGATATAATTCTTTAACCTCTTCATCCCTGACTCTCTCTGCAATTACAAGCTCTATGTGAATGATCTTGGTATCATAATAAAGATAAGAACACTTGTGAGATGCCATAGATACGGGGCACAGTTGGTTTTGTATATTATCAAACTTTGAATCAGGTAAACTCATACGTGTGTATACGGCTCAAGCATGACTTATAAAAACCTGGCATAAAAAAAAAGACCATTTTTCACAGCAGATTTTATAGTGGGACAAACAGGTGTCACCAATAGCATTAAGTCGGGTTACACCCAGGGTCGTGCTAGGCTAGGTCACACTAAATACTCGACACTTTAAACTGAAGATGGTTTTATCTCCTCATATTCCTCTTAATTTTGTCATATGTATATGTATGTATGTATGTATGTATATATATATATATACATATACATATACACACACATATATTGTGTTTTTTAATACATTAACTGCAGTTCTGTTGTTGATGTGTAAGTTTTTCTCAGAATAGTTCTCTCCAAATTCAAGTGTAGATATTTGGGTGAACAGTGCGTGAAAACTGGAAAAATAATGTCTGCGGTGCAACTGTGATGTGGTGAACTCTGAAATGCAAACGTGAATTTGTATTTTTATACTTGTCTTTTATCTTTGCGTGGAGGAATTGTCTGCTCTGCCTCTTGCCTTGGATCGTCCTTTGATGGATGAATAAAAGGATAATGAATTGTCCCACATTGGTCGTACCAAAGTAAATCAAATTTTGGAGAGTAAAATAATCCACGTGAATACACGTCAGAGTTACACACAGAGAAACAGAGTCAACTAATGACACCACATCAGGCATCAGGGCTGTTTATTATACAGGGGGCACTACAAAGCATGTTTGCTTCTATCTATTCATTTATCGTTTCATTTACTTTTTCTTTTTTTAAAGCTCTGTTTTCAATTTGTGGTGACAGTTGTAAATGCAGATTGACACAACAGTGTCACAACATCAAGCCTGCTTCAGGTTTTCTATTCAGCAGCACTGACCATGTTAAAGCCTTCCATTGAAAACCACTCGTCACAGAAACCACAGACCAGGACTACAGGATTAGGTTGTGGTTTTTTTAATAATATTGCTGAGGCAAGAGAAAAATAGGAAATATGATATGTATGCTTCATTGTTCGTGAAAGAGGGAACAAATAAGAGTATTTTTATTCTTCAGCTCATTTTAAACAGATGAAAACAAAAAAGGATTCTTCCTGGTGCTAAAATAAGCTAAAACTGATTATTTTCATTATGAATTATTAGTCAAGATTTAATGTATAAATGAATGAAATGTCAAACAATTGAGAAACATGTTGATTGTTGTTTTACTCCCAAACCCTCAAAGCGACAACGTCCTCAAGTGTCTCGTTTTGTCCAAAAACCAAAGACATTCAGTTTTCTGTCACAGAGCAAATTTCCATTGTACAGACAATCAGTATATCGTGAGTGTTGTGACTTAAATATCATATGGTGGTGTCTCTGGTAATTCCCCTACTTTTTTCAGTAAAAATAATGTCTATACTAAAACTACCTAAAACAGGTCATGAATGAAAAAAAAAAAGGTTTTATTGACTTTTCTACATGTATCAAGCTCACTGTATGTCACTTTGTTGTCTTGAAAGGTGATTATAAATTAAATGTATTATTACCTTCACTGAGGAGGTTATGCAATTGTTTGTGTCTGACGTGAGCAGCATAATTAAAAAAGTAAAAAGACAGATATAATTACTTTTTTTTCTGGAGATGTACATTAAGTGAGAAATGATTATGTTTTTTTTTTGGTGGTGATCAGGACACATCCTGATAAGGAATTTTTCAAACTATTTATCAAACTCATGAAATAGGGAAGTGGGAAACTGAGCAGCCTTGGCAGAGGTTTTTGTTGTCGGAGTGTTTTCTCCGGTTATTACAGTGTCCCATTCAGCATGGCTTCACAGCCTGTAAGATCATTTATTTTCCTGGCTTCAGACATTCTTGTATAATTACCAAATAAAACACACAAATAGCAACAATGATGGATTCTCACGCCTCTCCATCTGGACTGACCATTCCTCAAGTCTAACACAACAGGCAGGTGACACACACACACACACACACACACACACAGAGGGAATGTAGGAATGTTAAAACAAATGTTGACGTTTACACTGAACCTGTTGTTGTTTATATACTTTCTCCCAGTTGCAATTGTGGTTGTGGTGGTGGTTGTAAATCTGACATCAATACCTACAGAACCAGACTATCCTGATTCAAACTGATGGTTCTTACCTTCAGCTAATCATCAGTTTAATTTATTTTTAATTTATTAGTATTTGGAACAAGCTGTTGTTTACAGTGCAACAATTTCAGCCACAAATAATTATTATATTATAGGTTTTTTGATTAAGTTTTGTTAGACAACATATTCACAAGGCAAGAAACGTAATCCAGTCCATGCAGATTCAGCAACAAGTAATTAAGTGTCAGTGAAGTGGAGAGTTAAACGTGAACTGTAATAATATGCACTTGCTGCCCCCTACTGGTTACACAGTGCACCTTTCAAAGCAGTAAAATGTAGATATGGAGTATTACTTATGTACTGAAAGACATTAAACGTCTCATAAATTTCCAAAAGAAAAAAAAGTCATATTTCTGTAAATTAGTGTATTATTTATTTAGTTAATTAACAGTTTAGTTTAGGAGAAAAATGCAGAATAAAGTGCTGGTCTCATGTGTTTTGTGTTGTTTTTGTACACCCAAAGACGCGCAGAAATTAAAGTATTAAATACTGAAGTTTGAGTATTTGATTAGTTATTCTTAAGTAATCGGGTTGCTGTTGTTTAATAATTTTTAATTATTATTATTTTAATGAAGGTATGCAAATACACAGATAGTGTTGGGACATTTCTGATGTTACATAAAACTTAATTGTGCAGTTTTTAATACTTAATTTTGTCTCTTACTTTCAATTTAACGTATTAAATGTTACTCATCTCACTTTTTTCAACAAATAAGTTTGGATGTAGTCTGAGTGAGGGGGAATTAGAGTGGATAGAGCCCCCTCTGCTGGACATGGCTGGGGTTGCGGTGGAATGAAAACATTTACTGCTATAATCTTTGAAGTGCAAAGTGAAGAAAAATAAATGCTGTGACGGAAAATGGGCTTCAGTTTTTGAGGCTGCTGCATTTTCTATGTGGATTTATAATGACGATTGTTGCTGTTAATGTGTCTACATAAGGCAGAAAAGGTGAGTGGAGGAGGTACATGACAAAAGTACTGAATTTAACTCCCAATAAATCGGCTAAACTGACACCAAAATACACCCAACTGTTTTATTATTTACATTTCGCTATGGTTGTAAAAAAAAATTAAAAGAATACACAGATTACTCTTTAAGTTCTGGAGGGATGTCCGACAAAAATAGTAAAAAAAAAAGAAAAGAGGAAGCAGTGCGATTTCAGTTCAGTTCAGTTCGGCACTTTCTTGTAGACCTCGCCCACAGCCTCCTGCAGCTTCTTTACCGACTCCATCACCAGTCGGAAACTTTGACTAAAGTTACCGTTACCTTCCTTCACCCACGCTGCCTCCAGCTCTGTGACCCATGTCAGGATCCCGTCCAGCTGCTCCTGCACCTCCTTCTGCTCCTCCAGCTCAGCCAGCAGCTCCTGCCTGGCACAAACCTCTGCTTCATAAGCTCTCTGCAGGTCTGTCATGGACGACTCCAGCCTCAGCACCTCCTGACATGAGACATGAAAACTGCTATATTAATTTTTATGTTGCAGACTTCAAACTGTTTTTAAATGGTATTTCTAATAATTAATTTGGCTTAATTGTACAGTTATTCTTTAACATATTTTGCTTACTTAACATTCTTGTTCCACTATTTAATTTATTAAATAAATAAAAAAATAATTGAAATTCTTCAGGGTAAAAGAAGACATTTTGGGTTACCAAATGAGATAAACCTTGATAATAATAACAGTCCAAAAGTCTTTTCTTTAAAAAAATAGAAAAATCAAGTTACCTATTGTATTTGTGCTGACACATTTTTAAATGGATTATTCTGTCGATATTTTCACAATCAAGTAATTTTTTGGTTCATAAAATGTTTTTTTTTTCTATATGGCGCAAAGAAACCAAAAAATAGTCACATTTAAGAAGTTGAAAATCCGAGTACTTGTTTTAATTCTTTAAAAACACTCAAATCTATTATCAAAATAATTGACTATTTTAGTAATCTGTTAATAATCGACTATTGTTGCGAGTATCGTATCCCTTCATCCCTAAGTCTTTGTAACATTACAACATTTTGTAACACTTTTTTGCAAGGTAAGGTGTTTGGTACATGTTTTGGAAATGTATGTTGTAACATGTGCTCATATGCTTCCAGTGTCGTATGGTAACGAAGCACAAATATTTACTCATGTATCTGTACTTTACTTTGATATTTATATTTCTAGCAACTTTTAATCCACATTTCCTCTTACTATCTTTGTTACTTGTTACTACCAAATAAACTCAGAAGAAGAAGAAGAGTCAGTAATGGTCTGTATTTATACAGAGCTTTTCTAGTCTATGGGGTTAAGGACACATATAGACTAACAGAGCGAGGAATTGAACCCACAACCTTCCAGATGAAAGAGAACTAACCCTACCACTGAGCCACCATTGCTCAATCCTAAATCTTCACTTTATGAATACTTTTACTTGTTAAACTTAAGTATGTTTTATATCAGAAAATTACTTTTGATACTTAAGTACAGTACATGTTATATACTCTAATACTTTTACTAAGGTTAAGGTAATATTATAAAGTGACTTCAACTTCTACCAAAGTTTTATTTGTGATTTTTGTAATTTTCTGTGAAGATACTTTTACTCAAGCATCGCTTTTAGGTACTTTATACATGACTGTATTTAGTAAGTTTCCTCTTTATCCATAATTATTTAAGAAAATATTCCCAAAACCTTAGCGACATGAACCAAATTTAAACAGAATACAGACCGAAAGGTTTGTTTGTCTACGAACCAGGTGATATATATTATATTCTGAATGGTAATGATTTTGGTTTAGGATAATTGTGACAGGAGCACCACATCACCTCCTCAACCCACCTGCAGGTCTTGGTGGTAGCTCTTGTGTGACTGGTCCTCGGGAAGCAGGACATTTGGCGGCACGGAGAAGCAGCGGTTCGTCAGCAGCGTCTCCATCCGCTCCGACAGCTGCTTGAACCGTTCTTCGAGAAAGAGCTGTAGCTTCCGGCTGCACTCACGGGCTCGGGTCCGGAGCAGCTCATCGGCCGCGTCAGACTCGCCTTTGCTCAGTTCTCTAACACACACCTTCTCCACCACGGGCAAAATGTCGCACAGGCAGTCCTTGAAGGCGCTGTAGACCCGCAACATACACGTCTGCGGGGTGAAGCCGAAAAACTGTGCCTCGTACAGTTTCAGCGCCGAAGGAGAGAGACAGTCCGACTCTGCGTCAACTTCTCCGAGAACCTCCATCTCTCCTACTTCCCGGGCTTCCCGCGCCATGTCAAACCTGTGATGTCATTCTTTTTCCGCCTTCCTCTTGTGACGTTTTTACGACGTTTATTAAGTGAAAGATGGCGCTTTACCGCCACCAACCGGTAGGGAGGTACGGAGAATAAATAAATAAGTAAATAAATAAATATCAAACAAACAGCATTTATATTGTGTAACAGAACATACAAAAGTAAATAACAGATAAGACAATTAAAGGGTGATGACGTTTTAACAAAAATAATGAATCCACAAGGTAACTCTAAGAGCAAGAGGCTTATCTACATGGAAACGGCACAAAAAGTAAACAATCGTTTTCTTTGCAGACATGACATGGTGATAAAAAAAACGTTGATAAGATAAGATAGTCCTTTATTTTATTTTAAATTTACATTGTTACAGCAGCAAAGGCAGTAAAGATAAAGATAATAAATAATAAACATGCATTACCAAAAAAAAGAAAGTACAATATATAACAATATTAGAATGTAGAATGTAGATTTTGGACAATTTGCAGAATATAGACAGAATGGGCTTGATATTTACAGTATAAACAAAGGTTGAACATGGGAAATGATGTAAGTAATTATTAAGTATAAGTATATTGCACGTGATAGGGAGGAATGAGTAGCCTGGTTATGTGTGGTCTACTGAGAGAAGTTCTTGTTGTACAGTCTAATTTGTGACCACGGAAGAAAGCACCTTTAATTATGTTAAATAGCTTTTAGTGGGTTTATTATTGTTAAATGTATCCTTATGTATGTGATATTTACCCACAACGATAATAACGTTTACCAGTTTAAAATAACCTGCGAATATTCAGTACAGATGTCGTGACGTCAGACGCACGGCTCCGACACGCCCCCCCGTTGGCAGAAAAAAGGACTTGCGCGAGCGCGCTCTCTTCCTGCTCGGCTGCTGCTTCTCCTCTTTGGTCCGTCTATGTTGATAGCGGCTTCTGCTCCCACACGTGTGCGCCTTCCTATGTGAATTTCTCTCCTCGGAACCCGTTCCCATCCTCCTGCTCCATCACGGTAAGTACACAAACCTTCGGCGGTGAGTGTTTTGTGTTTGTTTGCGCCGTCTGCGCAGCCGCCTGCGCGGCAGGGGCAGAGGTTACGGACCCTGGAAGTTTAGCCGGGTTTGCCGCTATTAGCTCGATGCTGTTAGCTAGCTGCCGCCGCCGCTGCTGCTGCCAATGCGTCTACTTTTTTGTTGTGGTGTCGCCATAGATCGCTAACGTTAGCAGCTGCAATTAGCATTATCTGTCCACAAACACGCCCTGTGTAGTTATGTGTAGTTTAAGCGTATGAAGGAGCTGTTAATTGATCGTTCGTAGGCCGAAGAACACGGCTAACTCAACAACCAGTAAGTAGGTCTGCATGTTTGTTTTGTATGAAGAGGAGCGCGAGGACACAGCCAGTGAACACACACACACAACAGGCTCAGTCTGTCCTCAAACAAAAGGTTTCCAAGTTTGTTTGTAGAATTAACAGGAAACACAGACACAAACTAATGCACTAAAATTGAATAAAAAAAACGATTTGTTATTTACCGTTTATGTCAAGTACGTGATTATGAGTAAATAGATAGGTTTATTGTATTTATGTTCTCAAATTCATGACAAACTATTCATTTGGATTAGTGCTGATAAAACAATACTTTTTTTGTCATATGTAAAGTAAATGTTCACAAGAACGTCTGAAAATAGCAATTTGAACATGGCAATGTTACTGTAAATAGTAGCACAAGGACATTGTTGGTGAACATTCAATGGCAGACTTCCCCCCCTTTCTCTGTCCTCTGCTCAAAAGCTTCCAGTGATACATGATGCAACGAAAAACACTGCTGTAAACAAAATGAATGCACTTCAAATTAATCACAAGGATTGTCTGTTGGTAAGCTTGACACCATTTTATAGTCATTCATTTCCCTCATGCACAATTAGTCCAATAATGGGTATTCACCACAATCAGCTTATTGTTGGAACCTTTTATCACAAAAACGTAGAATGCTGCATACCGTATCATCCTGAGCTCCGTCACTCAACTGTGCTGTCTTTGTCAATATTTAAAGCCCCTCCATCTACAAAGTTGTACTGATCTTTTGACAAAATGCTCATAAAATGAAACAAAATGATGCAATTGCATGAAAATGTTTGCTTTGCTGACTGTGATGTTTCCTTTTGTGTAATGCCTGTTATCTGTTTTTTATTAATTTTACTGTTTGAATTGTGTTACAATTTTCATCCTTCTTGTTGTCTTCCTGTTGGATGAGTGTGAATATTGCTGACTGCACAACAAATTGCCCCCTGTGGATAATAAAGATCTATTCTACTCTATTGTTTTCTAATCTCTCTTCAGGTGCAAAGCCATATAATCCAGTCAACATGGGGGCTTATCTGTCGCAGCCAAACACAACCAAGACCTCTTCCAATGGTGGCAACAGCAACTTAAGCTACGGCTTCTCTGCCATGCAGGGCTGGCGCGTCTCTATGGAGGTGAGGAGGAAAATTAGATCAAAGCCATGTTGTTGTCCTGTGGGGCCTTTTATGTGTAGGTTTTATTTGAATGTACCTGCTCGATGTCTCTCCAAAGTGTCTCCCCCCTCTCTCTGCATCAGCTGCAGTGCTGGGTGAAGTCTGTCATTCGTCGTCAGGGTTTTTGTTACTGTCTGACAGCATCAAAGAACATGTAATTGATGTTGGCTGTGTGACTCTTGGCTCATTGCATGTGGAAAAAGTGCTGCAATCTTGTGTCGTCTTCTTCTTCTCACGTCCCCTTTCTCAAGTCAGAAAATGTGACGCATTATCACATATGAGCCAACTAGTAATAGATCAGTTACAGACAATCAGACAAAAACAGGTAAATTCAGTTCACACATGTGAGCAAATCAGCCAGAAAGAATGTATGCACACATGCAACTTTGTTGCTTGACATATCACCAGAATACAATATCATTTGTGGTTTAACAAGTTTTCTTAATGATGAAATATGTTTTCCTACATGTGTATGCTGTAGGGAAATTTCGTTATTATATTATTCAGATTCAGAAAACTTTATTTATCCCCGTGGGGCAATTGAGAGGGTGGATAGCAGGAACTTAGAAAATGATAATTAAGTCCAAAAAAGAAAACACAAAAGAAAAAAAAGAGAGACAGAACAAGGGAAGAAATAAGTGTGGAAGTGTCTCAGTGGTGAATGAGGTAATGTGGTAATGGTCAACTTGAAATATGCAAACGGTGAGAAAGTAATATATAATAATAGAATAGCAGATTATTATGTGAACATATGCTGATATTTTAATCAACATTTTCACCTGTGTTGTGTTACAGGATGCTCACAATTGTATTCCAGATTTTGATGAGGATACTGCTATGTTTGCGGTGTATGATGGACATGGAGGTAATACACACATACTTTTGTACAATTTTCAGCATGTTACACCTTACACTGATAATGTACAGCAGCACTCACTGTTTCCTTTCTAGCAAACTGCTTTTTATAACACGCACTAGGCATACACACAAATTCCCTTTTACTTATGGATTCTTTGACGATATAAACATTTTTGTGAAGTGTTATGACAGGTTATCTTTGTTGTTAGGACACATCTTGCAATATTATGTGTATCCACGCCTACCCTGACAATTTATATAACCTCTGGTTCTCATTTAGGTGAAGAGGTGGCTCTGTACTGTTCAAAGTACCTTCCTGACATCATCAAGGAGCAGAGGACCTACAAAGATGGCAAACTGCAAAAGGTGCAACACTCCCGGGGACACAGGCCATGTTATTTTTAAAAAGTTTGAGAGAACAGACGTCTTTCTGGCCAGTGTGTGCTGCTCAACTCTGACATAGTTGCAGAGTCTTAATACTTAATCCATGTACATTTCCTGCATTGTCTGGTATTTGAATGGAAAGATTGAGAAATAATTATATAAGATGATTATAGCATTACTAAAAAAACAAACTCAGGTCTTTTGAACTTATACAGTACTGTATAAAAGCAAAAAGGTATATGATGGGGCAATTTGGTGCAACAAAGAAAGCAAAGTCATGGTGGATATAACGGAATAGACCTCCAGCATTATCTCAGAAACCTAATACTGCACAGTCCCACTTGACTTTGACTGACACATGTATTGCTTTTTGTCTCCAGGCACTGGAAGATGCTTTCTTGGCAATCGATGGCAAAATAATCACGGAAGAGGTCATCAAGGAGCTGGTACAGATCGCTGGACGGCCCACCAAGGAGCTGCCCACAGAAAAGGTGGCAGATGAGGATGACTGTAAGTGCATTTTATGTTGTATTCTCTGGTGTAGACGTCATTTGTCACAAACATAATATGGAACATCCTGTATAACATAATTATGACTACAATAAAGGAGGGCAAGTGGGTGTGAAAATTCACTACTGGAAAAAAAAACTGATGCTAAATCAGAATAATGTTCTACATTCCTCCTTTGCTTTCAGTGGACACAGAGGAGGCAGCTCTTCTCCACGAGGAGGCCACAATGAGCATAGAGGAGCTGCTGGTGCGCTATGGCAACGCTGTCAAAAATGCTTCTGCCAACAGGTACTCTATCAATCTTTTATTTTCATGCAAGGTCTTAGCCCTTGGTGTAGCAGTGATTGGCACTTCTTTGACCCCGTTGTCTAAAAGAATTACCACCTGAACTTGGATGTTGTAGATCCAGCTTTTGTTCTTTACTCAAGCACATGTCCACAGTTGTAATGTCTTTCTCCTGTTCTCAGCCCCCATTTTCCACCATGCATTTAATTTATGAAGAGGAGAATCTCTGCATCTGCTTTAACAAGCAATTGAACCCTTTTTTGTTTGCCGTTTTTAGTTCAGCTGCTAAAAAGGCATGCTGCCCTCACCCTGAGGCCTCGGGGGACAAAGGGGAAAGCGGGGAAGAAAAGAAGAAAGCGGGCCTGAACGGAGAATTGGAGGAAGAGAGCAATGGGAAGGTGAAAGCAGGTGAAGGAGCGGCATGCGGTTCTAAGCTGCGGGCCTGTCGGCAAACAGGAAGAAGCGAAGACAGCAGTGCAGGTACAGATCGTGGATTCACTCATTTTTAACCAAAGCTGTAAAAAGACTAACTTCCTGTGTTAAAGGTCCAATGTGTAAAACTAATTGACATCTAATGGCGAGACGGAGTGCAACAAACGGAAGAGTCCTCCACTACCTTTCCTAAAAGCATCAGGGAACTACAGTGATTTTAAATTGACAGTCAGCCCTCCTGAATGTTACACACTGGGCCTTTTTACTAAGTGGTCATTCTGTTGATAAGCTTTATTAAACACTGCCTCCTTGTTGTTCTTTGCTCTGGCATCTTGTGAACAGCAGCTGACTGTGGAGAGTCGGGGGGCTCCAACGGTGAAGGAAAGGCTGGTAAGGCCGAAGGAGATGCAGGTCCGTCCTGCTCCTCTCTGCCCTCTAAGGCCGCAGGAGATTCAAAGTCCAGGTTCTTTGATGACAGTGAGGAGTCTGAGGAGGGAGAGGAAGAAGAGGGCAGTGATGAAGAGGTTAGACTGGGAGAACAGAACAGAACATATTTTTTTTTCTTCTTGGATGTGAAGGCCCTTTAACTCTGAAGATCTTTCTAATTATGTTTTTTTTTATAAATATCAGGATGGCAGTGAAGATGAAGAAGGCGAAAGCAGTGAGATGGAAGAAGAGGAGGATACGGAGGAGGAAGAGGAAGACTCTGAGGAAGAAGAGGAGGAAGAAATGTGTCTTCCTGGAATGGATGGCAAGGAGGAGGTCTGTACAACTGACATAAAGACTGTTTCAAACCATGAGGTCATTCTGTTGTAGTTTTAAATTTTTCTTTATGTCAGTACCATGAAATTCAAAGAAAATGTTGTCATGTGTTTACAGCCGGGCTCAGACAGTGGCACCACAGCTGTCGTGGCTCTGATCCGAGGGAAGCAGCTGATCGTGGCTAATGCTGGTGACTCTCGCTGTGTGGTGTCTGAACACGGTAAGCTGAGAATCTTCACACGGTGTTTATTTACCTTCATTACAAGTGTGTGTGTGTGTGTGTGTGTGCGTGTGCGTGTGTGTGTGGTACAGATGTTGGGCGACTGAATCTGTACTACACGCATGTCATAGTGTACCATGATGGATGAAGCAAGTCAATTAAATCTTTGAACACATTAATGCTCCAGCTGTGCAGTTTGTTCTGAAAAGGACCAGGAGAGGAATGAACAGTGAAAAAATCATATATATTACATTATAACACAAGTCATTTCACTAGTGTGTGTGGCAGGGAATTTACAGCCCATGTGAACAGGTCTTCAAATAAATCCCTGTTTCATTAGGACAACGGCTAGTTCAGTTCTTCTTTAATCTTGCTTGTGTGTAATAGCAGAATCTTTAAGGAAAGACGGAGATATTGCTGTGTAATAACAAGCACTTCCTTTCCTGCTCTGCTGTAGGCAAAGCTGTCGACATGTCGTACGACCACAAACCAGAAGATGAGGTGGAACTAGCTCGCATCAAAAACGCTGGAGGGAAAGTGACCATGGATGGACGTGTCAACGGTGGACTGAACTTGTCCAGAGCTATTGGTAAGACTTGAGGTTGACCATCAAATTCAGCTCTTGATTTATTCATTTAGCTTAAATCGCAACTTTATAATAAGTTATATAGGGCTACATTTTTCCTACAGTGACGATACACTTAAGAAATGTTTTTTTATAAATCCAGATAACAACCCAAGGCCACGATTTTCTTGGTCCATAGTCTACATCCCCAGAATATTTCAATCTAGATCTGTCCTTTTATGCTGCTTAAAGACAAATATAATGTCCTAATATAAGGTTTATGTGGACTCTGGTTCTCAGGTGACCACTTCTACAAGAGGAACAAGGCTCTGTGCCCAGAGGAGCAGATGATTTCTTCCATGCCCGACGTCAAAGTCCTGACACTTAATGAGGAACATGACTTCATGGTCCTCGCCTGCGACGGCATCTGGTGAGTAACAGTGGAGACGACACTGGCTGCACTTAACCTGCAGATCAGGCGAGGCAGGTCATGGAAATAAATTTGGATTAAAAGCACTTGGGTGAGATGATACATAATTAATGATATAAGAATAATAACCAGTTGATCCACTGTGTGCGTGCAGGAATGTGTTAAGCAGTCAGGAGGTTGTGGACTTCATCAGTGAGAGGCTCAAACCAGACCAGAGGGGCAATGCCAAACCGCTGTCATCTATAGTGGAAGAGGTAAGAGGGTTTCTTACACATACAGCTTACTTCTTGTAGCTTTAATTGACCCCCAGACATTTTTGATCTCGCATTTAAAATCCTTGTGTCCTCTTCTGACAGTTGGTTGACCATTGTTTGGCTCCCGACACGTCTGGAGACGGGACAGGATGCGACAACATGACTTGCATCCTCATCACCCTGCAGCCTCACTCGTCCTCCGCTCAGCCGGACAGCACGAAGAGGAAGCACCAGGAGGAGGCAGACGGGACTGAGCTGGAGGCGAACGGAAACGAAAGCAAAAGGGCCAAAAGTGACTAGAGGAAAAGGGGGAACCTGTCCCGGGGAGCATCTGGTCCTAGACTACACCAGATACACCAGAGACACGTTGTGTTTAAAATTTAAATCCTTACCTCACAAACAAAAACAGTCCACCCCAAGACCGAATTTGCAATTGCTAAGTGTTTAAGCAAAAATCAGCTGAACAAACCACAATCGTCACTATAGTCATTGTCCTCTTGTCTTAGGTGGACTCCCACTTTAACACCCACACTAGTTTTTTTTCTCATTTGTTTTGGTAGCAGTGGAAGGAGGCTGGACACACTTAAACTTCTTAACAACTTCACAACAGGCAGACTTTGTTGCTCACTGGCATGCCGACTAGAACGTCACTTTTCCTTGTATTTATACGCGTCGAACGTGGAATTGTATGAAGGTTACTTTAAGGGAAAATGGATGGATTGATTACCGTCCTGCGTGGCCCAAATTGAAACTCCAAGATACCGCGAGCCAGCGAATGTGGCTCTTAATGTCGCACGAATGTTTTGATGCCTTGTTTCAGGCTATGTCCAAAAAAGTGTTTTGGTTTAAAAGGAAAAAAAAGAACTGACCCCATTTTTAATTTTGGTCAGGCCTGGAAGTAAGACATTAAGAAATTATGATAAATTCCCTTGGCTGTTTTGTTTTTGTCCCCTTCCTTACATCAGTAATTTGTCCAACCACTCATACTACTGTAATATTAACCACCAATGCAGCTGTGGTGTGGTGTAAATGACCATTAGTACACATGTATATAAATCCTAACTCATCATCATCATCTTAAAACAATCTCTTTCTTACTTCTGTGATCAGCTGTTATAGCTGCGGCACAGGGAAAGAGCAAAAAAAAAGGCCTTAAAGTGAGAAAACATGCATGAAGCAAAGAATGTGTAGAGAACATTTTAGCATCTCGGCACCAGCAGTTTATCTGACTGGAGAAAACAAACCGCCCAGTGGTTATTGGGGCAAACACAAACAAAGATTATCACTTAAAAAAAATACAGAAGTTGTGGAGTAACTTTTTTGTCTCCTTGGTTCGTCCACTGTGCCAGGGACTGCCATGATTTCCTTTAAGAGCACATCAGATTTTTTTACAATCATGAATTTGACTGTGGTGTGGACTTAACGAGACACAATAACCCCCCGACAGAGTTAGTCGCCCACAATCACATTCCGATTAAGTCTAATTGGTGACGGCATATTCTTTCCTTATTCGTGATGATTTTGTCGTAACTGTTCCACTTAATCGACTAAAACAAAAACAAAAAATCCCGATCTTGCATTGTGGTCATTGTCCAGTCTGTCATTCTACTAAACGGTCAACAATGCCTTTTTTTTTTTTTTTTTTTTTTTGTTTTAAATGAAAACATTTAGTGTGGACTTAGCCTTGTGCTCCTGATGTTGGTATCAAACCATAAAGGATGTTGGAGTCCAGTTGCTCTAATTTACAATTTATATATAAATATATACAGTACATTTCTTCCCAGTAGCACCCATTTAAAATGTGAGGATTTTTCTTTTAAGCCTTGTTGGTCACATAACGCCCCCCCTTCCCCACACACACATTACAGGACCATTATCTTGCCTTTTTCGATTCCCGCTTTGTGTCTTTTGTCTTGATCAAAATCTGTACCACGTGGCGGAAAGATGCCAGAGGTTTTGAGAAGGCGTGAACTCTTCATCTGTAAGGAGATGATGGCAGGGAAATGGAGGAGAGGTGTCGATGATAGAAAACCTGGATCTGGCCTTCACACACACACACCTTATCTCCAGGACTCTAACCTTCCTCCACTGCATTCACCCTCTCTGCCCATCTCTGTTTCCTCGTAACATCTTTTTAAGATTATCTCTTGATCATGTGTTTTATTTAAAATGTATTTCCAAGTCTATGATTTTTTTTTTTTTTGATTAATTGATTCTCTTGCAGTTTTTTTAAAGAAATGATAATTTTTGTGACCACACTCTGAAAATGTCTTGACGCTGGACTGTAGAGAGGATGCACAAGGTTGTTTTTTTTGTTTGTTCGTTGGATGGAAATACACTTTGAATTTCACAGCTCCCGAGACAGTGCAACTGTTAAGATTTCTTTATTTTCCAGGCGCCTCATTTAAAACCATGTTGTGACTGTAAGTTTTGTTTCTAGTGTTCCGTCTCGTCGCCGTGCCCTTTTTTCTGTACATAGTTTTTTCAATACTTGTAATTGAAGAAAAAGGAAAAAAGAAAACACTTTTTCTTTGTAATTGTGTGTCAACGTGACATTTTTGGTGCATACTCTTTTGACACCAGTATGTAAGTTCATACAAATACATTTTTTAAATAATGAGAAAACCGTCTCCCTGTGTGTGTTTATTTGCAAGTCAGTGTTTTACCAGCTGGTTTCATGGATTATTTAAATTTTTGTGGTATCTTGTGCATAGATTTCTATTTATGTTGCAATGACCAATTTTATATTTTCTTTTACTCAAGCTGCTGCTTAACTTCTAAAAACTAAAATCTGTTAACATTCACTATCTGACATCTAAAACTTCTACCACCACCATAGTTTATTTCATTTAAATGTGGAATATTGAGTGTAGCATGAACTATATTATGGTTTTGCTGTTTGCATGTATTTAAGTGCACAATTGATTGACCATGTATAATAATCACAAATGGCAACTCCACATAATGTTTCGCTGAGATTATGACGGAAGAAACTGAAGTAACATTTAATCGATAATGTATTTATTTATTAGAGCTACTGCAAATACCACCAAGGAATACTTTCAGATTCCAGATCTGTTTATTTGATCTTCAAAATAAAGCTAATAATATATAATAATATAAATTATTTTAGTCTTGTTTGTCACATAACCAGTATCTTGCCTTTTTTAATCCCTGTGGCCTTCATTGCTCTGTGATAATTTGCCATAATAATGTCATAAATATCACTCCTTTTAAAAATATTCCACATCATACTACGAGTCACAGCACGCAGTCACAGCTCAATCTGTTGTGCAATTCTGCTCACTTCTGTCCCAAGTGCACAATCCAACACCAACTGACTTAAATATATTGTTTATTTTAGATCAGGGGTGTCAGTCATTTTAGTTCAGGGGCCACATACAGCGCAATTTGATCTCAAATGGACTGGATCAGTAAAATAATAGAACTAATATGAAAGTTCTACCATTTACACATGTGTATTATAACCTACAGATCATGGTGTATCTAGAAAGCTACAAAATAAAACCTGAATTCGACAAATTCAAACTCGGGCCGTATGTTTGACACCCTGTTTTACATGCTTTTGTTGTGATGTGTTCTCCACAGTAGGATGAAGAGATTTATCAGAAAGTTGAAGATGTCAACAAGCTTCTGCAGGTGTGGAATCACTTCCACTCTGAAGTGATTGTAACTGACTGAAAGTCTCCCAATGCCAATCATCACTTTTTAACTTTTTGTTTCATAATTACAACTGTGACATAAATTTGGTTTCTTTTTTCACTGACTAAAAACAGGCTTCTCTATAGTGACATTACACTGTCTTGTGGAGGTTTCACTCAAACTGAAAAAAATAGGAGGAGCAGACAGAACTGAAAGATGACATGAAACAAATGGAGACTAAATGTACTTGGGAGGCAGGGACAATCAGACACAGTGAAACAAATCAGGGCGGGGCCCTTTGTACAAGATAAAAACAGGAAACCAGGAACAAAATGTTTGCGTCACACAACCCCAACTTGTTTAGTGATCACTTTGTATTAAGTGCACAACCCAACACTAATAACCAACTTAAATATCTTGTTTATCTTACATGCTTCTATTGTGATGTGTTCTCCACAGGAGGATGAAGGAAGGTTTATCAGAAAGTTGAAGATGTCAAGGTGTGGATAAAAAGTCAACCATGACTTTCCTTTTCATCATTTTGACTTTTTGTTTCAGAATTATAACTTGAATCTTACAACTGTGCCATCATTTTGACTCGAGCAACTGTTTTGGTTTCTTTTTCAACGACTAAAAACAGGTGGTTCACGTGGAGGTTCAGCAACTGTTTGAGAAAGTTCTGTTGCCTACAGGTTTAAGAGGAAACAAAGTTGCCTATTTGTTGGTGCCAAGAAATGTAAAAGTACAAGTGTAGTTTAAAGAAATTAACAAAAAGGCAAAGCTCAAACCAAAATATGGGGAACAGACACAAAAATAAGAGCATTAAAAACCCAGCGCAAACCCAGAAAGAACTGAAACATGACATGGAACAAACAAACCAACCGAAACAGACTGGTTGCAGACACAGAGACTAAATACACTAGGAGACAATCAGACACAGGTGAGACACAGATAGGACACAGGTGAATCACATTAGGGCGGGGCAGACAATCAACGGGGGAGTTAACCAGGTACAAAACACACACGAGGAAGATATACAAACTAAAAACTAAAAGTGCCTGGATAATCCAGGGATTGTGAAGAAATGACAAAAGTCCAGCAATTCATTGTGTCAAAGAAGTGACGATGTATTTAACTGCAAAAAGTATTTGCATATTCAGTAGCTTATCTGGGACGACGTGTGCGTAAAATCTGTCTCACAAGAGAATTCTGTAACAGAGAAAGTAGTTTTTCTTCCAAAGGTCAGACAAACCTAATGGAACCAACATCAAGAACAAACTGTAGACGAACAAGACAACTTAAACACGTACAAGCCGCCATTCAACATTCAGGGCGTTTTCCTCAGTGAACACCAGAAAATGTAGCCGCACAAAGAGCAGCAGGTCTGCTCTCATCACAGGACACTAAGGCGCCGTGTACACAACGTGACAAACTCAATAATTTACTGCATATGTACAAACTTTTGGGTTTTAATGGTCAAATAATAATATGATCCAAAAAAAAGGGATGTCTTTGCGTGTATAAAGTAAATAAATATGTTAAAAAGTTTTAGTTTTTTTTGTCTTGGCTGATGTACAGTATGCACAGTGTATATGTGACAGTTAGTGATGCTGCAGGATCGGCTGCTTCAGACGCAGCTCGCTGCCTCCGGAAATGATGGGCGTCCGGTTCTCCATGTGGAAACGCACCAGGTGACCGATACTCAGGAACACCTGATCCCGGGTCCGCACCTGTTTACACAGGAGACACAGACGACAGCACTGGTTAAGCACCCTGTTTGCCACTGCGTTTGAAGAAAAATACAATTGTCATCATTGCTGCACCTCAGCCGCAACTGCAACTTTTAGTTTCTTTTAATTTCCTTGTCTCGTCTCTTTATTTTACCTCTCAATTTACATGTTTTTATTGTCTTTTATTATGCCTCTTATAGCGTTAATGCTGCTGCTGCTGTATTTCTCTTTCTTGTTTAATTGCAAAGCACTTTGAAATGCGTTGTTGTTGAAATGTGCGATATAAATAAACTTTCCCTGTGAATTTTGCATTTTTAGCGCACTGTTGCTGAGTGGAGCGCCCACAATTTCGTTGTACCCTAATATGCAATGACAATAAAGTCTATTAGTCTATCTCTTCTAATTGTGATATAATATTCATGTTGCTCCATAATGAATGAAAATGGAATGTTTGTTTCACATATTTGTAGAACCTTCACAGATTTTTCAAAAGTGTTGAATAATTGTTCTTCTAAAGTGTTCTAAAACGAGCTTTTCTGTCAGCACCACCTGATGGCCAACCTGTAAATGACACTTACACATAATTATGGACAGTTCCTGACATAATAATATCTGTAAAAATCAATGTCCACTAATACAGTTTTGAGGGAAAATGAGAAAGGGGATGTGCGTATATTTCCTCTATCGATAATCCATGTTACATTTTCTAATGCAGGTGTGTGGAAATATTGCCTTTTCCCGGTTTGGTGGATTATTATTTTTTGTCCTAAAATAGCATTTGCAGTACCACATTTACATATGACACCTGTTTTTTTTTTTTTTACTGTTGACAGTAATTTCACTGTAAGCACAAAGAAAATAAGTACAGAGGTACAAAGGTGTAACAACATGAGTGAGACTAACTTAACGTAACGTAATCAGGGTGCCATTTTTGTTGGTGTTGAACAAATATTGCAGCTTTAGAACGATATGTGAGTGATATCAATAAAACTGTGTTAGAGTTTTGCAGTTTGAAGTCACTGAGACTCTCCAGGGCTGCTGAGAAGGGCAGCCAGTGGCTGTGGATGAAGAGGAAAGACTCTGCCTGGGCCTTCAAATGAGTCGATGGCATCTAGGGAGTGAACCTGGGACGCTGGGATTCACTGCTGAACCCTCTAGAGGCGTCATGGGCTATCAGTGAAACACCCAAGAAGGAGGGCGCCCACTTGACAACCCAATGGATGCCATCACTCAATTGAATATCCCACAGAGTGCCATTGGTCATTTATTTGGTTTTTTTTTTGTTTGTTTTTTATTTCGGTTCAGGGTCAGCAACATCTAGTCCTACACAACAGACCTGATCATCTGGTCAACCAGTGACTGCTGTGCAGCTGTGCAGATGCTACTGGACTCAACCGATCCATTTGGAGCCCAAACCGCCCCCATCTTGGCCACCGGGAGGAAGTGGACCCCATTTGCTGCAACTGAGCAGGCAAAGGCAACACTTAGACACAGGGACATCGTGGGCCGAGTGCAGGAAGGGAGGAGTGGTCTTGGCCTCGGGGCCAGTACACCAGCGTGGAACAAGGCCACTTCATCTGAGAGACGCAAGCTGGTGGTCCAGGAGGTATGTCGGGAAGAGGAAGCGGGAAGGTGCGCACAAGCAGTGGCGCAGGCAAAACAAGGGCAGTGGATGGCATGGGAAGGAGTGGAGAAGAGGAAGATCTCCTGGAAAGAGCTGTGGGAGATGGAGGCATTCAAGGCGAGCTTTACCATCAGGGCTGCCTACGATGTTCTGCCTTCTCCTGCAAACCTAAGCCAGGTTAGGTTCACACCATCCTCTTGGCGATCAATACCATTCGTCTGGGAGGGCGAGGGGCAATCAAGCCTCACCACCATAAGACCAGGCACTGGGCAGCTGGGCAGAGCACGGGACTGGAAGCTGTTGGCAGACTTGAGCACGAAGCTCTGCTTCCCAGCTGAGATCGCATCTACCAACTTGCGACCAGACCTTGTTCTGTGGTCAGCCTCAATTAAGCTTTTGTACATCAACAAACCCAAGAAGCTGAGGTACGCTGAACTTGCAGCCGACGCCCAAATACAACAAGGCTGGAAAGCGAACGTATGCCCAGTGGAAGTAGGCTGCAGAGGGTTCATAGCCACCTCAACATCCAGGCTCCTTAGGGAGATGGGAGTGCGAGGGAAGGCCCATCGGTAGGCAGTAAAAGACCTCTCCAGGGCTGCTGAGAAGGGCAGCCAGTGACTGTGGATGAAGAGGAAGGACTTTGCCTGGGCCTTCAAATTAGTTGATGGCATCTAGGGAGTGAACCTTGGACGCTGGGATTCATTGCTGAACCCTCTTGAGGTGTCGTGGGCTATCAGCGAAACACCCAAGAAGGAGAGTGCCCACTTGACAACCCAATGGATGACATCACTCAATTGAGTGCCATTGGTCATTTATATTATTATTTTTTTTTATTTCGGTTGAGGGATAGCAACATCTAGTCCTACACAACAGACCTGGCACCTGTTTTTTTTTTTTTTTTACTGTTGACAGTAATTTCACTTATGTAAGCACAAAGAAAATAAGTACAGAGGTACAAAGATGTAACAACATGAGTGAGACTAACTCATGAGCTTCACGTTTTCAGAGGTCTGTGTGTGTGGATGTATGTAAAATTGGGAAAAACTGAAAACTCCTGACACCGTTACCTGTCCGTGTGGATCAATCAGCAGTAGGTGGCGCACGTTGGCTCCCTCCATACCACTGAGAACATACTGACCAGAGGCAGAGCTGCTCTCTCTGACCAGGAAATCCCCACTGCAGGTGAGGAGTGACTCTGCCTGCTTTCTTCCCAACCTGTGGTGAAAGACACAATGTTACTGAGAAAGTTAAGACATTAGGCAGTTGGACGTGTTAAAATTGGTAATTGACTGTGTATGACAGTGGCTAGTGTAGGCAGTGTTTTCGGACAAGTTATGCTTGGATAGATGGAAAAAGCGTTCCATGATGTGTGCATGTGAGTCCAAATGCAGCCAATGCTCAAGACTGAGCAGAATCACGAGTCCTGAAAATGAGAGTATTATATCAGCGGGAGCAGGAGTGTTGATTACTCACCGGCCATGGAACCAGCTTTCCCGCTGGATTAGGTCCTGGGTTGGTGACTCACAGAGAGGGGTGCACTCTCCCGCTCTGACCTCACATATCACTGAGTCTATTGGAACCACAAAACAGGGAGAGTATTACAGGTCAGCAGAGGTAGACTGCAGACAGGATCACTGGACCTGACCTTCCAGTCCATGGACACTCACTAAATATACGTACAATGCTGCAGAGAAAAAGGACACCCTTATCCTCAAGGACACACACACACAGAAAAAATGCTGCACATAGATATACTACATGAAAGTGTGAGTAAATGGCAAATGAATAAGTGCATAAATAAATAAATAACTACACAATGTGCTGCTGTTTTGTACCTGCAGGTGGAGCTGTAGTTTCTTCTGTGATGGAGCAGTTCTCATACAGTGACACAGAAACAGGCCGAGGCAAACAAATCTGTAACAGCACTAGAATGAGTCATACACACAACAAGATGGATCTTTGAATCTGTGCATGTGCGTGTGTATGTGTGTGTGTGTGTGTTGTACACATTGCTCTTTCATTTTCATTAGCCTACAATAAAATCCCAAGGGTAAAGAAAAGAACAAGTTCCTCCCTTTAGGGAAAAAGAAACACTAAATACTAAAAATGATTTTCGAATATCACAACTCATCTATGAGCTTCTAAATAATAATTGCAATAATGATGTCACAGTGTCACTTATTATCAAATGCTGACATGCATGTATCTGAAATACTTACACACCTCCTGTGTGTCAGCATGTGTGTCCTCCTCCCTTGTCGTACGCAGGTCCTCCATTCCACCAGGAGGTGGCATCTTTCCTGGGATGGCATTATAGTAGCTGCAACTCTCACTGACTTCACCTTCATGTTTGGCCTTCTGGTCTGTTAATGTTTCCTCTGTGCTCCATCTGTGAGTGAGTCTCGCTGCTGCCCTGCAACCAGCAAGTGACATGATGTTAACCTCACTGCCTCTGCTCACATGACCTCCACACACACACACACACACACACACACACACACAAGTATGTGCAGCATTCGTAGTGAGGACCGTAATATACATAGTGCATTCCCTAGCCCCTTAGCCTAACCCTTACTTTAACCCTAACCATTAACCCTAACCTAAACCCAATTCTAACTCTAATCCTAAAACCAGGTCATAACCCTCATAAAGTCCTTTTGAGGGTTGAATGAATGAGTGGGCCAGTCAAAATGTCTTCACTTTCCCAAAATGTCCCCACTTCCTTAGGTTTAAGTTGTTTGGTCCTCACAAAGCTACAAATACAAGAAAACACACACACACACACACACGTATGTGCAGCATTTGTAGTGAGGACCATAATATAAATAGTGCATTTCCTAGCCCCTGAGCCTAACCCTTAGTTTAACCCCAACCCTTAACCCTAACCTAAATCCAATTCAAACTTAAAACCTAAAACCAGGTCTGAACCCTAAAAAAGTGACAGAACGTGTGGACCAGCCAAAATGTCCTCACTTTCTCAAAATGTCCCCACTTCCTTAGGTTTAACAGGTTGTTTGGTCCTCAAAAAGCTACAAATACAAGTTTGCGCAGCATTCATAGTGAGGACCGTAATATACATGATGTATTTACAGGCCCCTTAACCATAACCCTAAAGCCAGGTCTTAACCCTCAAAAAGGCCTTTAGATGTGCTATCTTGTACATCTGATGTGATCAGATGGATGAAATGTAAACATTAGCGTTGCAGTGTAATAAGCTGAGGGACAACCTGGGATTAGTGGAGAGAAGTGTTGGTGCGTGAAGGAGAAGTTGTCGGAAACGAGCGTCAAAGGCTTGACCTATGCTGTTGATGACCTCGCAGGCCCGACCCTGGGGACACTCCAGGATGTGACACGCTGACACAGACAGAGAGAGAGAAAGCTTATGTCTCCATAATGCTGACAGTACAAACCTTATTTTAGCTATAATAATAATAATGATCATAATCTTTGAGAGAGAGCACAGAAATTGTTCTTTTACCTCGGTGACTGGTGACGTCCTTGGCAACATAAGCGATGTAATCTGCCATGTCCTTTAAAAATAAATACACTTTTTAAAAAAATGCAATGTATAATTAATTTAACAGTGCCAACAGTAAATAAAATAATTTGTCAGAAAATCTATTCTGTGATTAGTCAGTTTACTGTGTTTGTACAAATTCTGCTAACTTTTTGTCGTATCATTCTAAACCAAAGTGTGTGAAGAGGTCCCCAGTGGGCTTAGATGGTACTGCAGGTGAACATGAAAGGTCATTCATTAAATACAAATACATTTTTAATTTTCAGTTTTGTAATTAAGTTTTTAAATAGCTGTAAAATACAGTATGTATGACAGATTTTTAAGAAATACTAACAAAGCCATGGCATTTAAATTATAGCAGGTAATATATAGTACATAGCAATATTCTGACATTTTATATGTCATTTCAGTATTTGCACTCCTTGTTCATTTGTTCATTTGTTAATCATTATCGATGTTGATGGATAATATGTAATTACACACTTTGTTGTGAAGCTAAACCTTTCAAATGTTACATGGAGCTCAGCTGTAATGCTTTACATTTAATGAAGTATCATTTAATAAAGATACTTCATTAAATCAAATTGCGCTGTATTAAAATGAGTTTGACACTCCTGTCTTAAGAGTTTGTTCGCTTGCCTTGTTGATTCCGAGTCCGTAGAGAAAATGTGTGATTTTACATCTCAGCACGCAGGAGTTGTCAATCCACTACTGCCTCCAATTGTTGAAAGTTAAAAATGTGATGTAATGTGTTACAGGTGTGACAGAGCACGGCAGAATCCACCAATCAGCCCCTGCCAAAGAGCCCATGCTTCAGTCTTTTTTAATTTAAACCTTCCTGTTCATGATAGTAATTCTGTTATCGTATGTTGGGCTGCTCTGATCCTCAGACGCTGATCTCCAGACTGACCTCGTGAACTCAGCTCCTGATCTCTCTGCTCTCACGGGTTCTCCTTTTAAATGTACTATTTCCGCCCCTATAGCCTTCCTCTTGCAAATAAACGTACCATTTAACTGTTTCTGCCCTGTCTTCTTGGAACTTTTAGTCAAAGTTCAACAGTATAGAGCCGTCTGCCTTTCTCATCGCTCTATATCTGTTGTGTTTCCAGAGGTGAGATGGTGCCAAACCATTAAGAGCTTTAAAAACCAACAATAACATTTTAAAATCAATCCTAAAACGAATAGGAAGCCAGTGGAGGGAGGAGCAAAACAGTTGTGATGTGGTCTCTTTTCTTTCTTCCTGTCAAAAGGTGAGCGGCAGCCAAGATGTTATAAAACTTAACTTAAGTTAACTTAACCTCTTTTTTGCATTTTTATTTATTTTGTGTGAAAATTGTTTTTACTTGCAATTAACCCGTTAAAGAAACTATACTATCTGACTCTATAACAAGTTTTATTCTAATAAAAGCTCAACGCTTGAGTTTGTAGAGTTTGTTTCTGAAACACTTTTTAAAATATCTGTTTGTTTTGATGAGGAATGATAAATAGTTCACAATATAAATGTATTTATGATGCCAAATGTATCTATTAATTACAGAAAAAAACATACAGAAATGAGTCATTACAAATTGATAATACAATTAAAAGACGGACGGCATGAAATTGATTGCTCAAAGTGTTGCAGAGCCAAAATTCAATTTACTATTTTTTCCAAACATATACGTTGCTTCTGCTTTTCTAAATTTAACGTGTGCCATGAAAAAAAAAAAAAGAGAAACTGAGACAGAGATTTCAGAAATGTCTTATAGTATGATAAACTATCACCCTGGAAACATCAAAAGTTGTGCTAGGAAATAATTAAATCTGCCAGGAATGGCAGGAAACCAAGAAGTAATCAAACTAAATTAAATCATCCCATGTGCTCGTGTGTGTGTGCGCGCGTGTGTGTGTAGTTTCCTGTTTGTCTCCCAATACACCCATGAACATGTTTGTACATGTGAATCATTTGATGACATACACTTACTGTTTCTCCTCCTGAGGCAAAGGAAATGGCCTGCATTGGGTGGTGGGCAATCTTCTGAGGAGGAGGAGGAGGAGGAGGAGGAGGAGGAGGAGGAGGAGAAGAAGAGGAAACACAATCAACACCTCAATAATTCAGACATTTCACAATTATTGATTGGCCTAAAGTGTTGTGTGAGGTATCACCTGTAAGGACGAGGCAGCGATCACAGTCACGCTGTCTGTGGAGACAGTGAGCACAATCCTGCGTCCGGAGAACTGAAGGTTGACATGACCGAGGACAGAAGACGATCCCTGGTCCACAGACTGAGGAGGACACAGACGTCAGTTCATCTGGCTGTGTGTGTGTGTGTGTGTGTGTGAACAAACCTATCTTTGTGAGGACATATTGACCTTGTGAGGACATTTTGGCTGGTCCACACAACTTTAACAGACTCGGTTTTAGGACTAGGGTAAGGGTTTTGGTTAGGCACTTAGTTGTGATGGTTAAGGTTAGGGTATATGTCTATGTCTATGAGTGTACTTGTATTTGTTGCCTGTTAAGCACATTGCACCTTGTCAGGACCAGTAGTCCTCATGGAGACCAAAACCTGGTCCTAATGAGGCTAATATTTGAATTGTGGTTAGATTAAGGTTAGGGTTAGGCATTAACTCGTTATGGTTAAGGCTAGGGTAAGGCATTTAGTTGTGTGTGCACTTGTATTTATATCTTTGTGAGGTCCAACAAAACATGCATACCTGTCTTTGACCTTGTGGGGACATTTTGGCACAGGACCCACAACATTAAAGTGCTTTTTCAGGGTTAAGACTTAGTTTTAGGGTTAGGGTAAGGGTTAGGCACTTAGCTGTGATGGGGAATGCATTATGTCTATGATATGTCCTCTGTAAGAGTTTTTGTGTGTCTGCGTGTGTTTGTGTAACATACCCTTTTAGTTTGCGCTGCTGTCTTGGCAGAAGTCCTTTCACAAATCCTGCTGATCGCCTCTCTGCACACACACACACACACACACAATTACATATGAGTGAGGGATATTATTTATTATATAAACATTAATACTGAGGCATTCATGTGTAAGTACAGGTTTTTTCTGTAGGTGCTGCAGCAAATCCAGACTCAGCAACAGTTTCTTCCTACAGGTCATCAATCCACAATGTCATAGATTAAAATACTCCTCCATCATTGCTTTATTATAACCTCTCTTCACTAATCTTACATTTATTTTCTCAGTGTTGATGTCTTGGTTGTGAAAAAAAAAAAAGTAGAAGGAGTCATAGAAAACTGGAGTCGTTGAATGCGCGCTTATAATTGGCTCAATAAAGCCATTTATGATTCTGGGAAAAACTGGGTGAGGTCCATGTTTGCTTTAACTACTTTTAATAAAATGATGTTTTGGTCCAGTTATTTCCAGCAACAGGGTTCATGCCCCCTTGTAGCATGTCAATAATTCTGCAAAACAAACTCACAGTCTCACAAATATCTTTGACATGGTTATCATTTGTTTTTAATATATATAAAAATAGGTGAAATGTTTATACTGGAAAGTAAATTATAATAAATATAATTAAATACAAAGTACGGTCATGATCTGTTACAAGCTATTTCTTGTTAGTGCCAAATTTGAAGAGATTTCTTAAATAAATTCTCGTGATATCTCGTCTAAAGAACGTTTATTGTCTGTAACACCGTACATTTACCTTTTTTTAAATGTCCTAAAGTTAATTGAATTAAAGAATTCTGACCTAAATATCACTTTTTAAGTTACATCTTTGTCTTTTGTGAGCTGACACTTGGCAGAAAGGTCAGAAGAACCATATGATGAGCCACATGCTGTTCTTATTAACACGTTTGTGTCTATTTATTCTAATAGACTTCTCAGTCAAAAAGGTGACAAAAAATGCCAACAACAAAAAAGTAAAATTTCAACTACACTTAATTATTAGGCCAAATTGTAAATTTTATTTCATTTTATTTGAATATCCGACCCCCAACGTGACCCCTGCACTAAAGAGAGTTTTTCTTCTCCTGGAAAACAAATGTCTCTCTCTCCCCCCCTCTCTCTCTCTCTCCCTCTCTCTCTCTCTCTCTCTCCCTCTCTCTCCCTCTCTCTCCCCCTCTCATATTATGAGTCTATGTAAGATCATCAGCAGGAAATTCCTCTAATGTGATTTTCTTCATCTGGTGATGTTGTGGACAGAAGACGCTGTGTCCGCCAGTGTATTGGCATCTTTACGAGGATGTCAATATCAAATGACGAGGAGAAAGACCCCCATTTATGAAACGTAATACATTTAATTTGATTTTCCCTTTGAAATATTTTGTTAAAATAAGCCACACATGTCTTCACTGGCTCACTGATTGTCTTACCCTCTGCCTCCTGGCCCGTGTGAGCGTCAGCTCCTCCTGTGACAGTCAAATGCTAATTAGTGCACATAATTAGGAATGAATGGATGTTGATTGGTTAAAAATATGATCAAATTATCCGTTCAATCAGTGTTTCCTCTCCCCAACATCAGTTCATCCAGACATAGTTTTGTTCTCAGCACTTTGCTGCTCATTCTATGCAAATGTATGTACAGTACTTTCACAATTTTACAATCCTGTGGCCTGTTTTAAACCCCTCCCAACTTATTTTCCTTCTGAGTCTGAGTTAGAGTCAGTTTAATTTGTTAGTTTTATTTTCTTCCTTTTGCCTGATTTTATGTTCTGTCTTAAAGAGTTTATGACAGAACATAAAAGGAACTTTTTACGTTGTTTTGATAAATGTTCAGTAAATAAAGATTATAAAACAGCTTAAACCTTTTTTGAAATGTATATTTTTTAATATTTAAATGTATTTTTTTTCAATTTGCATATTTTTGAAAACTAATTTTCATGGCTATATTTGTATTTGTCTATTTATACACCACATCTTTTCTTATGTGTTTCATTATGTTTTTAATTACATTTGTGATGTTGGGAACCTTAAGCTGCATCTTATGTATGAATACATTTTAAGAACATAAAGAACAAAAACCCAGCTACACACGTATGTAGATATGTATATACTGTATGTTTGAATACTGTGTAATAACTGTGTCAGGACATCCTACCGTGTGACTTGCATCCTCGTCTCAAAGTCCAGGTTCCTCATGGACTGGGTCACCTCCACACTGCCCATGTACTAAATACACAACAGAACACACACACACACACACACACACACCAGTTCTTAACTGATTTAAAAGTGTTAAATAATTCAGGTTTAGAAACAGTCAGTGTAACACAGTCTTAAAGGCCCATCATGTACAGTAAGAGTGGGTGTAAAACAGAGTATGTTCCAATTTCCATTTCTATTCTGCAACTGTAGCTTCAGGCTGGAGGCAGACCACACTCCAATCTATACACACACGTGTGTGTGTGTGTGTTTATTGAGGACAGTCACAATGTCCGTTCTCATCCCCATCAGCTCGCGGGCCCCTGCTCCTGATCACTCATGCGCACACACGGCTCCGGTTAGAGGATGGCATGGACTCTACTGATACCGGATACACACATGCACACACACACGCGCACACACACACACACACACACACACACACACACACACACACACACACACACGCGCACACACACAAGCGAGCAGAGTAGATGTAGAGAAGAGCAGAAAGCCAGGATGAGTCACTACTGCCTACACAGGAAGCTCAGTCTGAGTGGGAGGGTGAACGTATGAAAGTGAGTGTAATGGTGAGAAGTGAACACAGGAAGAAGGCAGGAGTGTGTGTGTGTGTGTGTGTGTTTGTGTGTGTGTGTGTGTGTGTGTGTACCTGGATTTGTTTCCTCTTTAGGACCTTTTTTTCAGGGACAAACACTGAGCTTGTTTTGGACATAACCTAATTTCTAAGTTAATGGTGAAATGTAGGAGTAAGATTTGAATTGCGGTTGAGGCATTAAATGATTGTGGTTCGGGTTAAGGGTTTATTTCAGCTGCCCAAATAAATGGAAGTTAGTCCAATGTCCTGATAAGAATAGCTGCACAAACCTGTGTGTGTGTATGGCTTTTTGAGGGTTAAGATTCAGTTTTAAGATTAGAATAAAGGGATAATACTATGTTTAGGATGTCCAAATGAATGGAAGTCAATGCTGTGTTCTAAGAAGAGTAGTCCTCATGGAGACCAAAACCTGGTTCTAATGAGGCAGAACCTCATTTCTGAGGAACTGGTTAAGTTTGGAGCTACGGTTTGAATTGTGGTTAAGTTAGGTTAAGGTTAGGCATTAACTAGTTATGGATGAGTTTCAGTATGATGTTTTTTTAAGGCGTGTGAACAGAAAGTTGTGTATTCATGCCTTGCTGTGATGAAAGTGTTTGTACCTTGATGTCATGGTGAACTGCTCTGTTTGCTTGTCTCACGCCTGCATCATCACGCGTGTCCTGGGAGCAGCAGGGAGGACACCCAGGGGTCCAGGGGAGGCTGGTCATGCGATGCAGGGTGATGGGTCTTTTTGTGCAGCACAGAGCCACATGAGTGAGGCTCTGACCTGCACACAGTGGCACATGAAGGCAAGGCTGGCTACAAATCCTCTGATGATGTCCTGACCCCCACTCTGTCCCTGCAAAGCATGTGTCCGTGTGTCCACCCTTGGTTCTGGCCCCAGCTGTGTTTCTGTGTCCCGTCAGGCCACGCAGAGAGACGGGACTTTGGAGTCGGATGTTGGCCACACGGGGTATGAAGTCCCTCAGCGTGGATGGGCCGTGGTGTGAAGGCGTCAAATCCGAGTCAAAGTCCAGTTCCATCTTCTGGGGCGGCATCTTCTGAGGCTGCTCCTCCAGAGATGTGAGAGAATCGTTGCGCAGACGACTGTATTTGGTGCGTTTCAGCATGCCTGCAAGTAGAGGATGAAAGAGTCCAAGTCAGATATACTACATTACAGTAGGAATCATTTCACTGCAGATTACATGTGGCCCACCACTTAAGATAAGATAAGTGATTCCTTTATGTCATGCAGTGGGCACATTTACATTGTCACAGCAGCAAAGACAGTAAAGATAAAGATAAATAAATAAAAGTACAATATAGAAAGATATTAACAAACAACTATAAAAAGTTAAAATAGAATGTACATTATAGACATAATTTCCATAATAGATACAGTTTGTTATATACTGTTATAATATGTTATATACTTGGTATAGTATGTTATATACTGTTACAGTATGTTATATAGTATTTTAATTAGTCTTAAATTTCTCCGTCTTTGATATTAATTGCAAATTGGGAAACACACGTATGTATAGCGTAGAGCAGGGGATCAAACAACAACCCTCCATTTGAAAGACAACCCACTCTACCACTGAGCCGCCGCACCCAACATCTAAGTCTGCGATTATAACCTCATCATCAGGGAAAAGGGACACAGCAATGACGTGGATCACACGCACACACACACACACACACAGACATACAATGATGGTTCTGGTGAATCATCTGATCTGGATCGCCTGATGTCAGATTATCATCTTCTTCACACCAGATCGTACTCACCAGCGTGTGACAGTGGACGTCCTGTGTGTGTCCTAAAGTCCAGTCTGGTCCACTCCACTCATGCTGAGGACATGACACTTTTCCCTCTGAGATCTGCTTCTCCTCCACATCCACTTGTATCTCCTCTGTGAGGCAGAGCACAATTGTGCAGCTTTTATGAATGAACTTTCTCCCCCCCTCCCTCCCTCTCTCCCTCCCTCTCTCTTTTTTATGAATGAGAGGCTCTCGCTCACTCCCTCTGTCTGTCTGTGAAGGTGCACGCGGCTCAATGTGTGAATGGAGTGGAGCAGAGATTGACACACAGCCCCCTCACCCAACCACCCCCCCCACCCACAGACTAACATCCAATCACAGGCAGGCAGGGTGACTCATGCTGCACACACACACACACACACACACTTTTAATACACTGAAGTAGAGCCAGTACACTTCATGAGTGCTCCATTTCTCTCTTCTCTTCCAACACCAGATTTGCTCATTCCCCCCCTTGAAAAAAATGTTAAATTAGTCATTATTACTATTTGTATTAAATGAGATTAGATCAGATTTATTCAGTCGACAGTAAACCTGTTTGCATGTCATATTCAAATCACCTGTAAGAAGAACACAAGCGGAAGGAGACCTAAATGGAACATTTTTGCATTTCCTCCCGACAGCAACATGGTTTTACATCCTGCACTTATTCCTGATTAAAATAAAATAAATACAATTGTTCACGTTTCCACATATGTACAAGAAACGACAATAGTAAAGAGGTCATTTTTGGACTTGAACTGGCATTTATTTTTTCACAAAAGTGCTCCATTAAAAAGATGATCTGTATGTGACTGTGAAAAGATGAGATGAAGCCAGGGTGCATGAAACAATGAGCTTTGTCACCTCCCTGTGGCCATTCAGTGGAATTGCAACGTGGGACCACAAATAACCGCCATTTTATTAGGTACACCTAATTTTAATGTATTTTGATTTTTTAGGGGTTATTATTATTATTGTTGATTTTATACATTTTTTCACTAATTACTTGCCTTTTATTGGAGTTTCCTTTAAATCTTTCTTCTTTTGATTCTGATACTGTCCTTTATTTTACAATTGTTTTGTAATATCAACTTATATATCTGCTTCTGGTCTCTCTCTCATTTCCCTCTTGTCCTTTCTCTCCTGTCCCCATTTTTCCTTTCACCCCAACCAGTCGAGGCAGATGGCTGCACATCTTTGAGTCTGGTTCTCTCAGAGATTTCTTCCCTCCACAGATGCCTAGTGTTTGCTCATTGTGTGAACTGTTGTGTTTCTCTTCTCTTTAATATTGCAAAGACTTCTGCCTTACTATCTGGTCCTATATTGAATTGAATTAATATTATTTTGTGGATTTAATGAACCACACTGCGTTATCTTACGAGAGGAGGAGAAGCCTGTTGCAGAGAGCAAAGACTGAGCTGGATCCTAATGAGCTGAGTGAGCCACAGCTTGTTAAAGCAAATATCTAATCAGTCAATCACATGTCAGCAAGTGACTGCGTCCAGTCACGTAGACATGGTGACGGCGAGCTCAAACCGAGCAATAGAACGAGGGGGAAAGTTGATTTAAGTGTCGTTGGACGTGGCACGTAGACAAACTAGCGATCCACTGGGATTTTTCTGCACTGCATATTATTTAATGTCTACATCACATTTTTTAACTAATTATAATTTTCTTCGCACTCAAAATTCCTCAGCTCACTCTGATCACAAACCCAGTATTTCTGATTAACCTCCAAGCACCATCAGAGGAAGCTCACGTAGCAGTTTGAGAACCATTGTTATGTTGATCAATATGAAGGTAAGTAAACGCATCATTTCGTCCATGAAATACTAACTTGTGTACACAAGAGTGGACAAAGGATGAGACACTCTCCCAAATCATTTACTTAAACAACATTTTAATGATGTTAATCCTCTGCTCATACAGATTAAAGAGTGATAACAGGATTATGAGAAAGAGCTTCTAACAACATTGCTAGTGATGCACAGTCTGAAGGAGACGGCCTTAAATATCCATACAAAGACAAGGAACACGCTGAAAAAAAAAAAGTACTTCATTGAACCGTTTCTTTTTTGTTTGTTTTGTTTTTGTTGTTCACATTAGTAACAAGACCTTTTACCAGTACTATATTTACATAGTGCAAAAAAACCAAAACACTTGATGTCAATGAACATACTTCGAAAAACACTTTGATGGAAGTCAAAACAAAAAAAAGCCTCCACGCAGCGTACCGTCCATCACACCGGAAATACTTTCAGGGTCGCCGGGTATGACACTCAGTACACCGCGTTAATACACCACGGCGCCGTCGTAGACCGGCTGGAACCTTCACTATCAATCACTATCAAACACCATTATCAAACTGGATTCCAACGGTTTAAATGTCAAAACTATCAAATGGCTTTAAGAAAAGGATGATTGTATTTTTTATTTTTTTTTTATTTTAATACAATGCAAAATCTCTTTTTGTACACATGTATTTACAAGGGTTTGTCATTAATTAATTTGTGCAGGAAGATTTGAAGAAAAACAAAAAAAAAAACTGTGGGACTGTGCCCTGAGGAGAGAGTGAGCTTCTCAGGTTTAGAGCTCGACAGCAGATTCTTTTCAGTTCCAACCAAACCCTCTCTGATGTTTTTGCCAAGTCAGGCACTTTTAAATTTAATTTGATTTAAAACTGCAGTACGTAACCTTTGTTGCTGCTGTTGTTATTCTGCCTATGTTTGGTCTCTGTGAACAGAAACAATGTAACATAATTGAATGCTGCCTTCCATCCTTCATCTGGGAAAAAAGGCTCTGTCAAGCAAACACTATCACAACCGACTGAGGGAGCGCTTGTGAGTATACAGTCGCAGCGCAGAGGCAGGTGGAGACGAGAAGCACTTATCCCAACACACTGATGACCGACTTGATGACTGATAGAAAATTTAGGTTTTTGATCTTCTGGTGTTTCCTTAGCAAACTGATATCTGATACTTTGAGTTGACTAATGCTTCAAAGTGATGTTTTGTTTACATTTAAAAGTTATGTACTGCAGTTAGAACTGCCTTTTTTTTTTAAAGATAAGGAAATGGGAGTCAATACTGCTAAAAAATAACATTTTGCAAGAGGTTTAGTTTCCCAGTTGTTTCACAATGCTGCAACATACTCCAGTACTACTAACTGTACATCTACCAAAAACCTTTACATATTTTTCTGGACAAACAGACTCACAACAGATCCTCAGTGTTAGTGATGAATCTGATAAAAAGAGAAAAAAAAGAAAAAGCTCAAGAGCCCAAACAAACACCACCAGAGAGAACAGGAGCACTTTTTTATATGAAGCACAGAGAGCATGTGGGGGAAACTGAGGACAAGTCTCGTCAGAGGAATCAAACCCCAAACAGTTTCACACACAAGCAAATCAATGACACACACACACACCATTACACACTGTAGTAGAACCACAGAGACGAGGGTTATATACACAAAGCTTGTTTTGCTCCTTAGAAGTTTCAATCGTCTGAATACATGAAGGAACAAAAAGAAATTTGAACATTTAAAAAAAAAAAGAAGAAGAAAATTAAACACTGAAGACTGATGGGTGAGAGTGGTTTTGGTGGAGAGAGAAGAATCAGAAGAACCCCTGACACTGTAGTCATTTTCTGTGAGGAAACCTAAATACCAACTGAGCAGTAAGTCATAAAGAAATGCACGTCTCTGCTTCCCTCAACGAGGTGGGAAAAATGCCACACACACACACAAATTAAAGCAGAGGAAAATAAAGCTAAAGAACACAGCAAAATTAATGCAAACTACATGTGCCAGTGCACACACACACACACGCATACACAAATACTTGCAAATCTGTAAACCTTGCAGGGCTCTGAATGGAGACACAGGGATGACTCGAAACTGGTATCAGTCTGACAGTCCTTTTAAAAAATAATAATAAAAAAATAAAAAATAATAATGATAATAATGATAATAATAATAATAATAATAATAATATTATATATATATATATATTTTACACGTGATTTTTAGTTTTTCTTCTTTTGTCTTTTAAAATAAGTCCACGCAGCTCACATGATCACTGCAGTGTGGCAGACATGATTTTAGGTATTTAAGACCATAAAGGACTTCAAGTTTCTTTTTTTTCTGATCTCAGTTTTGATCAGTGTCAGACTGATACCAATACTGAATATTAGGGATGTCCCGCTCAGCTTTTTTGCCGTTGTGGAGTCCTGATTTGCAACTGTCTTTTGCCTAGAGAACAGAGGTGCGTTGTACACCAGCTCTCTGCGAGTGAAACCAGGGACACAAGTGATAATATAATATCACTTCTCGAGCGTTGATGTTAATGTTCTGTACGAGTCAGTGGCCCTAAGTGCGATAATACGGTGTGTATGAAAGAGTGTGTGTGCTTTTTACTTCTGTGATCTTTTCTGGCATAAACACTGACCTTGTCAGGACCAGAACCTGGTCATAGGGACCAAAACCTGGTCCTACTGAGGAAGAACCTAATTTCTGAGGAACTGGTTAGGTTTAGAGCTAAGATTTGAGTTGTGGTTAGGTTAAGATAAAGGTTGGACATGAACTGGTTCTAGATGAGGCTTTGTTTAAGCTGGAAGTAAGCTGGTGACAGCTGGAAATTGTGAAAAGCCCAGCAGCTGAAGTAAATGATGGAGGGGTCTGCTCACCTCTGATCAGGTTTAAAAAAATGTGACGAGAGATCTGTATCGGGACATCCCTGGCTAATAAAGTATCAGCTAATCCCTATGACGTAAAGATGGGAGTGGACTTTCCTTTACACAGCAGTTTAACATCATCTCTCATCATCACTGCTCATCGCTTGCTCCTAGAAAATTCCCCCCACTCTAACAAGAGTTCAGTTTTCCGAGGAGGGAAATCGTAAACATTCCCATGATTTCAAGTGTAGCAGGTTATGCGGTCGAGGAAGCGCCTGTCCAATCAAAATATGCGCGACTTGTTGGTTGGTCTGTGTGTTTGTGGGTTGGTCGGTTACTTTACGATGCGTTTATGGTTGGTGTGTGAGTGTTGGTCAGTTGGTTGGATACCTGAGATTATGTGTAGTGTCAGGGGTTAAAGACGATTAAGAAAAGCTGCTGGCTGCTGTGAAGACGGATGAGTGAGAGCCAGAGAAGTGAGCGAATGAGTACATGTAAAAAAAACACAAAAAGAAAAGAGGGAGGAGTTGAAGTGATTTCAGCCAATGACCTTCTTCACCTCCACTTGCTCTTCGCCCTCTGTGATGCCAGCAGACTCAAGCTCCTCCTCGTCCTCACTCTGCCCTCTCTCCTCTTCATCCTCTTCTTCTTCCTCCTCCTCTTCGTCCTCATCTTCTGTACTTTCCTGGCTCTTCCCCAGTTGCAGGTTTTCCAGGGTCTTTGACACCCACGATTCAATGCGGCTGCTGAGGGTGGGCACCTCCAGAGAAATGGGTTCAGGAGTGTAGTCCTCTTCCTCTTCGTCCTCCTCCTCTGCCTCTTCCAACATCCCGGGCACAAGTGTGGAGGTGGTGGAGGTGATGGAGCTGTTAAGTGGACCCCTGCAGCTTCCATCCAACGAGCCCGTTTCTGTGCTCTGCTGTGAGGCCAGCTCCAGCCGGTCGTCAGCACGGACCTCGTCTTTTTCTCCACTGCCCTGTGTCGAAGGTCCAGCTCTGGATTGGAGAGCAGTGGATCCAGACTGAACAGCAGTGATGGGGTTTGTGGTGGTGGTGGTGGTGGGGGTGGGGGGAGCTGTGGTGGTTATGGCTGGTGGTGCTTCAGTGTCTTTCTGTGCAGCTGTGGAAGGTGCAGGGCGACTCTGCTCTAGCTCAACAGGCTCCAGAGCATCAGAAGTCTCCACCATGTTCCTCCAGTTGGTTTCTAGAGGAATTAAAAACAGTAAGGTTATGGTCAGTGGTGAAACATAGCAAAATACATGAATTCAAGTCCTGTAGTTCAGTGTAATTACACAGAAATTGCACATTTCAGAGAGACATTTGTCATACACATTTACTTGGACAGCTATAGTTGCTTAAAAAAATCAAATCAAGCTCAAGTGGAAACCGTTTCTAAAGGCTTGTACCTTGCTGTCAATCACACTGGTGTCCACTCATATGTGTCATCCTACATCTTATAGTTTCCTCTTATTTACAAAACTAACATTGTGTTCTTTTGAAGACCTGAAACTAGTGATTGAGACATTGTAAACCAAGAGGTAAGTCGAACATTTTTCCCATAGACCATTCAAACTAACTTCATTTTGCAACGAATAACTGAGTCAATTATATATATGCAGCTCAGGATTAAAATGAATGAAGTATTTGAATGAATGAAAAATAATTTGAGTAGCAGATAATTTTTTCTTCTTTACTTTGTTATCAGTCAACAAATTTAGATAAACAGTAATTACAGAAAACCCTGACCTCTGTTGAAAACCATTGTATTTAAATACCTCATATGATTTACAAACAAAAAGAAATAACATTAAAATGAAAAGTGAAAGAAAGAAGTAGGGAAGCTTACCATGCTCATTTTCATTGACTTCTGATATCGGTTCAGAAAAGATGGAGCAGAAGGAGATGGCAGAAGCAGCAGAGTGGTTACGGGAATGTCCCATGTGGTGTGGGACCTTCTTGTCATTTTTCAGCGCCTCCTCTGCCTGTTCCTGCTCCAGAGCAGACACCATGTCTTTGTAGGCTTTCCTTGCCTCCTCTGTCAGTGACACTAAACGGTTGAAGAGACCCTGAAGAGGAACAAGGATTTATTCAAATTGCTGTGAAGCAAATGATATCTAGCTCTTACAACAGAAAAGAAAAAGAAATTAATCTGATAAATCTGCACCAAACTTTGATCTGAAATTCGTACTTGGCGGTTAAGTTCAAACTTGAACCTTAAAAACCAGGTTGAGTTCAAATTATAGTTTAGAAAGCGCCTCAGACCATCTGAAGTAATTACCACATGGTCCTGTAGAGGGCGCAGTGAGAGCGGCATGGCCTTAGATCCATTTTGGTTCTGAGAACAACATAACACTTATTCTTATTTTACTTAAAAAACAAATAAGTAGACACTAAACACTTGCTGGGTGACAGTAAGAAAACCCATGAGCGGTTTAGAGATTATCATGGATGGATGGATGGATGAATGGATGAATTACCTCTGCTCCAGAGTAGTTGAAAATGCCTACAACACTGACAGGCACTAGTTTGTTGACACAGCGTCCAAGAGCTTTTCTGCCCAAAGCAAACACAAATGGGATCTCCTGCTCCCTGGCCATGGCAATGACATTATACAAAGCTTCATCCAAACCACCTGCAACACAGTAAACAGTTATTACCTCAGAGTTACTTAAGTAATTAAGTAAATAATACTTATCTAAACAGGATAACAGCTCAGTTTGTCAGACCTCAGAATATTTGTTTCAACTGATATTTTCTTATTATTGATTTACCTTTGGCCTGGATCTTTTCACAGTTTGGAGAGATAATAACACACTTAATCTTGTGCAACTTCATGTGTTTGGTGACTTCTCTGAGACCCATGACCAGGCGGCGTTTGGATTTTGCCTTGGTGGGATCTTTCTGGTAAACTCGCTCCTGGAAGCGAACCAGTTCCTGCAGCAGCATAGTCACACTCTCGTCGATCTCCTTACTCAGCACTTGGTTACAGTATCTGCAGAGGAAAAGGAGAAAAAAAAAGGGTGGAGGGCAGGGAGAAAAATCATGCTGGTTACAAATGTTCAGAATATATTTTGGAAAACTACGAGGCTTATGACAAAGATAATCATTTATGTAAACTGCTGGCAAAAAAGGCTGTAGATGATTTAGTTTAAAATGTCAAATTTCTTGATTCCTGACTGGTCAAAACAAGAACACCTGATGGAACAAATAATTCAGTTATTCTCCAATTAGCTCTGCAATATTAATGAAACATTTGGTCGAGCAGTCCGAGGACAAGTGTCCTCCTGCTGGTAAGAGCCAAGGGGCGGAGTTTGACTACAGAGGCTTTTTGGAAGCTTTAAATGCAAAATCTGTGTGAAGGGTGGACGAGGACAAAAGGCCTACAGCAGAGGACGCAGGAGGACAAAGCTGTGTCTGTGACCACTGGCACACATTTTCGTTGAGAAGGGACAGTGTGCTAGGCATCCTCGCCGTACTCTACAATTCTTTATTGTACAGTGACGCCTTTAAAAACACCCGTTAACTTTCAGAGTATGCTTCTCAATGCCAAGGCTGTGTGAATTGGGAGTGGGACAAATATTTGCTTCACTGGCCATTTTGTTGTTTCCACATTGTGCATTTTTTGAGACATTCCAATACCAGGGATTCCTACAAAAGGTCTGTCCTTTTCCACATTCTGGTTCTTGATCCATGTGGGACGAGGGCGTGTACTTACTCTCTGAAACGCCGGCTGTGGATCTTGGTGACAGCATTTGAAGCCATGGGACTCCCGATGCCAGAGCTGGCAGGAGAACCCTGCGACACTGGAGTGATGCTGTATGGAGAGTTCTGGCTGGCAGGGGAAAGGGATGCATCACTGGGAACACTCAGACCATTCTCTGTGGTGAAAACAGCAGACCAGAAATAATTAGATGTCATTAGGTTAGGTAAGGTAATGTCCCCTAATGGCAATATCCTTTACAGCAGTAGTCAATAAAATAGTACAAATCAGTACATACACAGTTGTAATAAATTACAATAAACATATTATAAAATTGATTAAAAGACCAATAGCAGTGGGCAGAAAAGGCTAAACCTCCATCCTGACCAGAGCATCTGAGGCTCAGCAGGTAGAGGATGCCCAGTGTAAGAGACAATATAGTTTTTGAGAGGGCCTTCACTTTGTACAAGTGCTAAAAATAAAGAAATGACAGCTCCAGCTGAAAATGTATGTCATGTGACCATTCAGGTGTAAACAGGAAGCTGAAGTAATTCTAACAAGGGGTAAAATAGAGACTAAGCAAATGGCTTTGTTTTGGCTGATAAGAATCAACGATGAAGGAAATGCAGGTAACATCATTGTTTTTCTGCCTGTCAAGTCTAAAACCATGCACCCGTATTTTGAAGCAGTATTTTTAAACTTTGTTCAAAGCGTGTTCTTCTGGGCTAAAAAAATCATCCTGGAGCCTAAAAATTAAAGTACCACACTACTGATAAAACACTCAATATCAGTGACAGCCTTTGGAATATAGTTCTTCTAACGTGCATTTTAACTCAATTACTCAACTGACGACAGATTTAAATGTTTTTATTTAAACACATGGCCCTCACCTTCTTGAGAGGCAGGCTCTTGTGTAAGATCCTCAGTGAAACGCAGACACTCGTCCCCATTCTCCTCCTGACCCGTCGGCTCCTGTTCCACACTCACCTTCCCTTTCTTTCCTTCACGTTCCTTCAAGATGATCTACAGAACCATAACAAAAACAATATCCCCATGGTTCATTACCCCCCATTTCTTTTATGAAAAACTATCCAGGTGAAACAGGAGCATACTCCCACTTTCATTCCAAAAAAAATCATTTTCAACTTAAAGTCATCAACCTTTTTCAGGGCCGTTGGCCTTTTGACTTTGGGTATTTCTCTCTCCTTCCCTCTCTTGACCCGAGGAGCGGTGGAATCCAGGGCATTGTGTGGGGCCGAGTACGGCTTCTGATGACCCTTCAACATGGAGGGCAGGTTGGTCGAGCTGGAGCTGTGGAATGGAGTAGTTGTTCCAACTAGACAGAAGGACAACAGATGTATGAGTGTGAGGATGTGTACATGTATGTGTCCAGGGTTAATTAAATGGTCAGGACCTGTCCACTCAGTGATTCAAAAGTATAGCTCTTCTAAGTTTGGTCTTGGTTTTATACAGCAATTGGCATTTGTAATTTTGCATTACTCCCTTACCCTGCACTTTTCTTTGTCTCTCTACTAGTCTACTAGCTTACGATCAGGGGCAAAACTTGCTGAGACATTAAGAAGAAATGTTTGCGTAAACATTAGCCAAAATAAACCCTGAGCTTATGATAGACAGAGTTTGGGCATACCTGCAAAAGACAGTGGCTTTGTATTGTTGAGTTGCCTGGCCTTCATAGCCTGTTGATGTTTCTCCAAAGCTGCCAGCATGTCTCCAAGGTCCAGCTCGACTGAGGTTTTACTCTTCTTCCCTGCGACTTTGGTAAATGCCTCCTGCCGAGTGAAGATAGAAGAGGCAGAAAAAAGGTCACAGCAATCAAACAGGTTCACTGTGAACACAACCTCAATGTCAGACAGACATTTTCTTTTTTTACCTGTAATTTCTTCTGTTCCATGCTGATTTCGGAGTACTCCTGTGCAGTGGCTAAGGCAGCAGCCAGAGCCTTCTTCCTCTGGCTCTTGGCTCTCTTGGGAACAGACGTGGTAATAGGGATGGGTGTCTGTACAATGTTGATGGGGGAGTTTTCTGGTAGGTTATCCAGCTGTGAGGTGTTTGGAGACATTGATGAGTGCAATGTTGTGCAGTGGCAATTGGTGTGACAAATCAATTTTATTTGGAAAATAAAAATGCTTGATTTAGTACAAACTTATACACATGCATCAGACACAACAAGAACCTTCAGAAATAATTTTCCTTTACCAGGTTTTTGGGCAGTTTAGGCTGCGTGTGTGTCTGAGTGGGCACAGATTCTGGTTTGGTGCTGCGTTGGACAGTGCTCCCAGTAGCAAGATCAGGAAACTCATCTTCATCCTGATTAAGATGTAGAAAACATTTTAGCCCATCAAAAAAAGCTCTACCTTAAAATAAAATGTTATAATATCAAAAGTACTGCAGTGACTATTTCACAAGAAACCTTCTCTTACCTCAAAATAGAGGGGCTCTGGAGTGATGTCAGTACCAGTGACCACTGTTGGCTGTAGTCTTTGTTCTGGCTGGTTGGGTGGCAAACGTCCTGGATAGCCACTGTGAAAATCCTAAACAGCAGAGCACAGAGTCAGACAGGATTCCACTATTCTATAAGCTTATAATCATCCATGTACATAACAAAAGTCTTATGCAAGTATGATAACCATACAGAGTGCAATTTTTTCTCAATCACTTTTTTGGAACACATCCAGAAAAGACGGGAAACATGTATGCAGTTAAAATTAACAGATTATTCAGAAAAAGGTCCACTTAAAGGTCTAGCATGTAACAGCATGTTATCTTAAAGATAACTTTTGTGTCATTGTTAATTCCAGCCAGAAAATGACACTACATTTACACATCACCAGAGTTAGTCACCTGTGAGAAGTTTCTTTGCTCAAGATTCTTCCTCTGGTCTGCTCTGTGAAACTGGCCGTCCCTGTCTCCCCAGGACTTCGGGGGAGCCTGAGAGGCTACACTTACCCAGGTATCGGCTACTGAATAAACAAATACATAAGAAGCAATGCTCAGATAAGAGAAAACCTCCATTCATTGGTAAAATATTAGATACAGGTTGTAGAATTAACAAGGCTAAGAAAGCATGGTGGGAAGATGCGAGTTAAAGACTGCATATATTTGTATAGTCAGTCTATGCAAAAATGTGTTCAAAAACATGTCAAACGTACCTGTCATTACACCAGCCTCTACTCCCTATAACATACAACATAGAATATGTTACCAACACTGTGAGGGCAAAGATAAATTAAGGACTAAATCAAATCTTGTCCTGATTGTTTTGCCTGGTATAGTGATGATCATCTTCATGAACACGTAATATTAGGACACCCTTAAAAATTCTCTTTTTTACTCAACAACTTGCAAAATACACTTTCAGTAACTGGATCAAATTCATGTGCTCTGACAAATTACACTCTAATTTGATAAACTAGCTTCTCTCTCTATCACGTACAAACACATTTGCCTGTTAGCTTTGTGCATAGTACTTACATTTGCAAATAATAGGTCTAAATTATTCATTCATACATTATTCAGGTGAAAGAAGTGTGGGTGGAAGTGAATAGAGAAGAACCTCACGTCTCCACATATTTATATTGTGCTTTAAACGCAAAGCATACTCATTTATCATCATCATAGAAACCCATTCTGTTTCAGTCTGAAATACATCACATCACAGCACCTACAGATGCTAATTTTTAATGTAAAAATGCCACTGAACAAGCATGAAGAAAATGTTGTTTATCGATATATGAGGGTAAACAAATGGCTCATACCTTGGGTGCTGCTGTATGCTCTGCTGTTCGTTGCGTTACCCCAGCTGCCTGGTTGTGTTTGGGGCTGCAGTAGCCACTGTCACTGTCTATATCCGCCTCACTGGCGCCATGCTCGTTGTAGCCCTCTGCTGCCTGGGCTGCCCGTCTTCTCTTTGTTCGGTTCTTCCACAGCAGAGGACTAGCCTGCTCAGCAGCACATCGCCCCGACACCTCACCTGGGGTATCTGAGGACAAGGTGAGAGGACACCAAACACAAAATAAACACAAGAGTTGGCATTAACATCTGACCTCAGGAATACAATCACAACCAGATCACTCTTTTAAGTTAATTTAAGCACTATTCACACCTGGCAGTAAACTGCATACTTGATGAGTCTCCTGTTGCCACCAATGATCGGATCTGGCTTCCCAAGCTTTTCTTTGAATACATAATGATGCCAAAACTATTTGCGTGGACAAAATAATTTTTTTAACAAACTGATTATACAGATATGACTGCTGTCAAAGCATTGGCATGTTTTTCAGTGTGTATGCATGTGTATGTGTGTGTGTGTGAGTGAGAGAAGAGATGAGACCAAGTGAATCAAAACTCTCCTCACTCTGAAAAAGTTTTAACCATTAGAAGGAAAACATATTGTGATCAATGTTGTATTATAGATAATATTGTGCCAGTGGCTGCAAATTAATTAACATGAGGGCTGAATAATAATGCTGTGAAGATACCACTGATCACATGACATCCAAGGCTGAGGAGGCAGTCTCTATTCTGTCTTGAGGACAGAATGAGTTCATGCAGCTTAAGAATGTGGACAAATGTGTCTGGAAACCACCTTCAAGAGTGGTTTGTGTGTTCGGATAAGGATGCATGCAGGTTACATTGGGACTGTTCAGCATAATCTGGCCATGATTAGATCACTGAGGACTGATGTTAACGTCAGGCCCGAATGAGGTGTAAGTGTTAAAAAGAGACTTACTGAAGCACTGACTTGAACCAGGACTTAGAGACGTGTTTTCCATGTGACACAAAACTGAATGGATTTATGAAAGCAGCAATATCATTGATGACATCATGAAATGCACGTTACCCTTTCCAACTGGAAACTCTGCATTCCACTTCTGTCACGATGCTAAGCTCAAGCATCAACATCAACCTGTAGGACCAGACACTATCGATAGTGTGTCCCACTTCATCACTGACAGTAAAAGATTCTTGTTGACTGGCAAAGCAGGTAATTTTAACAAAGTCTGGAATGTGTTGAGCCTCTGCTTCCTTTTAGCAACATAAAAGGACTAAAGAACAACAGTGAAACTAGCCTATACACACAAAAACTCTTTGTACAACCTGTATGGGAGCACTTAAAAGGTCCAGAAGAAGCTATATATAAAATGGTGCTTTCCCAAGTGTGTCAGGGAACTATTTTGCATACAAGACAAAATGTTGTTGTTCTTTTTTGCGTAGCAAGCTTCTGCTTCAAAATGTGTTCAATCTGGCATGGATTGTCTGTAGGAACACGGTGGTACTGTAATATGGTGGACTCTTTGAAGTACATATAAAACGGCTATGACAAGCAAACAGTTTCTTAAAAGTGATTATACATTTCTACAAACGTGGTAGTATATTCAGTTTTTGCCAATTAATGTATCTTTAATTACTACTGGACTATTGTTACCTGTCTGCTGTGCTGCATCCACCAGCATGACCGTCTTGGTCCTACCATCAGGCCCCAAGGTGCATACTTCCTTCTGCACAGCAACATTCCTTGTTGGAGGCCTGCGACCCCTTGGAGGCTGACACATGCCCAACTGTGGCTGCAGAGGAAAGAGAAAGGAGGAAAGAAAGAAAGACAGCATTCTCACTAAATAGTTCAAAAGAGGATGAGGAGATTTGAGACATTATCAAGAATATTCGTGTATACCTTTGGGAGAGCATTAGGCCGGATCATGCCTCTCCCTCTTTGATTAGCCAACCCATATGCCGCCCCCAGAGGCATTGGTCTTTCCCCGACATCTGCGGAGACTGGGTTGATGACCCCAGCTTGCACAGGACTTGCATATGTGCCAGGGAAGGGCTGGTAGAAGCCCATCACAGGAGGGCATGGAGCTGGCATAATCTGGTAGTAAGCATACTCATTGGATACAGGAGGCTGGGGGGATGACAAAAAGGGGTAGGCCATGTATGGAGCTCCAGGTGTAGTGTTTGGCTGCTGCCAGCGCAGCTCCCCTCCATTGTACATGGTATGTTGCCTGTGAAGCAAAAATTAAAGGTATTTCACTATTAAAGACAAAAGGCTCAACTAAATATATCAGTACAATGAGCAACTCTACTTGAAAGGAGAAAAATGAAAGGCAAAGAAAGAGGAAGAAGGCAGTAATGCAACCTAATGCCAAATACCACAAAACACCAAAACAAACACTTATGGATTAAAGACCCAATCATCCATGCCAAAATTAGATTTTCAACATTTGTAGCATTTGGGGATTGAGAATGTGTCCATGTACAATTCAAATTGTTTCTGCCACAACATTAAAACAATAATATAATGACCCTCTCGCTGTAAGTCAATGGTGAGGAAAATCCAGCTTTCAGGCCATGAAACAATTAATCAATACAAACAAAACTCAAAAATGTTTTTTCCTATGACAGCATTTTTTTCTATGACAGAAAAACAGACTTGTAGTCAAGCATTTCCTGCAGGGCAAACTCTTTTGGCACCGTGAACTGTCTGTCACAGTCAGGAAGAACAAAACAAACAGATATCTGCGAGTGTCATCAATGATAAGCATCATGGCCACAGCCAAGGAAACACAAGTAGGTGTAGAATGCTGTACTTCCCAAAAGGAAAACAATGAATTTCTTCTTATTTAACTAAAAGGCGGAAGGAATATACTTAAAGTGATTTAAAAAAGCCAGTTGCATACTCATACTCCAATTTAGCCTGAACCAGGACCTAAATTGGGTTTCAGGGACAAACCTAAATGTGCTTGGGTAAGTCCAACCTCATTGGTGGAGAGTACTGGTTCCAGTAAGCAGTTAAGTTTGGTTAAAGTTTTGTAATTTATAAACAGGAAGTTGAAACCTACTTCAGATGAAGAATCATTACAAAAGCATATATGACAAGACAAGGAAAATCATCAGATGTTGTCTCATGACAGTGGCAGCATCTGAAGGTAACAAATATAATCTACGGCAGGCAACCTTGTCTTAATTCACAGTGATTTAGCCATCAAATGTTATTTCAATAGGACAGCTTTAAATGTACACCGTGTCCCTGTATAATGTGGCAAAGCTGTTCTGTATTGTGTAACTCTGTATTGGCATACAGAAAAGTACATTCTCAGTTAAGAACAGTATGACAAAAATATCTATTTTTTGAAAATGCAACATAGGGAAGATTTAAAGAAAAAAAAAGAGAAAAAATTATGTAAGTGTACCTAGCAAGAGGGGGTGGTGCCTGGGTTAATGTGATGCTTCAGTTTGTTAGGGTGTGTCACATAGTATGCAGAAATGATGATAAGGATCTAGATGACATTTTCACAGGCAGTTTACTATAGTGGGTTATTTCCTTGCATTCAAATAGCAGGGAAGGAAACAGAGGAACGGATGTGTGCAGGATACAGCAGATCACTGTGGACAAAGACAGAGCCACTGGAAACATCAATTGTGGTTCCATGTAAACAGTTGGGAGAGTCCCATTCATATTTAAGCATTCTTAAACAACAGAGTAATGTAACGGCTCTAAGTACACTTTTTAAAAGGATCTTTATCTATTGTGAGAAGCACATTTGGGACACAGTGTTCTCTTATTAAAATAGTACACAGTGTTATTCTAAAAATACAAAAGGTCCAGAAGTGAGAACACTGTGCTTATATAGTTAAAAACGAGGGCAATCGTTTCCCCACAAAGCCACTGGGAGTGGCAATATTTTTTTTTGAGTCTGCAAAATTCATAATTATATTGGAGAACCACCACACCACAATTACCGCAACAGAACCTGGGTTAATGTGGTTGATGCAACAGCCACCCAATCAAAAACAGTACCTGTTCGCTTGGTTCTCCTGGACAAAAGGATAGCATGTGATGAGGTAGCTCGGTATGGGTGTGGTTTCCACTCCTCCACCACCTCCTCCTAAACCCCCGCTGCCTCCTCCACCACCCGCCTCTCCAGAGAGACTCATGCTGACCAAGGATCCTTCAAGACCTTTCTTCTGTGGGATGAACGGTTCCACTTCGGCAGAAAGCTTCACATCCTAGACAGAGAGATGACCAGTCATAAAACTCATGTCATGAGCACTAGTAGCCACTTAATGACTCCACGGTGTATTTGAGCAACACTGAATAACAATAGAGACCCGTTTGTAAAACCCTTACATTAAGTTGCTCATACCAGTCAGCACATTCTGTTACTTCAAACCCATTTTGTCTTCTCAATATCTGTATCCATTCCACAACTGTCAATTGACATAAAAACTCCTCAAACATTAACCGGCAGAGGCTTCCGTTTGTAATCTACCCACTTTTCATTCGTATTGATATTTTTTTCCATTCATTATTATCCCAATCACGAAAATTTACCTTGTTGCGATTAACTAGTTGCGAGAGGTATTTTTTTTCTATAATATTATATTTTCAGATGGAGAAGTTCTTGTAAACCCTGCATTACTTTCACTCTGCTCTCAAGCGTTGGATTTTCAAATATTCTAATATTCACAGAATAATCCTGTCAAATACTCCTTCTAGTTTGCAATGCACTTCCGTACCTTTTTCTATGTGTATGTTTGTTACATAAGCCCTACATTTTCCATCGTCATCTCTATTAATACTGTGAAAGCTGAAAATGCGTGAGAGGAACAACGCCCAATAAATTTAAGTGATACATCAAGTATTGAAAGTCTGGCAGAGAGAGCAGTACATGTCACAGCTGAGCACTGCATTTCCTCATACTCTTTTCCCATTTAAGAAGGAAGTACATTGATCATAAAAAACACACAAACAAAAAACATCAAAGCAAAGAACACAACATGTCAAGTCAGACTCAAAATAAGACTTTTGTGTAAAAGGTATTTAAATATGGGAAACTGATCATACAATGTCATAGATTTAGTTTGGAATATTGGCCATTTTCCTCAAAGTACCAACACACAATGGCCTTTGAGAGCACTACGGGTCAAAAACTGGGCTCTGACAGGTTTGCAGATACTATTTGATCAAATTAAAGACTTTAATCAATCTAGTTTTTAACCAGTTCAAAAAAGATAAATAATATGGTCGGAAAGTGGAAAGCCCTCACTTGATGAACCATATAATCTTCAAACTGTGCCACAAGATGTCCTGGGGTTTCTGCCACATGAGGATATGACTATTAAAATGAAACCACACTGGAAACTACAACAGGAAGTATATATATCTGTGTGAAATCTTTGTGAAAACAAAACATCTGTTATGATGTTATATGACAATCAAGTTGTGTTTTTCTTTTTTCTTTTTTTTTTTTTTTTTAAAAAGGCATGGTAGAAAACCGAAAGACCCAATAAGTACCACTTTTGTATTGAAGATAACATCAGATTACTCATAATGCAATATGTACTGTTAATTATGACACAATGAAAAAGGGATCTATAATTACCACTTTTGTTTGTATTAAATTAAAGGAAATGTGGAGATCTGGAAAACCACAAGATACAAAAAGCCATATAAATCAATCAATTTGGTAATTCAGTCAAAAAGCAACAGGTAAAAGCAGAATATTGGTGTTTATTTTAACTCTACTTTTATGGTTGTCTGGCTTTATGGCTGGACCAAACCAAGCCAACAACAGGTTGCTGTGGTGTAGGAAATGACATAACAGGCCACAGAGAGACCAAAGATTTATGAACTCAAACACTAGACAGCTTGACAGGCTTTGGACTATAAAGTTCAACCAGCTACTTCAAATCATTGCAGTGTCAAAATCAGAGACATTTGGTAGTGTGGGCAGATTCTAGACTGGAAAACATCATTGTTTTCAGTATACGTCCTGCAGAAAATACAGAGCATTACTTGAGGCATAGATTATAAATAGATACACTGCACTGTCAGATTAAATATTTAAATGTAATTTAAATTCCATCTGAATGAAAGTGCATGTGAAATGTCTTTATCTGACATTTTGTTGACACTTATCTAACCCAAGAAAACAGCTCTGTCCAAGAGGTCCCAATAAAATAATCTACTATTCTACAAAGGATAAGGAGAGGTGACAGGGTTCAGAGTACAAAGACACCCCCTCACTTGTCTGAAACAGTGGTTTGGATGCATGAATACAGAATCAGTCCAACCAGTGGATGTAACACAGATGGCCATTGTCACCCACTGCTACTGACTGTGGGTGGATCCCTCATCATTCCATAGGTAATCTATAGAACCCATCCTACCTAAACCGGCTCGTGGTGAACAGTCTACTCTGCCAGTTTAGAACAGAAAACTAAATTACAGATTTAAATTAAACTTTTTCAAATTTCTTTAAGAGTAATAGCAGCCTCCATGACCAAGTTTGTGCATAACTGCGTGGTTCTAAAGCTCCAGTGTGTAACTTCTGTCCCTCCCTCTCTTTAGCAGTAGAATCCACTTTTTGAGGGTGCCTCTTAGTGGTTTTAGTTATATTTCCGACCAGTTGCAGCTGTCTTACTTGACACAAAATTAAAAAAAACTGCAATACTAAAAAACACAGGAGTCACATAGAGCTGTGAGACTTTAACAGCATTGTGTGCATTCATTTGGCAATGGCTGGTATGCAACGCACATTATTTATATTTAAAGATTACACACTGCAGCTTTAAGAACATGGTACAGGATCTGAAAGTGCACAATCGCACAGTAAAGCAGATAGGATGTTGTTACAGGATTAAGTTTGAGAGGATGAATTAGGGACAGCACTGCAGGATAAGCTAATTACACTGCAAGCCACCACAGAGAAGTCTTTACACTATTAGGGAATCCTAGTTTTTTTAAACACCATCAAATTAAACTGACTATTTAGTAACTAAGATTTGTGAAGGAAGACAGTTGGACAGAGGATCAATCTCTAGATTCACCCATGGGTCTTTGTGCATCTCTGTTAGTGAGAATAGCTGTGATTGTGAAAAAGACAATGAGGTCAGACCCAGATGTTGATCCGCTGGGGATGACAGAACTCAGAGTGGTTCAACTGAGGGCTACTGATCTCACAAGCCTCTGTTTGTCCAAACTTTTTATTTTTACACCAGTTGCTTTCCAACAGCACCAGACACTATCTGCTCCTGTATGGCAGCAGTGGGCCAGATCATGCATAAAGGCACATGATCACATCTAGCTAAATTAATAATATAATATACATATAATACTACAGTCATGCAATACATCCAACATTAATGGAGGTGTTTAGACATAATGAAAAGTCCCTTGTGGGAACCAGAACTTGTAGCTGGGCAACAGGTACAACAAGAAGTGGAATCAGTGAATTAAAGCAGCTGCAGCTCACAGGAACTAATTGATTTCTCCTGTGTTTTATAACAGGCATAATGATTACAAGTTCGTGCTCAAGAGCTTTCCAGGACCAAATGCCTATAGTAGGAGCGGTCAGTTTCTGCTCTGACAGAAAGCATTTTAAACTGACTATTTGGTCGTGTGATCCTTAAAAAGGGGTCACAGTATACAACGTTTGGTTAACACTGCTATAGGTGACAAAGTACCACCCCTATGTGGCAATGAGGTTACTCCGAGACACTGCAGAGCCGAGTACAACCAAACTTTCAGCATAGCAAAACAGTCAGAGGAATTTCATACATGCAGAAGAACCAGACATTCCTCTTGTGACGGTCATGAAACCTCTCCGCCTTCCCTGACATCACCCTCTCTCATGCACATATCCCTTACCGAAAGAAGTGTACATAGAATGCCAAGCCGACTTCCTATCTTAATTGTTACCGAACATTTGAACAAAAAAGGAGTTGGGCACATTACCTCAACCACCGCCGTGTAATGACAGCTGAGCTGTGTGGCTACAGCTAGCCAGCTAGCTAACAAAGCTAATGTGCGAAGAAGGCTGTTTTTCTGAGCTTCACGAATGGAAACGTTGACATTAAAACATATTCAAGTCATTTTTATCAAAAGGACAAAAAACACAGGTACTGGAAGTCATGTCAATACACGTACTGTGCGCTGGCGTTGAAAATAAAACCGTGATTACCGTTAGCTGTTATGAGGTTAGCTTTAAAGCCGAGTGGAATAACAGTCTTGTTGCCATTTACCGAACCGCGTCGTGCTCTTAAAGTGGATAATGACCTAAAGAGAAAATGTAAGCATACGTTAAATTACACTACGAGGTGTAGATACAATGAAATGCATCAGAAACATGAGCAATAATCCAAAATGTGGCCTTAGCATCTTTTTACTATCGTTGAGATACATTTTCCCACCCGCTAATGCATTTTTAGCAAGACCCCAAAAACAGAAACCTACCTTATTGTCACAAGCGTCCATGTCAGTCACCCTCACCGCGGAAAAACAGCCTCCCTGGCCACAGTGTGAACGTCAGGAGGAGGGCCGCTTTAATTTCTTCATTGTGGATTAAATAGTATTGAAAAACGACAGCAGCAATGGTCGGCGACGGCTCTTTGCTGGACGGCGCTGCTAACTGTTGCTTGACGCTACTGCGTCAGCTGGTGAAGCTGAGCTCTGAGAGCAGCAGCAGCCTGTGGTCAAGCTCAGTATCTGCTGCTGCTGCTGCTGAGAGCCAGCAAACTGCTGTCACTGTGGAAATGGGAGTCACCTGTGACGGAAGCCGCCGAGGCACACAGTCACACTTTTTTTTCCCCTTTTTTAAATATTCATTGAAATTAAAAATATACATGACAAATGAAACAAACAAAAAACAAAAATAATAACATCATCTAAATATGAAGAACAGAAAATCAAGCAACATTAATAGTACTGTATGGAACTGTTTCCAAAGGTGGTGGCCACAGCCCATTGGTGGCCCTTGCAGTCAGCCAGGCGTGGCACTATGGACTTTCAAAATTGTGAAGGGGAAACTTTTTCATAAAAATCACTTGATTTAACAATAAAATATCTTCAGAAAAGCTAAATATTATTAGACTTTATTTTAAAAGTTAAAGCTGCAGTGCGTAACTTGGTGATTTTTGATAAATATTCAAAGAAATAAAAATACACACAAACAAAAATAATAAAACCAACTTAGTAAAAATAAATCAAGAAAAACAGAAAATCAAGCAATACTACTAGTGTTGTATGGAACTGTGTTTCCTAAAGTGGAGGCTACAGCCCATTGTGGCCCCTGCAGTGAGGCAGGCGTGACAGGGGGTGTAGCACGACATTACATATTGTTTCAGAAGTTAACCGATATGAGTATTCTTTATCTGCCAATATTTAGATATCAGAGCAGCCAATGGCTGATATATAGTGTTTCTTTCCCCAGTATGTTAAATGATATGATGTACAAAATGCTTTATACCTAAATAAACAACACTGTTATCTAACAACCGTAAAAATAATGTTTTAATTAAATATTAAATAACATGAAACCAATAATGAAAATACTAAACAGTCAAATAAACTTTTGAAGGAAATAAAAAAGGTTGCACTAAAACACGATTTAGTTTCTAGGAACAGAAATGTGTGAACTAAACTCACAAGAATAAGTTATTTACTGATTAATAACAAAACTGTCTGATGCAGGTAATAAAATTAGAGAGCAGTATCTTGTCCAAAGATTTCTGTTGTTCTTGATATCGTTTTTCTAGAAGTGGAAGTATATAATTTTGCTATTCACATTTCAGTTTTACTTTGTTATATCAGCATAGGGCTTATCAGTTATGATCCAAAATGGTGGCCGATGAGCATTTATGAGCATACGTTGGTAATAAGAACAAAAACATTTTATTGTTTTCTTTCATTCTTGTCAAATGTACAAATTTGAGAAGTTCTTCTATTTGTTTTACAGCAGCTGGCATCTTCAATGTTGCGTTACTGCCTCCCTCTGGATTTAATTATCCGTTTGTGAATCCATCAACTGTTAAAGTCTCGTAAGAGACAAAAAAAATTATCTCAAATTGTTTTTCTATTTGTGGAGCCAAACAAGATGTCCTTCAAGCACAAAACAAGATCAACATAGATCTAATCAAATGCAAATCGCTTTACAACTTGCCAAACATCCGGAGTGTGTTCACAGGTCCAAAAGAAGGGTAGACAGTGAGTAGTTGCATGTCGCAGAAAATGCAGGATACATCAATATTCCTCCTTAATATCATCAAAAGTGCTATTATAGATATGATATTTTTGACTTTTAGTGACTAGATTTCTGTTGGGAAGAGTCCTGCTGAGCCAGTAACATCATGAGAGTCTACAAATAACTTAGAGCAATGATACAACTCAAGAAAAAACGATTTCTTCAGGGCTCCTTTTCTGAGTTAAAAAGATTTTTTTATTCCACTTCAACCCTATTTCCACACCCTGTAGCTAGTCAAAGGCAGGTAAATCTTTTTAGTGCTGAAAGAATTTAGTTTATTACCAACAGGCAACAGTATACATTAAATACTGTGTACACGGTTTTAACACACATTTGAATTCCTTTTGTACAGAAATGAAGTGTTTGTGTGTTGTACATGGGTCTGCCAATCAGGAACATGAAAAAACAAAAACAAGTGTCAGTGATTTCCTCTCGTCGGGACAAAACAACACACTTTGAACATGTTCTTGTGGGTCTGAGTCTTCTTGTTGGCATTCGCAAAACCTGTGCTGCAGCGCTCGTCTCGGAGGTTATACTTGAAGAAGCACAGTAGCATATTTTATGGATGTATTCAAACACGCCATTTTCCTCGCCTCATGATTTTTACATGTCATCATGTGAGCTTGCTAACAATGGCTTGGTTCAGAGAGTTCAGCTGATTTGTCCATTTGTCTAAAGCTGTGTAGCGGGCCCCTCCTCTCTTCTGGTAGTCCAGTTCTAGTAGCTGGTTTACTTGGTCAATACGGCCATGGATTGTGCTAAATAAAATGAACAGACAGTGAGAAAGAAACAATTTAGTTAGACTCACATAATTGACTATATAGTGTTGTATTTACACTACATCTAAACTGCCAAGTCTGTGTACTTTGGGTGATGCAGAAAAGAAAATAACTGCAACAAATGATGCAGCATAGGTTCTTGAGTGCTTAGAAATAAAAAACAAAGTTTCATTCTTAAACATGAGAGTTGTGTTTTGTACGATTGCACTTGTGTCTGCTTTCAAGTTAGCCATATTTTTTAATTTTAACATACCAGCACAAGGCACGATATAAATAATTATGAGTGTAAAGAAATCACTCAACATTTCTTAGTAAATTTGTTTTAGTAAATCTAAGTCAGCTGAAATTTTGATTTACATCCAAGTCGCGCACGACAGCAAACCAGTGCAGCTGGTACAAGACGCGGAAATAACAAACTACTATCAGCGCAAGCCAATCAAGTAACAGAAACTGTTAACTATGAGGAACGACGACTATTTACGGGAAGGAGGTGATCATTTTTTTCTCAGACTTCTCAGTAGTCACGTGGGGAAACTTACTTATCCAAGATGCACTGCACCAGCAAACTCTCCACATCACACACATCGATGTTCAGCTCCTGAGACAACAGAAGCAGACAAGAGTCACATATTTTCAAATTGAAATTTCGAATTAGCAATGGCTGCAATTTAATTTTACCATTTTTGAATGTTATTTAAAAATGTGACAAATGATTGAAGCAATCTTTACTTTTAGGATCTCATCTTTGCATTAGAGTAAAGTACTTTATATGTTGATATATTAAACTGTCACTCGACATAAAAAGTGACCCAAATCATGGTTAAGATACAATGTGACACACGAACCACAAAAACCACAAGAATGGGACTGATTAGAAAAGAAGTCAGTTTTGAAACCAAGTAGATGTTTGTGTCAAATGGATAGAAATTTCCTCAAGGAGATCCTGAGAAATTGTATTCATGAGAGTGAGAGAGGCAGGCCAATAAAAAACTACAATAACAAAATAACACCTTTGGCCTCAGCAGTTGACAGAGCAGATACCGCGCCCCTAGAGAACTCAGATACACAGACTACATCTCAATATTTTCATTTGAAAATGGCTTTTTCAAATCTGTGCCAAGCACCAAGAAGTAATGTGCGGCCAGCTAATTCTCTCCCCTGTAGTTATTTGCCTTGTTCCAGAAAAATACGAACAATGACAAACAACAAAGGTGAAAGGTAAAAGCTGATATTTTTCTTTTATTTGAAGCTGACTGTATGTTTTAACAGAGCTTTTCATCAATAGCAAAAAGTCAAGTCATGGCTGATAAGAACTATTCGGGAAGCAAATGTAGTCAACTGAGTCATAGTTTCCAAAGGTCTCAGTATCTGCCCATCGAGAATAAAGCGCATCCCTGGGACTTTCCGGAGCAAGATTTCCACCGTATTAAGCAAAAATGGAGTAGAGTGGATGTAGCCAAACTTGTTTTGTGTTGCTTTATAGGTTAAATTTACTTAAAGGCTTAATGTCAACTACAATAATAATTAGCTATTGCTATTCTTGGAAAGTCAGATAAAGTCAAATATTTTGATATCAGATTCTGCTAGAGTACTTGTGTGATTAACTGTGATTTTTCTGATTATACCTTTTGTCTTCAATGATATGACTGACTAGCTTTCAGAAGATGTCAATGTATAAGGCAGTTTATGATCATGTAGACTTACCTTAGAAATGAAAGGGATGTGTATTCTTGTGTACGGTTTGATGAGTTTGATAAGTACTTGAGTTCTAATGTTCCGCAGGAGCTCTGAAACACAACATCACATGATCAGCTATGTTTTAAAAGAACAATGTTTTTTTCCCTCTCTCAACACGTGTCATCCATGTGGACGCTGACTCACCCTCTATGTGCTCTCTAATGAAGGGGTCATCCATTATGTTACTGTGATTTGTTTTCAAGATTTTCTCAAATTCAGTGATGTCATTGTTCTGGTAGGCGCTGGAGGGGAATAAGAAGAAAAACAATCAATGATGTTACACTATGTACATTGTGTCTCTGTGACCCAAAGACAAAATCTTATTCTGAAGGCTGCCAAAAACCTTCCAAAATATCTGACTTTTAGGTAAACACTATTCTTATTACAGTTCTGGGTGTGCATTTTCAGTTTCTTGTTTATACAATAGAAACATGTGCAGCTTGATTCAGTGACTGCAACCTATGTAAACATGAGGACAAAAAAAAAAACAGACGCAGAAGATGTTCCAAAATCTGTAAAAATACAGTGAAATGTAAACTAATGGTGAACGAGCACAGTTGTAGCGAACTACACATCATATTAATTCAGTCCATTGATGTTGTCAATGTATACCAAAATGATTTAGTTTTAATGATTTCTTTGTTATATGGAGCAAAGAAACCGGAAAATATTCACATTTAAGAAGCCAAGAAATCAGAAAACTTGTTTTAATAATTGAATAATCAAATAATCGAGCCAGAAGTAGAATGAAACTGAGATGTACTAAATAAAAGCTGACCAAAGTTTCTGAGCACTGCCGGTAAAATTCACACAAATGTGCACCAAAATACCCAAATCTAAATTCTGCCAAGACACACACAGAAAAAAAAATCTATTTAATTTAACACTATTCTGACTCAAAAAGAATATGGTCCACAACGTCATGGAATCAATGGACACAAGCATAATAACAGCACCTCTACTGGAAAAATGCTACAGGAAAATAACGTAGGTCGATATATCTGTTTAAAAACATTATGGCAAGTGTTTATTAATAGCAATCTGGCTTTATTTTGTATATTACAGCCAACCACAAAAACATACCTTCCTCAACAACTTGGTTATGATCCAAAGATGCAGTGCACAAAGCCAGGTCAAGTGAAACACACCCACTGTGTTTCACTGTGTGAAATGCCAGCACACACCTAAGGTACATTTATGAGCTGTTCTTTCCCCTACTATGATCTAATGATATAAAGCAGTGACTCTGCCAAACACATACACGTGACATCAAACACTGATAAGATAAAAAGCTCAAACACATCATCTAAAACACATCTGATAAAAAGGATAAACTATACACTCCTAAACATTTTAGATTAGAGTTTACCATCTGCTAATCAATTTCTGCTTTTAAGTAGATGTTACAGTAGGAAAATGTAGGAAATAGATTTTTTTTTTTAATAGAATTTACAAACATGCATGCTTACCTTACTAAGTTTGTCATCGCTAGGATCTCTGGGTCATTTTTGTATGGTTTGGCCTTTGGAAAAAAGATGAAATGTCATAAATGGCACTTGAACTAAAGTCACTGTTCAATGAGTAAGCACAAAACCCAGACTGGCCGGTTACATGTGGCGTCTTTTGAATGTACAATTACATTATTTTTGAAAGTAAACATGCGTCACACACAAACAAGAGTGACACCATTAAACACGCCTATATTTCTGGGCATGTTCACATTTCTCCATGATGGAAAGATGGCCTTTTGATACTCAGGTGAAAGAAGTAGGTCAAAATGGTCTTTGTCCATGCTGAAAGTAGCTTTAAAACTACCATCATCAAGACGCTCACAAAGTACATTCAGTAATTTGTTCTCGTTAGACACATTCAAGCCGTTAGTAGTCTGCACATATTTCATAATCTTTAGGGCTGCAACTAACAATAATATTAATTGATAGTTGCAGCCTTAATAATCTTTCATAGTGAACATGCATAACCAAACCTATTTTCATACCTCTTGTGAGTCAAAGGGGTTTATTCCTGACTTCATCAGCATGTTGGCCAAGACCAGGTATTTCAGGCATGTTGTCCTCCTTGGGCTTCCAGACTCGTCATAGTTTTTAAAGGCCTCAAAGAAATCTGTATGCGCTTTCTCAAACTCACCCTCTCTCAAGTGCATCTTTCCACCACACTCTGGTCACAGGAAAAATTCAATTAACAGCTATAAGGTGCAACAAATGTGACATTGATACAACACAAATCTTATCATACCTCTGATAACTCCCATAATGAGCGGGTGGGGAATGGCAGATTTAATATGAAGTGACTGCTCATAAAGAGCTTTCAATTTCTTGTTGTTTTTTTGTGCCGTGTACATCTGGATCTCGAGAGCGTAGATCTCCAACAGCTGTGTGCCTTTCTTCAGGTCATCTTCTCCATCATCCGTCTGTGTAGAAACAGTACTACTACTTATAATGGTGTTCAAAAAACTTTTTTTGTATTTAACTATGGCATAATCAATAAATCAAAAAATCAAAATTGACCCAATTACCTGACATGACTGGTGAAGTTGCCGTAGGATTTTCTGCAGTTTTCCATACTCCTCTCTCTCCAAGTAGAGCTTCCCCAGCTGCAAAGAAAGAAATGTGTGGTTTAATAGGAAATGATTATGCTTTATTACATGGATTCAGAGAAGAATCTTTGTGTACCTTTGTGTTTGTTTTGAACCACAGCCTGTCATTTTTTGCATCTTTCAATGCCTCCAAAGTGGTCTCGTAGAATTCCTGCAGCAAATCCATCTTGTAAAATAGGAGACACGTTTTAGCAAAACACATTTCAAACATTTGGAAATCCAATGCCATGTTTTCACTGAGTGGAATGGTTCCCTTGACACAGTACGATACATATTTTTGTGCGTTTCCATTAGGAATACTACCAAAATAACTGTCCCCAACCACTCCATTATTTGGCACCCTTCCCTTGGGGTACAAGAGTTAAATGGTGCGGTACAGTCAGGGTGTAGCTAGACCAGCTCCACCCATTATAGTCAGATGATTGGACGACAGAAAAGCGTTACTCCCTTGCGATTGGTGAAAACTCCCATGAAAGTTGAGGAAAAAGCCCAGTCTATTCTCATACAAAGCTGGATGTCTTCATGAGACAAACAGCCACAAATCAAGCTGCTCCTCAGATGTTTGGTGTCCGTGAAGACATGGTCACTGTGGTCTTTTTCTTTGTTATTTTTCTTCATATATATATATATATATATATATATATATATATATATGGCATTATTTCAATTCTTCATACACACACAACGTCTTTAAGCGTTATTGTACATGTGCCAGGACTGTATGTGGTGCTGTAACACTGCCACAAATACACAACAAAAAAGGAGGAAAAACTAGATTATGTGCAAAAAGTTTGCAAGCTGTGTACAAATTTTAAACACAAGAAGAAGACGACAATGACAACAGGAAATACCAAAGCAAGAGTGAGATCATCGTTTCCCCAAAGTTGCGTATTGATAGTATACACAGAAACGCAAGGATGGCATTTCAAAATGTTTACATCCTGGGAGCTGGTTTCCAAAAATAGCATTTTAGGGCTCCCAAGATGCTGGTTCCAAGTGGTTAAAAAAACCTGATTTGATTCTAACTCTTTTTGTGTGTAGGTGGACTGTGTGTCCATACCTGTTTGGAGGTAGAGATATAGTCCAGAATGGAGTTGATGGACTTCTCTGAGTAGTTCCTGGTGACAGCACTTCTGATGTATGTAAGAAGCTGCTTGTACCTGTTCATCATCTCTGGAAAGTTTGTCTGCAGGGTTGAGACACAAAAATAATAACTCTCACTTTAGAAATCACCTCTGATAGGACAGGGGGAAAGAAATGAGGGCATATACTGCAAAGAATACCAGCTTGAAGTTGATTTTAATCATCTGTTTCAATGCTTTGAATCCCCACTCTCCTTTCTCTCCCTCCAGTTCCAATACCTGAGAAAACGATATATTCAAAACATATGTCAATATCACGATTTTTGTTACACATAAACAGCATATTATTTAAAGAAATCACATATTATTTAAAGGAAATCACATGTGTTGGCTTCATGAGATCCATGTTTACATGCAAAAGACTTCTAAAGTGTTATTCAAGATTCTCTATAGATATATAAAGATAAGTATGGATAAGATCGGTTTGTCTTCCTGGGATGTTGCACGTTACATCATCCTGATAAATAAATTCATTGCTAAGTACATGGTCATAATTACTTATACTTTTGGCCTTTTTGATGACACATTGCTCCCACAGAGAGTTCAGATCAGTCATTATTGTTACGATGATTTATGAACAGATTTTCAAAATATGATTTGGGCGGTTCCTTGCCTTACTGCCAAACTGTTGATGCAGCAAATAAAATAATTTGTAAGGAGGCTCTCAATGTACAATAAATATATTGTACACATGATGGGTGTTGAGACACCAAAGGAGCAGTAAAATAAACCCTCACCTCTACTAGTGTACCAGTGTACATCATCTGTGTAACAATCCTGTGGCACTGCATTTTTTTAAATGTTCTATTTTATTACTTTTTACTGTTTACACGTGTCTATTTATAACCTTTTTGCGTCTGCAGCAAGTGAATTACTCCAGTGTGTCATCAATAAAGTCTAATTTAATCTAAATTTTCATTATAGTATGCAGCCCTACTAATCCCACTGTTCAGCCTTTTTTGAGGTGGCTTCTAGGGTGAGTTGTGGCAAGCTGTGTTGTTTATTGAGTCTTTTCTACTTCACCTTTTGGAAACTGCTGAGTGCAGCTTTGGGGTCATCCTCCTTCAGGGCTTTTGAATTGTAGTACTGGTTCTCCAGGTCCACATTTGGCTCGGAGTTACTGTCCTCTGAATATTCCTGCGTTTAAACACATGCATGTCAAAGTCACGTTACCAAATAAAACACAGCACTCGTTAGCATGCTAACGCAATGCTAAGCAAAACAACACAGACGCCGTGGTTTCGTAATGAGCACAACGAGTTGCCTGTGGTTTCAGTGTCTGTAATTTAGACCACACAATGCATACACTTTAATTCAGCTAACAGGTGGTCGCTTAATATACATTATATCAACCGGGCACCTGGTCGTTAGAGCTAACTGCAGTTAGCCGGCTAAGAAGCTAGCGACAGTGACCCGCTCTCTACTTGTACTAGCCAACATGCTAAACAGCTAGCCATGTCCGCACTGGACTCTGTTAGCGGATAAAAGCGAGTGAGTTTCAAAGGCAAACGTAGTTATTTCAGTTGTAAATACCAGGTCGTAATCCTCTTCATCGTCGCACATGAAATCATCTTCCATGTCAGACATCTTGGCGACGTTTCCTAGTCCTTACTCAGAGACAGACGGTGGCCCGGCCTGTGCTGTGTTTCGCGGCCGTGGTGGGATGATGGTGTGACAGCAGCACTGAAACAAGCAGGAAGCCGTTTGTGTCGATAGATGGCGCTATTGGATCGTCAAAGACAACCAACTGCAGAGCAGACAGGCTTTTTACCAACCACAGTCTCACAGCGCTGCATGGTAAAGCGTGACAGTGCTATACTGGAATTTTAGGATGTTGATGTGAATTTTTTTTTTTGTTTTCATAAAGAACAAAGCATAATTTGTTGCATGTATGTATGTATGTCAGTTGTACAGTCAAACATATTATGCTTTGTTCTTTTTGTTATCTTAAAGAACAAAGCATAATCTGTTTGACTGTACAACTGACATACATACATACATACTGTATGTACACAGATCCAGCGCAGATAATATACTCATAACACAATCGACAACATGACATCACAAACTCTGATTCTCACCTCTTCAGACATGCTTATTCCCTCTCGACTTGCTTTATATTTCTTATACTTTCATATATTTTTACTTCAATATTCTGATCATTTCTCGTTCATTGTCTACTTCAGCCATTTCCAAACGTAAGAGTATCGGGAATCCTCAGGACCCTGATCAACACACAAGACTAGGATCAATAATTCCCATATTATTGTTGTCATGTGTTACATGAGATAAAAACTTGCACAGATTAATAGTCAGTCCACTTCACTTTCAACACAGACATGTGGTTGCAGCTGAGCTCCATGCAATACTAATTTATACTAAGTTTTAGCTTCACAACAAAGTGCCATCAACATAAATAACAATTTACTAATGAACAAATTAACATTAAGTGCAAATCCTAAAATGTTAGGCCAGCATATAATCCTAAAATGTCAGGCCTGTATGCTGATCAGCTGACACTGGATACTTACACATAAAATGTCACAATATTGCTATAAATATATTACCTGCAATACTAGGTCAGATAAAAGAAAAATAACACATAATTTAAACTCCATGGCTTTGTTGTATTCCTTATAAGCATTTCTTAAAATCTATCGTACACATTTTAAAGCAATTTATAACTTGATTAGAATACATTTATTTATATATAATGACCTTTCACAGGCCACCTGCAGTACCGTCACGGCACACTGGGGGGCAGCGGCCCACACTTCACTGATCAATCACTGATCTAGTTCATCATCGATGACCAGGAGGAAGAGTGAGACAGAGCCCTGTTAGACTCTTGTTCTGACCTCAGAACGGTCTCAGTTGGCCTGCAGGAGTTATCATGTAGATCATGCTATGGTAGGTGTATTGGATGAGGTAGATCAGTTTCTCGTTACCTCCATCCACACCGTCATAGTCAATGAAGTTCAAGACTGTGACTGCCCTGTAATTTGGTCAGCACAGGACCTCAGAGCTTGGTGTCAACTCTCATACTTATCCTCATTTTCCAAAATAACTCTGCTTAGAACCATGTAGGTCTCTGATAGAAGCATGATCCCTTAGTAGTTGTTGTAGTCCTGGAGGCCCCCTTTCTCTGATTCCCTCCTTCGACTCAGTGAGGATGAGTTCCCCCTCCTGGATCTTGCTGAAGAGGATGTTGATGCCCATTTAATTTTCAGCTTCAGTGACTTCTGCCGGTGTCTCATCTGGTCCTGTTGCATTTCTGTTCTTCAGAGACAGTATTTACAGAGCCCCAGGAACGACATGAACAAACAAATAAAAACATTGTGGTCTCAAAATATTAATTTGTGGCCACAACATACTAACCTGGGTGTGTTTTTAGCTATCTCTATGGAGCCGGCGTCCATAGAGAGTAAACAAAGGTGCAGTGATGGAGACAAAAGCCTGACATTGCAATGAATCATTAAAGTAGAATTTTGAGAGTCAGAATGCTTTACCAGCTGAGGTACGTCTTGGACGCTGGGATAGATTTCATTACTGACGAACGACAAGGCTCTGGAAAGGATCACGGTTACAGGTGGATGTATACAAAATGTCAACAACAAGGTATTCGTATCAGAAAAGAACAGTCTTGTACTTGAAAGGGATACTCGAGTAAAAGTATCTTACCAGAAAAACACTTTGGTTGAAGTCACTTTTTATAACAAGTAAAAGTCTTAAAGTATATGACCTTTACTGTACTTAAGTATCAAGTCATTTTCTGATATAAAATGTATTTTAGTTTTAGAAGTTAAAGTAAAAGTATTAAAAAAGTGAGGAGTTAGAATTGAGCCATGGTAGGGCAAATTGTCTTTTAACTGGAAGGTTGTGGGATCAATCCCTGGCTCTGCTAGTCTATGTGTCCTTGACAAGGACACTTAACCCCATGTTGAAGTGTGACAAAACTATAGTGTAAAGCAGCTCACCAAGAAAAGCTCTATATAAATACACACCACTACCAACTCTTCTTCTGATTTTATTTGGTAATAACGAGTAACAAAGATAGTCAGAGGAAATGTAGTGGAGTAAAAGTAAAAGTTTCTGTAAATATAAGTAAATAACAAAGAAAAGTACAGATACTTTAATTTTGTATTTGAGTACAGTAACAAAGTATTTATACTTTGTTACATTACAACAGGATTGTCCTCTCTATTGACAAACCAACAACAAAGTTACATTGTGTTTTAATAATGCAACGACAAAAAAAGAAACCCATGAATTCATATTTAATTTGCACAAAATACTAATTGCCAAGAATTTGTGTGTTGTGAGCACAGTTCACATATTTTGTGGCCACAGTTTCCATTTGTTTCGCGCGTCACGTCCCACAGGGCACCATGTGAAACGCTTCATCACCGCAGACATGACTTAACTGTTCCGAAAACCTACGCCATCAGCTTGTGTGTCATCACTTAATGTGTCATAAGTTTATATCCAAAAACGGATGAGTGCGAGTGAAAAACAAAAAAAAAGTCCATCATCTGACGCAGTCAGTTTGGCCATAATATTTATAATATTCAGACATGAATCACCAACACCAGTACTAGAGAGAGAAGAACCTATTCACAGACTGATGTTGAACTTTGAAGGCATTTATAAGCCTCACGATAATATAACTTTTGCAAGGGCGCATGTATACAAATGAGTCACAGACAGTGCACTTTCCTTCGTTATATAATCTTTTATGTTCGCACTGACAGATTAACTACATCTCCTACACAGAGATGACCATGTTGGAGATGCAGTAAATCCCGGGTGTGCTGAGGATGTCTACTGGTTTCACAGAGAAACCAGAATATTCTAATTTCTCTCTGCATCAGCCCTGGTGACTTGTGCACACATATTTGTTTTATGTGTCAACAAAACACTAAACAAATGCAAACTAACGGAATCCACCACATCAGAATTACTGAGGGTTTCAGACGAGAGACACACATATTTGTCATGACAACAACCTCACAACCTCGTGAAGTCTTTGATAGCTGAAATACAGCATTATTACCACAGACTGATTGACCTGTCAACATATTCACAGTGTCTCTAAAGTCCTGTGGTGAGCAGAGGCTGAAAAACAGTTCTAATGCACCAAATACTTGTATTTATCTGACCGTGTCAGAGTGACAGTGAGATAAACACAAGTTAATCAAACCTACTGACCCTGTTTACAGATCCAAAAGTGTGGTATTAAGCTGTATAAACACCTTCATCTTTCAGATATCCGATGATTCACTCGATAAAATTAGTACATTTGTATTAGTCCCTGGGCGTAAATGTATACACTGGGCTTTATAATCCGTTTTATCTTTGTTTGCCAAAAACTGTTTTATGCCGAACCTAATAACCTTAATAGAGTTAATAATAATCTAATTTCTGACAGTTCCTTAAACATGAGACAAGCACCTTTTTAATGTAGTTCCAGCATGGCATCTGGCAGCAAAAGCCTTCATACCACTCTCAGCAGGCCGCCTGCTCTGCTCGTATACTCGACACAAATGGCTCTCACCACTGAAGCTCTCACACGAGGGTGCTAATTCTTTTTGCACCACAGCCAATTCCCCTGTACCTCATTACTCACGCATGCACACACATAGTTTCATATATACTGTATATATGTATATATCTCTCTCTATATACATATACATATATAAATGTATGTATATATGCGTGTGTGTGCCCTAATATACTGTACACACCTGTTTAATCATGCGTGTCTGTGCACAGACATAAAGTGAAATGCCCCCAAAACCTGTGCAGTTGCCAGCCTTCAACAAGCTGCCCCCGGGTCATCATATCTGTTCTCACTTCTCAACTTGTGCAAGATGCGTGACTAGCCAGTTTGTTTTTCTCTTTTTATTTTTTTGTTGCTGTTTTCATTTTTACAAGGTATGTAAAAGCGTGTCTCTATTTTATGCAACATCTTCCATCAAGTAGGGGCTGTTATTTACAGATGAAATCCAATTTGCAAGAGCTGAAGCAGCCGCCGATGCCAAGTCCGCACGCACGCCCACTGCATCACACGCTAGAATAATATGGTATGTGTGTGGTATGTGGCCCGCGGTGCTGGGGTGCTGGGCTGTGTGGAGAGTTCTTGTGTATTATAAATGTAAGTGGGTAAGAAAAACATTCATTCAAATAAGGATTAGCTTGTGGATAAAGTGCTCAGGACATTACTCTTTCAAGTCATTTTTCATTGGAATAGAATAAACACGCAAAAACCCCAAATTAAAAGGAACATTTGAACATTTCTGGAGATGTTACTTTTCTTACAAAGAGTCGAGGAGAAGATGTCTGTATTTAATGTTACATAGACAGGAAGCAGGGAGAAACGGCAGGTCATGCTCTGTACAAAGGGAAGAAAAAACCCCTATCAGCACCTCTGAAGCTCACGTAACATGCCCCATCTTGCTTGCTTAATTCGTGCAAAAAATCAAAGTGTAGAAACAAAACTAAGTTATATTGCGGGGTAATGTTTCGGACTATTTCTTGGCCAGCTGCAGAAACTGTTGCAACAAGACTTCTTGAAGTAAAAGCAAATACCTGCTTCTTATTACACCAGACTACCCCTTTAAGGATGACTCTACATCCATCACTCATTAAAAGACACAACAAATGTGAAGTCAGACATAGCTGTGGTTGCCTTTCTTCAATTTACCCTATACACAGAGTTAATAAAATTACCCATTTGAGCACATGGGAAGTTGGTATGGGTTTATTATTGTGTCATAACTGCCAACATGTCACGAAGTCCAGTCAGCCAAAGCTCTCCCTGCAGCGTAGAGAACCAGAATACCCCATCCGCTGATGTGACTTCCCTCTGACAATGGAAGGCAAACAGTTCCAAGATGCGCTGTTTTTTATTATTCTTTTTTTTATTTAAGGATGAAAATAAAGACAGATGTGGCATAAAAGCAGGTTCAGCTTTTAGGTCACGTTCAGGATGAAGAGTGCAGGAGGGGTCTCGGTGAAATACTTATCAACTCTCCCACTCTCACCTTTCAGCTTCAGTTCCTCTTTTTCCTGGTGCATTTTAAATTCAAATATATAATGATAAAGCCAGGGAGTGAGGGTGGGGGCGGGGGGGAGGATTAAGTGCATGACAAGTGAGATAAAGAACTAACACGAAACTAAGACAAGGGGTGGGAACTTCCAACATAACTGCAGTTTGATCCAGCCTGCAAGTCATGTGAGACAGTTCATGAATAAAGTTCAGTAATAATCAGTAATAAAATTTCTCACGAGAGCAACCTTTTTTTTTCCACGATAAGAGACAATAACATCAAAGGGTGGATTGATATGTCCTCTGAGGTGGTCCCTTCCAGCTGCATGCCTGCTCGTCACGGTGAACACGCACATGGCTGTGATGTGTCCTTGTTGACAGGCATCATGAAAAAAAAATAGAGAAATGATTGAAGGAAAGGGCAAACCAACGTGGGTAATTTTACACACTGATTAAGAAGGGCATTCCCCAGTGTCATTACGCCTCAAAATATAGATAAATTGACAAGTGGTTTGGTTCAGGAAATTAAATATATTAAAAAAACACAGTTTTCTTTCTGGTTTCTGATGAAAATCGTTCTTTTTTCTGACTTCTATCTCTGTCTCTCTGTGTGCACATGAATGTGTGAATGCTATGATCTGGACGCCCTGAAAACCACGACTCATGATGACTTCAAAATGCATGGATGTATTTTTTTTTCACCTGAGAAAGTGATTTCCCAATGACAAATGTTTGTAGGTAACAGGTCAAAGATCAAGCTAAAGTCAGTCAAGTCAATGAAAATGTGGCAAGAAAAATGCAATAAATCAAGATTATAACAAGATATCCCTGAGGGCCAGCGAGACAAAACAAGCTCATGATTCCCCATCATGTGATCTCATTAGGTAAGTGGCTTCATGAAGAAGTCAAAGAAATCAGAAAATGCTCTCATGGACAGTCAAAAACTGGACATTACACAGCCTCCACAGTGTGTGAATTTAACGGGTCATTGTGTGGAATTCACACTAAACTTAGCAGATATACCTTGGATTTTTAACCTGAGTGAACACCTGCTTACAAAAATGCAACTACACCATTCTCATTTTTCACCCATGTGTCGGCTGGGCGTGAAATGTGACATCACAAATACCCCCAAAACCAAATTAGAATTAGAGGAAGAAGAAGCTCAGTGACAATGTCAGAGTCGGTACTATTTTTCAGTAGAAAGGTAATGATTTTAAGGCAGTAATGTAATGAAGTAAAATGAAATCAGATACTGATACATCATCTTATAAAGTTATAAAGTATGGTTTGTTAAAAAACATTCATAGCTAATGGCTATGCCAACGTCATTCTCAGTGAATAAGTGGTCACAGGAATTAAGCAGATGAAGAAGAAATGAACATGTTCACTAAAGACTTGTGCTCCCACTCTGGCCACAGTGTCAGGACCTCTTTGCAGACAATATGCTGGTTTTGCTACAAGGAGTTCTCGATAATTATCTCACTTTTCTTTGTCATCGCGCTGACCTGTCAAAGACAGTGTTTTACGTCTTTAACTGACAGCCAAGCTCAGAGAACTCACAGCTGTGAAAGTGCTCGTCAGAAGAGGAGTAATAAAACCTCGGCTCGCACGTAACTCATCTGTTGAAAGGCTTGTGTGTGTCTTTAGGTTTAGCATAAAGTAAATATAGTTAGGCAGGTTATTGTCTTCTTCAGGGCTATTTCTCATCAAACAATCTACAGTCATTTCTCTCTTTTTTTTCCAATCTGCAGCTGTTGTGGCATTATGGTGTAATCTGCTGCAATTATAGAAAAACAATATAACAACATGCTGTGGAGGATTGTGAGGAAATAGTCATAGATGCAACAACTGCAGTTATTTGCTATAGAAAAGCATTTGCAGGAATATTTTTTACAGATTTAGTGTATTCTATACCTTAGCTCTGTTACGAGCTAATCATGCAGAGACTATTAAAGTATTTAGCGATGGCTGAAAAAGCAGGAGATGTCACTAGTGCTGATTTCCACGTCGCATGAAAAAGCTGGCACACACACACACTCACTCACAAAATATAAAACTTTCCTTTTCATGTCCAGTGAGCAACTCATCAGTCAGATATTTTGGCAGGTGGCAACTGTGGTCAAATGTTGTGACTGTCATTTCCAGCGAGTTCTCGACAGTTGCGTTTGTTTTGAGACAACATAATCCTGCCAGTGAGTAAACTGTGTACAGAGTGCTGTACAGTATGTGTACAAACAAAAGTATTGAATTTGAATGTGACAAATGCGTCAGTTTGCAACAACGCGAGCGACTCCGCGCAAGTTTGACGAGATTCAACTCGTTCATTTCGCTTTGAAATGCGGAGAAATAGTAGGGCAGCAGTATGGCATATGCTTGGATGTGTGAAACATGTGTGCATGTATTCAAGAGGTCTGGGTGCCAGCCATGTGGAGAGTCAGAGAGAAGGAGACCGGCTAGGTCTGCTTCTTGTATCGACGAGAGCCAATCAGCACGATGACAACCAGCTGTGAGGCCCTTCCAAGCTCTAAACCATGGGTGACCTGCAAGCATAAATTCAGAAAGCTTGTCAAATGACACAAAGCAGGTGTCTCCACAATCATTTCCCATCTAATCCATGAATCTTCAAATGGACGTACACCCATTGCTCAGCAGAAACATTCTGAGAAAGAGAGGGGGACATGTCAGAGCTTCAGAATGCTCCATTAGCCCAGTGGTCGGACCATGGATGTTTGGTAAAGGTGTTAACCCTGCCCCACACTGAAGGGTTTTCAAAGTTGTGGTTCTGTGACGCCATCTGCAGTGCTGAACAATCTCTCAGTGGGAGCTGCATAGAACAGCACGGTCTGTTTGATAGCTCTAGCAGTAACGTAATGATATGTTGTGTGATGCGTCTGTGAAATGAAATGTTGTTTTGAAGTGGTTTTATAGCGATTTGTCTTGACTCAATGCCATTGTAGCTCGTTATTATCCGAAAATAGACCTAGAATGTCAGTGATTTTTCCTTTAACATTACTAAGAATGTCTCTAAGGACATTCTGAGCATTGTAAACCTGAAGTGCTTCTTCTACTTTAACACTCTCATCAAGGCAGTACAACACTTACTGCCTTGATACTACAGTATTGTCTTTTGTTTGGACCTGCATCCAACACCATATCTGAAGAAATCTGCAGGCATATGATAAAAATGCACATGACATGATTATTTAGCTACACTGGGCATGTATTCGTAGGTACAGAAAGGAAGTTTCTACCAAGAAACCAGGGTTTAACCAGGAGTTGTCAAACTTAAGCAGATCCAGCAGTGTCTTCAAACTTGTCGATTTCCGGGACTCCTGGGAAGCGTGAACAGCTGGCATATCCTGAGACAAATTTATGAATTTTTAAAGGAAAACAGAGAAATGTGAATGTAGCCTTAATTCATATTGCTCCTTTTACTCTTAGGCTCGACATAGAGGTAGCAATGGGAGGCACGTTTCTTTGCAAGAACCTGCCAGAAGAGGAGTTGGAGGAAGCTGAGCTGAGCTGGTGGTTATCAAGTGTGTGCAGGATGAGAGCCACAGAAGAGTTCAAGTCTCTGGAGTGAGGCATACTCATCTGCTTTTACTCACTTGCCTGATGTTCTTGACCCAGCATACTGAAGCTCATCCACCTTCGCCTAATGAGTCTGGGAAAGGACAGCTTCTCAAAGACGAATGGAAGTGAATTCAGGGCTTGGTGGAAATTTTTAAAGCACGAGTATCCAAGCAGTTGCAGAGCAAACACAAATTGGTGGCCAAGAGTCCTCACCTCAAGCAAGGAAATGTAATTTTAATGAAACATGCTCAAACAAAAAGAAATAATTTGCCCATGGGAGTTTCCGAAGCCAGTGGTTTGGTGAGGAAAATTAATTTGAGAGATTTAGATCAGTGCCTAATTTGTATTCCACAATTTTTTTTTTTTGCACAACATCGTACCTAAAGTTTTATACATATTATGTATAAAACTTTTAAACTGATGGAGAAAAGTTCAATTGAATGAGCAAACAATGTGTTAAAACAATCATCTTTTTTCTTTAATATTGCACCAGCAGATATTACAATCAGCCATGTTTGTCTGACTCGTTGTTGTTACTCCACTGCACTATTTGAGGCTTGATTGAGGCTACAGTCAAAGAGATTACTGTATCTCCTTGATCAGATAAAAGCCCTCTCTTCCATCCATTAGGATCCACTTTGTTTATTTCTCTACCAGTGAGCTGCCCATATTCTGAACTGAGAATGGCAGTGAAATACCAGTGAGGCATGTGAGATTTTCCACAGTCAGTCACAAATAGCAACTTTCCATTGCATGGAAGCAAGGTCGGCGCTGAGAGATCACTTTGAAGTACCATATCTCTCCCTAAGTGCCCTCAGTGTTAAATGGCAACAAATTAAAGTGCTTGGAAAAGCGGTGGGCATTTAAGTGAGAGGAAAACGTCTTTCTCAGAGTGTGGAATGATGGCCATTCACTGGCTCTGGCCTTGTTTACATTTTAGACAACAAGTGTCCGTGTACACCATGTGTGTCTCACTGAGCCTGTTGGTGCACACATGTTAGATGGAGCATCACTGTCTGGTTGCACAACCTCCCCAGATACAGATGGTGCTCTGTGATCTTTCATTTTCCACACTTGAAGTCGCTGCTCATACATGATAAAGAGCTGCTTTAAAAGATGACATGCATTGCTGTAAACACTCTTGTGTTCCTACAGTGAATAAGTTATTAATATTAAAGGGGACAGTGATCTTTAGTGTTTAAAAAGGTTACTGTAACCCCAGTTCAAAATATTGTAGTGTGTTGGTTGCCAAAGTTTCTGGAACATGGAAACAATACACTACGGTTACCATGGGTCCTTGAAATCCTAGAAAGTTTGAACTAATAAAAAGAAAATGCAAGGGCCTTGAAAATTTTTGAAAATCACACTAAATAGATATGGGTCATTGGAAGTGCTTGAATTTTGTGCAAGAAAGAAGTTAAGTTGATATTTAGATAAACGTCTCCCACCACCGATGCCTTGTTTCATGCCCTGCACTGCTTGATGTACGTAGACTAGGTCTAAGCAGAACAAACGTTAAGTTGTAATTACTGTGGTGTTGTGGACACTGTCCACTGTCTCTCTCTGCCGTTGGCGGGAGATTCCATGCAGAACAATGAAAGAGTATTGTTAAACATGAAAGTGCAAATGGTGTGACGCCTGGGAAATGAAAATTCCAAGATCTCTGTCTCATCAAAGATAATTACAAAAACGGACTTTGACCAAGATCCCAAGGACAATCACTTGTCCAGATGTAGAGCGTGCTACAAATCGATAAAAGTGGGCGCCATTGGCGAAGCAGCTCTTACAAGTTGCCCTCCCATCTTAAGCTTTATCAGCACATCTGGTCCTTAAATTTTAAGGAAATTGCTCCTGGAAAGTCCTGATGTCAGTCAAGGTGTGGGAACCTTGATGCACATACGTAACAGATTAATTTTTATCATTTAACCAATGTGATGTATTTTCCTTTGTCAAAAACAGGCAGAGACTGTAAAAAGAAAGTGTGTTTGCTACTCTACAAGCAGGAACAGCAGCGATGACAAGGCAACAAATAACGTTAAAAACATTATATACATTAAATATCTACCTATAACGCGCATGAGAGGGAGAAGAGTGTATGCTAACCTTTGGACGTAGTTGCTTTAGGCATCTGTCCCAAACATCTGCTCATCTTTCATCTGTAGATAGTTGTGGTACCATTGTCTTGACTGAGGGTCATGGAGCTGCCAATCCCAGCTGACATAGAGCGAAAGGTGGGGTACATCCTGGACAGGTCGCCAGTCCGTCGCAGGGAAAACACCTACGGGAAATTTAGAGTGACCAATTAATCTGTGCATGTTTTGGGATTGTGGGAGGAAACTGCAGAACCCGGAGAAAACCCAGGTACACACGGAAGAACGTGCAAACTCCACGCAGAAAGGCCCTCATTCTCACCAGGTCGTGACCCTGGGTCTTTTTGGTGCCAGGCAACTGTTCATATAGCATTAATACAGAAAAATAAATGGCATTGTCACAGTAAACAAGAAGTGCGATCAAACACACTTACAAACCACATTTGCATGCATAAACTACCACAGATGATGGTGTGGTTAACAACATTTAGGCAATCCCATAAGGAGGGTAATAGCAGTTCAGCGTTCAGCATTTTTTTCTTTTTGTCTTCTGTGGTTCCAGATGAGTCGGGGCCTGCTGAACCTGAGGTAAGGCTATAGAAGGCAGAAAAACCCGGAGAATGAATGGCACAAGTTGGAGCAAGACCGGAGCTGACGTGGAGTCCCAGGCATGGGGTGGGGCTAAGGCTGCGGATACCGGGGTTTGTGCTACATCAGATGAGACTTTGCACGCACAGAGCGTTTTTGAACTCAAACTCAACTGCCAAAAGTTTTACACTGGAACACGAGATTTGTGCTAAGTCTAATAAAACAAACTTTATGACACATATTGATGATTTATATGAGGCATATGGCTCAGGTTTAGCCATGACCACAGGAGAGGTTGGCCGACTGCCAGTGTTTCATGCGTCTGTAGACTCTTGCAGCAAAATATAGTAAGTCTACATAATTGACAGTGTTGTCTACATATAAATTGACAATGTTATTTTGAAGTGTGCTAACCTCAGAACACAAACACATGTCAACAGGTGATGGCATAGCATGGGTGTGCTCTTAAAATACCATAGAAATGAATACCCAGCTGTGACCTGACCTGTGAGGTTTCCGTCTGTGAAGGGTAAATATGTTGTGTTTTGTGTGATTGCTCTTTTTTTCTTCCCTTTTTTCATGTTGGTGGTCTCTCATCAACTGCAGAACGAAGGGTCAACAACCTCACCAGGGTAACCCAATATAGAAATCCTAAGTTTTACAATCTGTAAAGAGTTAGGAGGCGGCAGAGTAAAGAGTTTACAAATGGTTCTGGGCACATTTCCCACAAAGGCGGGAATTCCATCCCGCCTCACCAATCTGGACATGTTTACCTACAAAATGTTGGCGCATGATGCAGTGTCTATGTGTCACTATCAGAATGCGTGTGTCCTTGTATTTGTTACCTCTTTAGGACGTCTTTTTTTGGCATAAACACTGACCTTGTCAGGACCAGTAGTCCCCATGGAGACCAGAACTGGGTCATGATGGTGCAGAACCTAATTTCTGAGGAACTGGTTGAGATTAGGACTCAGATTTGAATTGTGGTCAGGTTAATGTTAGGGTTAGGTATCACCTGATTATGGTGAAGGTTCGGGATAACAGTGTGTTTAGGTTGTTCAAATGAATGGAAGTTGATGCAGTGTCCTATGAAGAATAGCTGTGCAAACCTGTGTGTGTGTGGGTGTGTGTGTGTGGTCAAAGGATACCCTTGGCTCTCGTGACTCTGACTGTGGATAGGAGCAGGGGGTGGGGAAAGATACTATCAAGCCCTGATTTTTGTGGTTACGATGACATCCAGATAATAGCGCTCGCGCGCACACACACACACACACAGGTTTGCACAGCAATACTTCCTAGGGCTCTGCATTGGCTTCCATTCATTTAGACAGCATAAACAAAGTGTTATTGCTAACCTTAACCATAACCAGTTAATGCCTAACCATAACCTAGACCTAACTGGTTCACCACAAATGAGGTTCTGCCTTGTTAGGACCAGGTTTTGGTCCCAAGGAGGACTTCTACTTCTGTGTGTTTATATCAGAATAGGTCCTAAAGAGGTAACAAAAACCAGTGTATACACACACACACAAGCATCTCCTCTTCTCCATGCCCGCCACTACTGGCCCCTCTCACACACACATGCGTGCACACACACCTAAACAGACACACACACAGACACACGCAAATACACGCACACACATACACCAGATCTTGAAAATTACAGCTTAGCATGCAAGCGTTGAGCAGATGGGTTGCCTAATGACTGTTGTGTACAGTGCAGTGGGAGTGTGCTGCTTTCCCATTACATGTCGTCCTTACAGCTCACTAGACCCCAAAGCACAGGTCTGGCTTTCATTTACTTTATGTCTTAACTGGCACTAGCATGACATATGTAAGTTGCAGGTGGTTAGACTATGAAAAAAAGACTTATTGGAGACAGCTCTGCACTTGCTTTTTTTCTCCTGCAGGCGAGGACGAGATATCATCTCTTGTCAAATGCGATGTGAAGTGTCTTATTTACGGCACTGAATCACTTGATTAAGCACCATCATCTCCTTGATTTCTTTGCTCTTATATCTGCTTGTTTTGGAGCGCCAACCATCAAGTGAAGACAGTATCTTCCCGTTTGAGTGCCGATAAACAACAATCCCCGCAGAATGGGGGGGGGGGCTTTAAATGACATCAGTGTGTTAGCGTGAGAGTCAGAGGTAGACCGCTGAGGATCTGTCATGGCTGCTGTCAAAGGATGATTACTTAAAGGTGATGTCATTTAATGATCTAATGTTTTTTAAAAATACATCTCCTATCATTAAAGGGGGGGATAATGTGCCTTTTAAAAATCAACCTGCTCTCCCTTCCTTCTCCCCAGAGAGTGGTCGGATAATATCCTCGCGTATCAGAGGACTTCCAGAGATGTGATGAATTTACATTTAGGGAACACTAAATTATTAGAGATAACACAAGATGACAAGACTAGGTTGACCAGTATTGAAGCTCATGCTGTGAAGTGTTCTTGATTTTCATAGGAATTCTTTCATTTAACAAAAACAAATATATGATGAAATCACCAGAGGGATGACTGAATATTCTGCAATTTTTATTTTGCTTATGACACGTGTTATGCAATCAGCTACTGTCTTGCACAATAATAAGTTGTGCATGACAATGTTTTTGTAGACGCGGGGAACAAAAGTATATGTGGATGTAAATTTTGCTTTAGTTTTACTTGTTTGACAATGTTTTTTGTTGTTGTGTAATTTTATTGTTTAGCTATTTATGGTGTTAGTTAATTGTGATTCAAATAAAAAAAAACACTGTTTTTTGGGGGGGAGATGTTGATCCTTACCTGAACTAAGGGTCTAAGTTGCTTCGTGTACAAATTGCAAAGCCCATCGAGGCAACCTCGTTTGGGCACAAGCGCAAATAAACCTGATTTAATTTTAAATTGTTAATGCAACATCCTCTCCCTCATTTTGGGTAAGGAACGACTCTCCCAAAAAACCTTTTAAGAGGAGGGGGAGAAAACTGGAAGAGGCCTCAGGGAGAACTCTCTTCCAAGATAAACTGACACGCATGAGCGTGAACAGTGAGAAGCTTTCAAATATGTCTGCGAATATTATTACATAATCCAGCAGTTCGTAGAACGTAAAGCAGCGTCAGTGTTATATATGCATGTCCCTTTTTTGTGCTGTAAAATTTAAATTATTATAATATCCCCCTGATGTTATCAGCTGACACCATCTGACCTCTTTCGCAGATTGAGTCCCACATACCTGCAGACAAATGCGTTTATAGAGCCAATCCCACTACAATGCATACATCAGGTCACACTCACAGGCACGCAGTGACACACACCTATGTTTATTGCTTATTTCTTTTAAGAGGCATCAGTCAGCGGCTTGCTCTGAGGCACGGGAGAACATGATTGATGTCGTCTTCATGTGCGTGACCCCGCTTTATGCATGTTCAGTGGGTGCGTGTGGAAGAGACAATAGGGGGAATGGCCTGTCTGCCAGCTTGTCTATACCTAATCTGCTGTTGCATGCAAAAGGTGGTGTGTCAGACAACCATGAAGGTAACTTCAGATGGACAACCGGCCGCTCTGAATTACATCACTTTGTGAGGATGCCATTGTTTCTGTGAAACCAAACACATCCACATGAATGACATGGCGGACTGGCTGTAATTGAGATGTCAGCGCATGAAGGCGTGTTGAACTTCTGTTAGTCTCAATTTCCCCCCTTCTCGCACGATATCTCATCCATGATACCTCCTTTCCCCAATCTCTCCTCTTTCTCTCTCCCCCTCCATCTTCATCCTCATCATTCCGTGTCTCTGTGAGGCACAGAGCTGTGATATCCTATACAGTCTGCACTTTTGACCAGCGGCCCTGGATAATGATTTTCAGACTCTTCAAGGTGGCCTGAATCCGTGCCAGAGCTGAAAATGGAAAGCAAACACGAGTCCACCACCCTCTGTTCCAACTTAGGTCCAATATAAGCTGATTATTCAGGTTCTTAGAGATTTCTGTCATGCTTTTTCATGCGAGACTCCCATCCCTTTAATATCCGCATCCACAGAGCGTGACTTTGTTTTATTACTGTACGTCTTCAAGAAGCTGATACAAACATATTTGTGAAACATCTACAAGTGTGACCCGGGTCTATATAACAAGGTTATAGCCGTTGAAGGTCGTGTATGGCTCACATGCAAACACAATATCACCATGATTATTCTCAAAGTTGTTTTTTTCCCCTCACATCCCACATAGTTTGGGTTCGTGGTTCGTCTTGACCGCAGAAATATGTTTACTCTAACAGCCTTCTTTTTTTCCCCCCTCATCTTTGCATTGTTGTGGTTTTTGAGCTGCCTGAGATTTGTCTTGCAACCCACCATTACCGGACAAGAGAAAAAGTGAAATTGAATATTATAATGCAGTGGTAATACATTTCATTGCTTCGGAATTTGCCATGTAAACAGCAAATATCTCAGTCAGATCAATGACACATAATCCCCGTGAGGGCATGTAATCACTAGACAGCTGGGGCTACTTTCTGTGAATTCATGCCAAGTTGCGGATGCCTGTGCAAAGCCTGTGATTTTAGGCTTGAAGAAGACTTCATCAGGGTTGATGCGAAACATTTAATGTTACGTTTGTAAAAACATCCTGCAGGATGAGTAAATTAGAAGGAAAAACTAGCCACGATTGATTCATTCAGTTCATTGCAAACATTTATACTCACTGACTACGTTGGGATTTTCTTTTATTTTTCTGCATTTTTTTTTTTTTTTTGCATTGGCAGTCCATGTCGACACACACATGAGTAATGACAGTTTAAAATGCTCATCTTCAGTCTGAAGTCTAAGCTCTTGTCAATCCAGAGTTATAAAAACATCAATTACAAAGTTAATAGCTGAGTAATCTACAAAAGTACAAAATACATCATGTCATGGTCGGGCAGGATTCTTCTCCCTTCTGCCTCTTGTCGTGTTCTTGTTTGTGTGTCTGCTCAGACTGATCCAGGCTGAATTCAGATCACCAGCCACCTTGTTCAAATCACTTTTAAATCTGAAAGATCAAATTTGATGGCTCACATAGTTAAATACAATTAAGTAGCTTGCATCCAAAAGTGACTGTCCTCTCGATCAGCACGCTTGCACACAAATACCTTTCTGCATGTGTCATCAACAACAGAAAACGTCTTTTGTGATAACTGAAGGAGAAGAAATGTAAGATAAGATAAGATGTATCTTTATTGTTCCCCTATGGGCAAAATTCAGAAATTAAAGCTATTGCAGCAGATTTTGGAGTGAAATTTAGCTCTAGAAAACAACTCTCTCCACAATTGTTGTTTGACTTTGCCACTTTTCCATAGAAGAAGTCGAAACTACCTGGCCATTCTCATCCATGTCACATGGCCTCATATCAGATATATGGGTATCTAATCCAGGACCACACAGGTGACACAGATCTGATTTGACAGTCAGAATTGGCGTTTCTGTGTCCTCAAAGCCATGAGTCACTTCAGCCTGGTAATCATAGTGTACCCTTACATCCAAATATCCCTCCTATACTTTCAGCTGCAGCTCATCTTCTCATCAAGACATTCCTGCTCCGTTTTTTTACTAAGTGACTACTATCCAAGATTTTCCACCATGGATGTGACTTTTTCAAGGCTGTGTGGACACAGAAATCTGACCATCAGTGATTACTTCTGTATGTGGTCCTAGATCAGATATACGTCTGACGTGCCTGTATGCATGCAAGCGTTGACGTCATTGACCTGCACCTGCAGCAAGACGAAGCCAGACAACAATGGAGGAGAGCGTCAATCTTATGAAGCTATCCACAAATTTGTAGTGATAGTTTTAAAGCAGAACTATGAAGGATTCTACCCTAATTTAACAGTTTCATTGTCTTTCTGTTGGTTAAATATCTTGTTGTGGGGAGAAAGGTGGCCCGTCTCCACTCCCCCTACTGTCTGTAAGCGGAAAACCAGCTTTCCAAGATCAGGATCTGGAGTCTTCAGAATCAGGAGGTCTCGCAAAGTCTCAGGTCTTACAAGAAACACCTATCCAGGTACAGGCTATAAGATCAAGGCAATAAAAGTGTTAGACATTTGTAGAAAACAAATGCACATGGCACATGGCCAATAGTGCTGAGTTTTTAACGACAGTGAGGATGAAGTACGGTGGTGTCATAAAAGTATGTACTCCAAAACTGTAGGGAGAGCTCCGTAGAGAAAAAGAATTGCAAAGTTCTGCTTTCATTTCTGACCTATTTTCTGCTTCAGTACCAAGTGAACTCAGAAATATGTTTTCTGTTGGTGCTGACGACCCATGCAAAAAGGCATCACATGTGCCATTTGAGAGAAGAGTTGAGTTAACACGAAAGGCAGATGTGAGACACTTGTAGTGATGAATGTGAGCCATCATTTCTGATCTGTAATGAACTGGAATTGAATTGGATTGAATAAAATACGGCTGATAATGCAAACACATGCACATATACCCTGATCTCTGGTGCAAGGACGTATGTGACATCTGCTGTCAATTACTCCCCCATGGCCACGCCCACAAGCACGCTCCACTCAATCGACCATTTTACTTTGAATGGGACCATAATTTACAAAATGGACATCATGCTCTATTGAAGAAGAACCTCTTTCTGACATTGCATACCAAATAAGAAGCAGGGGCCGCGACGTGACCACATAGAAATCACCCAGCAGAAACTATACTGATGAGCTCTGAAACTGATTATTAATGCACGCATACCATGTTACAGGACTACTAGGCCCATAAACTGGGAAGTATTTATATCTCCAGAAGGTGAACTAGTGTGTCCAATTGCTAAGAGCAGCAGTGGGCTGGAGAGGGAAAATAGAACGCTCCGGGCATGCAGGAATTGAGTAATTCTAGATCAGATAAAGCCAGAATTTTGAAGAATGCAAAGTGCATCCAAGAAGAAGTATTTATTTTAGCACCAAAGCTTCACATCGTGTCAGTGAAAAAAGACTGACCCATTTTTCAAATCTATTACAGCTTTTGGTCAGTTATAATTTTTGAACATGTCATGTAAAGTGATGAGCAGGGATCAAAAGATTAAATAAAGAAGGAGAAAATGACATATTCATGCATTTTTATCAAAAGTGTCAAAGTGATGTGTCTCTGCTTGCATGTGTGAGTCTTTAGTCGATTTATCATTATTTTTATTATTTATGCATGCTTGAGTGATCTGTCGGGTTTCAGTATTTTATCCAATGTACACGCATGCTCCACACACACAAGAACACACCATCCTTTGCACGACACAACCCCGGCTGCCCAGGCATGTGACAGGAGCAACATAGTGTCCTTGCAATCCTACGAGGTGCACGGAGAGGTGTAAATTTGCAGTGAGGGGTGGTCTCCAAATCTGCCTCAGCCCTGGCAGGACCCCTGAACCCAAATTGAAAGCAGACGTGTTTGGAGTTCATTCTCTGAGTTACTACTGTTCAATTGTGATTTACAAGAGTGTGTGAGATATGGAAATCTCTCACGCAACTCAAGATATGGGCTGAGTGAAAGCACATTGTGAAACAGGCCCCTCCGCCCTGTGGGAAGGACTAATCTGTAAACTCATGCTATCCCTCCATTTGGACAGGACCGTTTATTCAGTGTTTTCAACCTTTTAGCCTGTCATCTTCTCAAATAGAGGAACAATGTCCTCTTTAGCTAATGGGAAAAGCATGCCAGGAGGACAGGCGAGTCAGACTTTTTCGACGCGAGTTTCAAGGCTGAAATGATTTGGGAGGAAAGTTGGGGAGTGGGGGTCTGTATTAGGGGTTAGTCATTGTGGCAAAGGGATTTACCAATACAATTACATCCCAATTTCTTGGTTAATAAATAAAAATGTTATATGAGGACATTACAACAACAAAGCTCATGGTAAAATAAACCACTAAACAGTATATATATATATATATATATACACACACACACAGTATATATACTGTGTATATATATATATATATATATATATATACATACATACATATATACATATATATGTAATATAATATAATATATACACATACATATATATGTAATATAATATATAATGTTATAAACCACAGAAATTGGAACTAAACCAGTTTTCACTTCTTAAAAAACTGTGCAAAACACATTTCTCTACATTAAAGGCTGTCAGTTCAAAATGATCTTACTTCATCCTTTGATATTCAATAAATTAATAGTTGCCTCAGTGTTGGACAGCAATAAAAGACCACAGATGAACTCTCCTGGTTTTAGAGGAACACGGGAGTCAACGGTGAAGCAATGACTCGAGGTCAATCAGTGAGTGTAAGAGGAGGAAAAGCACGAAGGAGGACAGTTGTGTGTGTCTCAGATGTGATAGAGTTATCGGCCATGGGCTCAACCATGGACTGAGCGTGAGGGAGACATCTATCATTCCAATTTCGTTATTGCTTTTCTCCACATTCTGATTTGTGTCAAGGGTTTTGCAGTGAAGAAACACATAACTGCAAGACACTGCGAAGAAGTCTTCACACAACTAGCAATTGTACAAAATGCTCAAAAGTAATTTTAACCATCCTCAGTTTTGAAAAATGCGCAAAGTGCCAGACATTACTTGAAAGACATTACGTGATATTTATGAATTGAAATATCTTTAAACGACAAGTCTTCAACAGAAAACACTTTAAATCCACATTAATCGTATTTGTATTCAAGTTTAATATGCACTTATTTAGGTCACCATTCAATGACATCATCCACTTTATTGTCTCTGTTATAACCCCTTATTAAACATCATAGCGAGAAAGGAACTATGCAGTGCTACTAGCGAGTGACTATTTGTCACTAATGGATCATAAGCACTCCTCAGAAGCTCTGCCTGAAAAAGCATGAGAGCTTCAGGAGCAGAACAATCCCTGTGATCCCGTGCTGCCCTGCTTGTCATCAAACTAGGCCTTTTGTTATTGTTTTGACTGAGAGATCCCTCTCTGCAGAAACTAAATACTGTGCATTAAAATCTCATATTATATGTTATATAAGTTCATCTGATTTAATTTAGTAACAGTTTTTAAAATTTCACTCAGGCACGCTTTGTTAGGATGCAGAATTTTAAATTAAGTGAATGTTTCATGTGTTTTTTATGACTAATTACCTACAACAGATGTCACAGGTAAACAGAAACACATGCCTCACTTGTAGGTAAGGCCATTTGTTTTATTGAAGTGGAAGGCCGCAGTACACCTTGGGTTGTAATCCAGGCCAGTTCCGAGCATTACTGTTCACAGAAGTTATTTGGCCTCTCGCGTGCATGTTGCCTCACACGGGTCTCTGTTGGATACACACACCCAAACACATATACACATACACAACACGCACTAGGCTCTTTCCTCCAGAAAACACCTGCTCTCCACACGAACAACTCCACTTCATCCGTCTCTAGCTCTCCAGGACTCCTTAAGTCGTGGTTTACCGTTTGATAGAAGACTTTAATGGAACACATTCACTCAAAAAAACACAGATTTATAACGTCACCGGGGAGACTCAACACTGTGAGATGAACGTCATGAGATAATGACATTACCAAAGTATGTTTCTTTCTCTCTCAGGCCAACACAGAGAAAAGAATACATGCTTTAAGCATCTGCACAATCGAGAGTGGTAATGCTCCATATTCTTGTCGACCTAACAACATATCTCAACTGGAAAAGTTTCTTGGGCAATCTTGGTCAATTTGCAGGCACTGGATTTTTCTTTTTTTAAATCGCTGTATTGATCATACATACAGTGTATTGTTTCTTATAAAGCATTCATGGTTGTGTTCCTGATAAATGAATCAGTATCAGTGCAGTGTTCCTAATAAAGTGATCAGCAGGGTCCCCATGGGTCCTTGAAATCCTCAAAACGAGAATTTGAAAAAGCATCAAATCAAGGCCCGTTTTTGTCAAAATTGCCCCCTAAATAAGACTTCACTGAAAGTGCTTGAATTTGGAAATTTTGAGTCATGTTTATTAGTGGTGTTGTGGACACTGTACCGCAGTTGACATGAGATTCCATGCAGACGTGAGTAAATGAGTGAGTAAACGTTAAGCAAGAGACAGCAAATGATGTGATGCCTGGGAAATGAAAATTCTAAGATCTCTGGCTCACCAAAGAAAATTACAAAGACTGACGTGTCCAAGATCCCAAGGACAACCACTTGGCGAGATGCAGAGTGTGCTGCAAATCAATAAAAGTGGATGCCATGGATGAAGCGGCTCTCTACAAGTTTCCCTCACATCTTAAGCTGTGTTAGCATGTTCAGTCCTCGAATTTGAGAGAATTAGTCCTGGAAATACCATGGAATGTCCTTGAATTTGATGTCAACCAAGGTGTAGGAACCCTGGATCAGGGTAGTGTTTCTAATAAAGTGATCCGTGTAGTGTTCCGAATATTGGAATAAGTATCAGTGTAGTGTTCCTAACAAATCAATCAGTTTTTGTGTAGTGTTCCTGAGAAAATGATCAGTGTTCCAAATAAAGTGTAGGGTCCCTAGTAAAGAGAGGGAAAGCGAGAGAGAGCTTGAAAACAGGCTCAGGTGACAGATGACAGGTGACTGTCATCACCTTGCAAGCTTAAAACCAATCAGACTGAGAAAGAAAGAAACTTCCTGGTAAGTAAGGGCTGAAATCAGGAATTGATCGGGTCTGTTGTGTCTGTTCTTCTTCCAGCATCAGCTTCTGTTCACCAGCTCTGCTCTGCGTCTCCCACCCACATCATTAAAAAGGCATCCATCCTTACAATGAGACAGCAAGGGAGGCACGGCAGAGATGGAGCGGCACTGTTGCCGCAGACAGCAGTGCTTTTCTTGTCAAAAATAAAACCACATGGATACATCAGCCTCAGTATTTGCACACACTCAAACAAATTTGCAGATTGACTTACATGTGACATCGGCATAGATGATCCAGAAAGACAAACACTGGTGAATAATGACTGACCTTTGCAGGCAAATAAACATTTAAATACCACAGAGATTATTTTCACTGTTGAAAGCAATGGACGTAAAGTTGATTAAGATACTTGTTTTGTGGCACGGTTTGAGAAAACTTTGCATATAAACTCCTAGTCCTAGCGCTTGTTCGTACACTCGTGAATCAGTGGACTCTATAGCCTTTTGAAATGAAAATGAAAATAAATGGAAACATTAATTCCCATTAACCTCCATCATAACACATGACACAGACATTCCTCAGTGGAGTGACTCAGTGTTATGGTTACGGCTCCAGTGAAGCCAGTAGCTATGAGAAGATTAAGGAGGACTTCAGATGGATCCAACATGAGCTCCGACCTTCACTCAAAGTGGATTAATTCTGATCACACGACCGCGTCGCCTGCTTATATTTTCACTTATTACCATTTAACAGAAGTGAAGGACATGCATGTGCTTAATGTATCGCCGTGTCTCTTAGTGGTCAGTTCTGCCGTCTGTCTGTAGCAGCTAATGTTTAATTTTCTTTGTATTTTACTCATTAGTTGTTGCTTCTAAACAAATTACATTCAAACATTTGTCAAATGAGTCTCTCTGTTTCTCAGAGTAAGCGGTGTTTAGATCTCATGTTGCCCGGCAACATTCCCATGCTACACACAGGAAGTGATTTATTTTATGTCAACACAGACGGAGGCTACAGCATCACTGAGCTAGGGCAGCACATGGCTAAGAGGAACAGAATTGGGCTGGAAGGTTGCCTGTTCAAATCCCAGGAAGGGATGGGGTGGTCTGAGCAAGGTGCCCAATCATCCATTGCAGATAAGTCCTGCGCCCAGTTTGTGTGACAGCCAGTCGTCTTTCATCTTGAAGAATATGGATTTGATTCCCGGCTCGGCTAGTCAGCTGTGCCAATGGTGTGTGAATGGGTATGAAAGATGAGTGATAGAAAATATGCTGCACATAGATATCTGTATATATCTGTGGTCATCAAGTGCTCTATAAAAACAGACCATTTAAAGGCTGAGGTCAAATTCAATATCACTAATTGTGTGTGTGCAAAAATAAATAATTCTAAAGTGAGACAGCTGCAGAAGAAAAGTTTCAGAAGTAAAAAAAACCCAGGCCTGCAGCAATTTGACAGGAAAAACTCTTTGTCCCCTAATAGTCAGACATGCTACAAATGGTAGAGAGAGAGAAAGGCAACAAAAGAGACACCTCCTGCATTTATAAAAGGGGGAGGAGTCTTGGACAATAAAGCTCCACGCTAGTTGGTCAAGAGAGTGACGAAAGCTTGAACCAGTGGTGTATGAGTTTTGCAGAAAAACAATGTAGTGAACGATGTCGGGATAAGAGACGGAAGGCAGAATTTTTGGTTCGTCATTCCAGGACGAATAAACTTCTATTGTTTACTTCCCAGTCCCTCCAAATCCTGCCGTCGGTGCAAACCCTCTATACTGTACATTAACTGGTGTTTGACCACAGAGACATTAGGTACGTCGATTTTTATCAAACTGCATGTATAATTTCAATATTTTACACTAAACTGTGAAGATTTGCACCTGAATCAGCAAAGAACATTATAATATATATGGATTTTCACATGAAAAACATGGTTTGGCAGTTTATTTACACTTTAAACAGGACTACATTGAAAGCACCAGGTGGATGGGAAACGCTATCACAATAAGACATAAATCTGGACTACTACCTTTATCATCTCGCTGTGCAGCATTATACGCTGTTGTAGCACCTGCGTAGCAAAAGAGTAGAAAATTGTCTGGAAGGCTTTTACTGAGCGTAACATCCTTGATTGTAATGTCCAACATCGATATAACATTTTGTAAAATAAATCCATCTTACATTCCTGATGTCTGATCCACATACTTGAAGTATGACATATTTATATGATAATTCCGTAATATATTTTATTTTATGTGAATATCAATATAATCTGGTAGTTGTAGCAACTGTTTCCATTCAGAGTGGAGCTGTAACTGTGAAAATGAAGAGCAGAATGGCGGAGAGCATGTGTTTTCAGCTAGAGTGGAGCTGCTGGATGCTGTGAAGATGTGGGAAGAGGATTTATCAAGCACTGCACAGCTGGGCTGAAGAAACAAGTGATGAACTTGATGAACATGAGAGGGAAATCAGTCTTAGGGTGAGTCAAGTTTACAACACTAAGGACATGTGCAGGGATTATAGCATACAGTATGTATAGCGAGTGTAGTCATGGACAACAATGAATGACATTTTTAATATAGTACTAATAGAGTAGTAGTGCAGTGTTGTAATGTAAAAAAAAAGTACAAATACATTACTGTACTTAAGTACAAAAATCACATATCTGTACTTTACTTTATATTTCTTGCAACTTTTACTTTTTCTCCACTACATTTCCTCTAACTATCTTTGTTACTCGTTATTACCAAATAAAATCAGGAGAAGAAGAGTTGGTAATGGTCTGTATTTATATAAAACTTTTCTTTTCTTGATGAGATACAGTTTTTGCCATTCACACACTTCAACATGGGGTCAAGTGTCTTGCTCAAGGACACATGTAGACTAGCAGAGCCAGGAATTGAACCCACAGCCTTCCCTCACTCTGAGCTACCTACTTAAGTACATTAAATGTCATATACATTAAGACTTTTATTTAAGTAATATTATAAAAAAGTGACTTCAACTTCTACCAAAGTCATTTTCTGTAGCATACTTTTATTCAAGTATCCCTTTTAGGTACTTTATACAAGACTGGTGGCACAACACTTTCCCATCCAGATGGTGGCGCGCTCTCTTTTTGCAATATACCACGACCCTAAACCTTTTATTGACCACAGTGTAGTGTAGGCAATACCATAAATACTATACTTAAAAAGATGTCTCATGACATCTGTAAAAGATTGATTATTTTAATAAAAATAATAATTTCCTTGTCCACCATGTGTTGTTGACATTGCTGGCATATATGTATTGGCCTTAATCCCTGATAAAGATGTTTGGGTTTACTGTACAGATGCAGTAGCCTCTGGTTTCATATCATAACATATCCAGTTGTCAGCTTTTCATATTACATTCAGCTGACTGCAGGAAAATGATACTATATTATTCTTCAAAAAAACACTTTTAGAGGACAGACATATTAAGCTCCACTTGTCCAACCATCAAGCTTACTTTTGAAAACATGTCCCTATATGGACAGGGCTATATCCTAATTTGACAGAAAATTAATAATAAGAAAAAAATCTATCTGGAATGAAATAAAATATTGGACGTGGTTTCAACTTGTTGTATTCTCTTTAAATTGCCTAGCAAGATAAATTGTGTCTCATCTTGTGCAAGCAATTTTGAGTTGTCACGCTAACTGCAATTTACACCCACTGGCCAGTTTATTGGGTACACAGACAGTACACTAAACAAAGTGGCAGGAATGGCACCCGGTGTGGTCTTCTTCTTCTGTAGCTCATCTGCTTCATTAATTGGCATGATATACAGTGTGTTCAGAGATGGTCCTCTACATACCTTGGTTGTAACTAGTGGTAATTTGAGTTACTGTGGTCTTTCCATCATCTCTAGCCAGTCTGACCATTGTTTTTTGGCCTCTGGCACTTTCACCAACAACTGCTTTCCTAAAGATCGGACCGACATGTCTGGCCCCAACATCCCTGTCATATTCACTCACTCACTCATTTATTTTCTCCCGCTTTATCCTCTACATGAGGGTCGTGGGGGGGAACTGGTTTGCCAGTCCATCACAGGGCCCCATAGAGACAAACAACTATCCACTCACACCTACGGTCAATTTAACATGCACATGTGTGCATGTTCTCCCCATGCACACATGGGGAGAACATGCAAACCCCATGCAGAAAGGGCCCTGGTTCCAACCGAGTCTTGAACCCGGGTCTTCTTGCTGCAAACCCTGACACCAACCGTGTGGCCCCTGTCACATTCAAAGTCATTTAAATCAATAACCAATTCCTCCTCATTCTGAAGATCAGTGTTAACGTAAAGACTTGAGTTGCTGCCATGTGAGTCAGGTGTACCTAATAAGTGGCCAATAAATGTGTGTGTGTGTGTCTTTATTGACGACATTCACAGCCCCACAAGAACAATTATGACTGTAATCTTTGTTTTTACTGAAGCCCCCCAGCACACATGCACTGCTTTGTACATTCACCTCCCAATGTCAGACACATCTTAGGTTCATTAAGTGCTCCATTAAGTCTGTGAAGTCCTACGCATGGCTCTTCTCATGAAATTAATATGCTTGGTGCGTCTGAACCTCACGCATGTTATTATCACTGCACCCTGCTGTTTGATCAGCCCCGAATGTGCTGCACCTAGATAAGCCATGGAATTTTATTGGCACGCTATTTGCTAGTCTGTTTTTGTTGTGTGTGTGTGTGTGTGTTTGTGTGGGGTTTAACATATTATTATTATTATTATCATAATAATAAAAAAAAACTCCACTCCATTGCAGCTGCATGGCTAGAGAAACACTGCAGATGCAGCTGACGTGACAAAGAGGCACTGACTGAAGAAAGATGGTGAAGTGAGAAAAACAGGACAGAGTAACGAGACACTCATCTGGAAGTATTTTGGGTCAAAGAGGAAAAGCAACCGTAATCCTGAAAAAGGTCGTGACAGCAATCCCTTTTAGTTAAGAGAATTATCTGATGTTAATGCTTTTAATAACACATGGCTCCAGGAAGCAATTGTGATCGCAATTAACATATTTGGAAAGATAAACTAACTGAAGACTTACTTACCTAGAATGTTAACCCGGTAAAACATCTGCAGGTCTATTCACACTACAGGCTTCAGTGTATGTAAATATAAATGTGTTTTTAATTTTTAGTCATTATTTTTCATGCACTTTTCATTCAAACATTTGTTCAGTTTTGTCCACCTTAATTTCCCCTGTTACCTCTTCCCTTTCTGATGTGATATGCCAGGAAAGAAGTACATGACTTTCTCATCCCTTATTTTTCTGTTCTGTGGCTTCCTTATTTATATATTTTATTTGGTTAGGGACTCCTCTTATGCGTCTAACTAGTGAACGTTCTTTTTTTTTTTGGTTTATTTTGTGCACTTTCTGTCAAAAATGAAACAGTACAGCCTCCCGAAAGAGTTTGTGGTCCAGTCCTGACTTCTTGAACTCATCACAACGCAGAGTGCATGATCTATTGCAGTGTTTCTAACACCATTATCACCAATGTTAAAATACAGTGGTGTAAAGTCGAGCAAAGTCAGCTAAGGACTTTTCACAGGAGGCAGATTTATTCCAAACAAGATAATTTGCTCTCTCATCATCCTCCTCTTCCTCACATATACTTCACACACTGATATAGTGACATTAGATCCAGATGGAGTGAGAGATGAGGTGACTCTAATGATTATTATTTGTTTCATTTTCTATGCACTTCATTCAAAATTCCTCATCAGCTCCACTCTGATCACATACCCTGGTATATACAGTAGAACAGTATTTCTGATTTAAAGAAATAAAGCAGGACATATAGACAGAGGCATCAGGTGATGAGAATTCTCAGAAGAGTAAGAATTTCAAGCTTTTGTAAACAGAATAGTGACTGAATCGAGTTTGACAGCTTATTCCACAACCAGAGGAATCTTGTGGGAGAAAAGTTTGGATTGTGGACAACCCAGAGAATCAGCAAAGTAAGCCGTTTCATTTGTTTTTTTTGTTTGTTTTTTTTATCTTGTGAGGATTATAGACAAAGTATTATAGTCAAACTTGCGGATTCTGCCCAAGTGATATAAATCGAGACAACTAATGTGGGCAAATATGCAGTGTTTTGGGTTTTAAAAAAAAACATTCAGGGGAGAAAGTAATAAATACATGAGAATTTATTCTGAGGCTATAACAATTTATTTTACGGTGGACAGACCAAAAGGAGTAGACTCAGTGTTGAGTGGTTTAAAAAGTGAGGTTAGCGCAACAGGTATTAAGAGGAGAGGAGTTAATGTGCGAAACATGTCGACACTCCTCACACTAATGTCACATCTAGAAAGAAATTTAAGTATCAAACTAGGGAAAACAATAAAATCCATGGAGTTTCAATCGTCACTATCCTAATAAAAGAGAGATGCAGAGATAACTGCATGTATTCAGAGTTAGTTCAGTGACAACAGTTCATTTACTACATATTTTGTAGATCTGAAGATCAAACAATACACACAAAAGAGAACAGGACACAGGACTGATCTGAGAATATTGAGTGGTTTTCTCTGGACTGCATTTGTCTGTATAAAAAGCACATGACCTATAAAAGTTTCATATACTTTTATGAGTCTAAAAGGAGGGTGATATATAAATATAAGACACTAGTTTAATATACACAATGACAATCTGTCTGGTATCACCTGTTTCCATGTGGACAAGTGGTTGTGAATTTTCAGTCTTTGTACTGTTTTGTTGTTTTGTCTTACATCTTATTGTGATAGACTTAAAAGAGGGCTATATGTAAAACATGTACAACATGAGCATTTTAAAGGGGGAATACAATCCTAATTCAAAACATTTTAGAGCCATGGTTGCCAAAGGAAGTTTCCAAAACACAGAAACTTATTCCTGGTGTTACTCTGTGTTAATACACGTACGTTTACTCTTATATAACTGTGCCACAGTCTGTTGTATTTTTAAGAACATCAAAGTACTTTTCACTCGTCATCAACAGGCACAGATTGAAAGTGAGAGTGTGTCTGCTCTAAACAGCAGCAGAGTCACAGTGGGGAAGAATAATCAGATAAAAGATGACAAGGCAGACATTATGGACATTATTGTATTTTATGAATTCATTTATCACACTAAAAGAAAAATGAAAACCGTCTAGTTACTTTTAATCTCACGTTTGGGGAAGTACACCGATTGGTCTGACCTATGACCTTCTGATTTGATGTTGTTATTGAGTCAAAATAAGCACGTATGGTAAACAAACAACTCCAGTAACTAATTAGGTTCCAGTGATCAAGCAACCAACTGCTATTTGCAAGTAGAAATGGGTACAAAGGGCCTTTGTGTTTTTGGTTAATGTTATGATGGCAGCCTTGGCTTTGGAGATTATTGAAAGTGCGGAAATATTTATTGGCTCTGTCTTAGTTTACGTGGTGTGGAGTATGTAGTCTGTTTCAAATAGTAATGTGCCGTGCAGTGTGTGTGTGTGTGTGTGTGTGTGTGTGTGTGAAAAAGACATCGCAGCATGTTTTAGAATTGGCAAATTCATTATCAAGCATTTACATCATATATTGACTCAACTCAAAAGGCAGTTGTATGTACTAATGCCCCGCCCCATTGTAAGTGTTCTCACAACGACTCTGTGACAAGGTGACAATGGTGGACTATAAAAACTAAAAATAAATCAACCCAAGAGGGTCAAAGAGCTACGAGTTGCACCATTGGTGTTAGTAAAACCAGTATTTATTTATCTAGTATGACATATCATGTGTATTTTATGACTTAATAAACTACATATCCTACATAATGTACATTTAAAGACACAGGATATAGGTCTATGCTGCAGGGGTCTCAGAAATCTTCAATCATGTGGTGGAAGATCTCACTTCCCGCTAAAGTCAAGCAATAAAGACTGATCTCGAGCACTTGTGAGGAACGGGTGAGGGGATGGATGGAAGAGGGAAAGGAAAGAGAAGAAAGAAGAGATCAATAACCAGGTAAAAGAAGATTTATGAACTTTTGGATAACTGAATCCAGAAAAAGGCAGTAATGCAATATGAAAGATGCCAAATGTCATTAAATGCCACTCATACAGTATCTAACTAACTTAAAAGGCTTTGATCTATATCCCGTATGTAACAGAGTGTATGTGTAAGAGAACGTTTACATTTAATGACTCATTAATACTGAAAGTGACGGCTGGGATTTTTCTTTTCATGCACGTGTCATATTATAAATCCAAACCAGTGTAGACACATCTATGTAAACTGTCCACTGTTCAGAAACTCAAAGTGCTTATTTTAGAACATCTTTCCCTCTTTAAAGGCACTAAAGCAGAGCATGTTTTCATAAGCACGGCTCTGTTTCTTCTGATACATGAACAGATATGGTGAGCAGCTAAGACGGTGATCCCTAACAGCTGTTCCTGCATTAGATGGGATCAGCATATTCCCCCGACAGCCAAGCACAACACGGGTTCACATTCTCTAACAAGGCCGATTACACCAACTTTAATGCACTTCAACTGCCTGCAACCTGGGCCATCAAGCGTGCCTGCCAACAAATGAAGAAAATTCTTTAAGAATACCAAACGTGAAATAAATAACAGGAAAAAAAAGCAGCTGTGGAAACCGGCTGTTAAACTCGTCTATCATGAATCAGTTCCATTATTGCCTTAATGTCTGTTTATTTTTACAAAACGTGTGATGTGTAATTATCACTCTTTGGACATTATTATCCAACATGACCAGGTGTATTATGGATATTATCTGGCTGGCCATGACACAGAGATATATTTACCTTGTACTGTCAAAAATGGTAATGTCATTACTAACATAATTATGTCCAAAATAAATGAGGAACATATGGAACAAGGTACATATTGTTGCATGTCCTCTTGGTGTAAAGTTTTGTTATGTCTGTGTCCATCTCGTCTTCTGATTGGCTGAAGCTAAACAGCCAACCACAGCTTTCACGCTCATCGACTGCCGCTGATGCTGATTCATTGTGCAAAATCAGCTGTGAAGCTGTCAACACGGCAAATGGTGCCCCACACACACACACACACACACACACACACACACACACCAGCCGAAAGACAGCTGTGGACATCGATTGGCTGACGGCCTAACATTGGTAGGTTGTGTGTCTCAGATTTAAGGCTATAAACCCCCCAAAATAACTATTTTATTGCGATTACACACTTATACAAACCTACATATGGGTAGGTATATTCAGTTTCTGTCGAGGCAGCAACAGTGACAACCTGAGCTGTGACCATGTGTTGCCCTTTACTGCACCGACACTCAATGTGTCGGCAGGAACCAGGAAGAGACACTTCAAAGAGAAGAGCAGGGACAATGTGTGTGAAAGCCTGATGTTACAGACAGAGCTTTTCGATTTTACTACTTTGGATACATCTAAACTGTATGAAACAATTCATTCATCGAATGTAAAAGTGGTATCTAACAAAGGTTTGCTACATATCATATAAAGAAGGTAGGAGACGGACAGACATCTCTTTAAAAGCAGTTCAGCTATATACTGATGTGTGTGTGTACACGTGTGTGTGTAATATAGTTTTAAATATGTATATATAGAGTTGAAGCTAATTGTGAGGCTCCATCCCAGGAGATCCCCAATTATCATGGAATCTAGAAAGCAAAGGTTCAACCCAAACAGTCTAAAACAGCACTAAGAATAGCCTGACCTTAGACATAATCCATTCTGCCGACATAATGCACTCATATCACAAGAAACGAGGACACACACAGAACACAGACATGGAGGCTCTCCTCTCTTGAGGAATGCTTTTAGAGCATCGAGAGCTCTCTGCACTGTGCGTAGGCAGATATCTCAGCAGTAATAGTGGAAAGTATCATAAATTCTGAAATCATGTGCAAACTCTGAGAGGTTCTTCAGATTACCTGCAACAAAGTGATAAATCACACGGCAATATTCTCGTCCTGAACAGGAGAGACTTGAAACAACTTGTCGAACAACATGTGAGCCTTGGGACAGTAATGTGTGATTGGCATCACAACGTTTGATTAAAAGAAGTTTCCAGAACGCCTACAGCATCATATTTCATTCACAAAAATAAAGATTTTTCCTTTAGTTATCGCCATGAAAACCGGTAAACTAGTGTAGCAGAGAGGAAAACATGAGACATTGGCATGGCAAATGTTTACAAAGAGCAACAACGAGAAGATCTGGTGATCGTATCACGGAGTTGATGTTGTTGGACAAAGCAGCAGCTCAGAGGCTCTGCGACTGGAGCTGGAGGTTATTCTGAATTTTAGAGCTGGAATGGGATTTGAGTTCTTTGTGAGCTTGCGTGTTTGCGTGTTACGCTGCAATCATTTAAACCCTTCACTGACTCTCTGCTGGCTTGTACAACATTAAACATGACATTCAACAATAGGAATCAATTAAAGGAGTCGCAAGACTTTAGACATTGACCTCCACTTGTCAAAACAGAAAACAACAGCCAGGGAAAAAGGGAGAGAAACAGACACATTAACAAGATAGTGACACGGACTGATGGGAATGAAAGCATTCAGTAAGTGACATTTAAAGAGGCTCACTCACGCAGGTCTAATGTGCCTGCCTCACGGCCACTGCACTTCCTACTCTACTGTAAACTCCAGACAGACAGAGCTGCTCCTTTGATCCTCCAACGCCAGTAGGCAGCAATTCAGGCTATAAAACCAAACTACCTGCACACACACACACACACACACACACACACACAAGTTTGTGCATCTATTCTTCTGGGGACACTGCACTGATATTCCATACATTAAGACGGCCCTAAACGAAGCGTTATCTCTAACCGTAACCATAACCAGTTAATGCCTGACCCTAACCCTGACCATAGCCCGTAACTTAACTTAGGTTCTGCCTCATTAGGACCAGGTTTTGGCCTCTACCGGTCCTGACAAGGTCAGTCTCTATGCCAGAAAAGGAGGTAAAGAGGTAACAAATACAAGTACACACACACAGGATTTAAGTAAGAACATGATGTGTCATTTAAGGACACAAGCAGCTTCCTACTCTCGGTTTCCAAGAATGTGAGAGGTTCACAGACGTCGCCTTGTGGTGATTTGATTTTATTTTCTTTATTTTTGGCAAAGGTTTGCTCTACAATTTCACTGCCACTGCACGACTTCAATAGGTTATTACAACATTACAAAACAAGAACTAATGTCTTCTACTACTGAAAATAATATTTGTTATGATTATGAAAGCAAGCAAGAAAGAAAGAATTTAAGGAGTGATTTAAAATGTGATACTATTTGGACATGGCAGGTAAAGTCTTTGACAGTGAATGCTTGAAAAATTAGTTCCTGTGACAAAGATTAAAGGTGAAATCGAATGCTTGTATCGCACATATATGTTAGTTATGGAGGTCTACTTACATATATTAACTTGTTTTCATGGTTAAAAACCTCCTAGTCGCTGCAAACGAGCCGATCAAAATATCTCCTCACTGACGCTCTCGTCAGCCGCGCTGTTTCAGACCAAAACCACACCCCCAGAACGTGGACTGTGTTGTGATTGGCCAGCCAATGAGAGCTTTCCCACTGTCCTGTGATTGGCCAGGTACCTGGAAGTGACGTAATTGGTAGGCCAACTCTCAGATACACAGCTCCCCCTCTGGCACGGTGGATGCTCTGCATCTCAGCAGCTACAATGAGAGTAGTTCTTCTTCTGTGGTTGAATGTACACAACCGGATGTGCCCGCACCAGGAGGCGCTACGGTGGTGAGAGGAGTGGTGAGGTATACTGATGACAACATCAACATACGGAAGTGCCGATCCGCTTCGCAGAGCCCAGGAAAACAATAAAACCCTATTTTCTCAGCAGTGGCTGAACTGTTTGTTCTGAATCTTTAGGGTTTCATAAAAGAGGTAATGACGCAGATACACACACAAACGCAGCGTTAATTGGAGCTTCCGGTCTATGTCGCCTTTAATAATTTATGCATAGTTTGAAACCAAATCTGATCTAATATATTAAACAGGAAGTTGAACCACAAGTCACATGGGTAAGCACAGACGTCATACAAGAAAGTGAGAGCACAAAATTTAATAGAAATTTAAATCTAACATATCTACCACTTGTATTGTAATACCCTTGTTTTCCATGAACTGCGGCTGCTTGAATAAAACATCAATTCAAAACATCTTGGAACTGGGTTTTCTCAGGCTTGTCACACACAAACAAGCAGAGGTTAATTGGACACTCTAAATTACCCCAAGGTGTGCGATGGACTTGTGACTGGTGACCTTTAGTCCTATGTCAGCTGGGTTTGGCACCAACAGCCGTGCAACCCTCGTGTGGAGAATAAAGTGGCAGACGATGGATGGATGAATCCTTGCCAGACGTGTCTGCCAAGTGAAATCAAAGTGCCGGCAGACTCAGCTGGGTTCACCAAGGCTATTTCAGAATTGTAGCATAAAATCTAGACTATGAACTAATCATTTGTGGTCATATAATGTAAAATTCTAGGATGTTACATCCTGGAACTGTAACTTAACTTTGTAGAATGTTACAGTACATTCTGAATGTGCTTTGTTACTCTCTGTGAACATACATTAGTTAGTAGAATGTAATGTGACATTATAGAATGTTATCTAGCATTCTAGAGCTGCAACGCAAACCTCTATAACGCTGCATTGAGGAACAATATTGTGACGTTCCCAATATACAATGCAACATGTTACATTGAGGGAGAATATCCGTAAATACAATGTAACATTGTATAATGATGCACTCTGGAATCATATTGAAATATTTCAGAAAGTGTAGATTCTTCTTTACAGTGTTACATAAAGGAAGTTCAATGTAACGTTCTACAATGTTAACACTGCAGAAATGTATTGTAACATTGTATTCTCACTGTGGCTCAACTGTTCCAGCTGCATGCAATGTAACTTTCACATTGGTTTTCAATTACAGCAGCAAAGTTGTTTCGTATTTCAAGATGCTCGCCATGACACAATTTCCGTATTTCCCAACATGAGAACAAGGGTCACTCACTGGTTATAAATAAAAAAAAGAATTAGTATTATCTAATGATACATAATCTCCAAAATTCCACTCCCAGACCAACTTTCTCCTGATGGTCAACTTTCCCCAAGAGTTTGGTAAGGTGATACTTGCAGACACTCACTGGAAATACTCACTGGAAATGAAACGGTGGAGTGACAGAGCCGTTCATCCTTCCATTTTACATTGCAAGTCCTGCTGGGGCAATAATCTCAAACATCTTTCTGTTCTGTTGCATCGCGTCAGGCTCTTCTTAGGAGAATACGTGGGGTTTCCAAGCCAAGTATGATATGTAATCCTTCAAACATGTTCAGGGTCTGCACGCAGTTGGATGCCTTCACTGGCAGATATATTGACCACATACACTGGTTCACTTAAAAATGAAGGAGCAACAGCTTGTCTGAGCTCCCTTGGACGTTTTTGCGCCTAAAGCCTTCCCCTACACTAGAGGATAATTGGCCAGATTTCAGTCAGGTTTAGGCTGATTTCATCAGATTATGTGGCCAAATTATCCTGTAGTCTTCCTGATTTCAAATCGTAAGTATTAAATAACCAATAACCAATGAGAGCGAGTTGACCAGGAAAACAGATGTTGCGTAATACCGTTCAGAACCATAACTTGAACAAGCCAAGTTGATTCCATCTTCTTAGCCATGACTTCAATTACAGTTATTTTGTATTTCTCAGGACAAAACATCGCACACACAACAGCTATTAACTGACGACGCAGACAGTCCGCCTCCGTGTCTGTTTATATTCTGAAATCATGTTAAATCACGCAGGTTTCCATGATATCCCAAATCCTTGGAATCCCCTCCCTGAGATAGTTTGATTAAACACCAAGTGTGTGGTCCATGTGTCTTGACTGGATCATGTAGTCTGTTTTCTCCCGATTAAAACATTGAAAATCAGTTACAAAGATCATTGTGTCTGTGATTTCCCACATTTTTAGGTTGGTCTTACTCTTCCAGGTTCATTAAGGGTCCAAACCACAGACTATACATAAAAAATGGACGTAGCCACCAGGGGACGACTTATCTTCTTACAAAAGAAACCGTTTGAATGGAGGTCTATGGGATAATGAGCCAAATCTTCACTTGATTTATAAAATCAGTAAAAATTTACCCGAGGAGTTAATGGTCTCAATCAGTAGTTTGAGGTCTTATTCAATAGCACATTTGAACAATTTTGTAAATGATGTTTCGATTTAGAGGAAAATAGATAATAAAACATGAGGCACATAGTATCTTCCAATAGGAGCCTGGTTGCAGGTGGTGTCTATGAATCTGTGGAATAAAAAAAATGACATGCCGCCTGTCAATTCCCAAATCTAGAGGCTTTAAAACAGGAGACTATGTCCATTTTTATACAGAGTCTATAGTTTGGAGAATCAAAATGTAAAGACTTCAAAGATAAAAGCAAATTTCTTGTGTATTTAACACCTACTTGGCAATAAACAGATTCTGAATCTAATTGTTTGGCGGGCTGCCTTCAGAGTGTGAAGTGTCTCTGGAGTAACTGAAGGGACAGACAAACTGACCGGAGTGACACCTAATAGATCAGGTCTTTATGACCCCCAGTTCACAGACGAGGGGGGAAACCTGCTGCGGCTAGAAGTCCCTCGCTCTCAGGCTCGCAGCTCTGACCTTCCAGAGGCAGCACATCATTAGGGCCCATATAAACTTTTGAAGTAGTGAGACCAAGGAAAGGCCAGGTATGTAAGGCAATAAACTGTGAACACCAACACGAAAAGTGAAAAAGTGCATGACCCCTGACACTGAAATGACTACTTTTGAGCAGTTCTGTGCTCTGTTTTTCTCCCCCTGGATGCTTACCTGTCAGCCATAACTTACTTCCCACTACTACGCTCAATAAAAATAAGAACTAAAGCGTGTCTTTGAAGTTTTTCTTTTTTTTTTTTTTTACATGAGTCAATAAATCCTTGGTGATGATGCAGTGCGGCTAAGTAAAACCACTAATTAATTGTGACATTTAAAATGATAGGGAAGACATTCTTCAAAGCTTAGTCAGTAGAACAAATATCTTAACCATCAGTTGTAAATGAATCTGAGTCACGGCGAGATCGGTTACACGCAAAGCTCCAGCCTATTTAAGAACAACACGTTTCCTGGAAAAGACACAGATTGTTGTAGTGAGTGTGTATGCAAATGTTGGTAGAAGTATTTGAGGAGTGAATACCAAGGAGAGTGCCTGGTATTTTGAGAGTTTATAGCTCCCTCTCATGTCCAGTAGGTGAGAGACAGTGAGAGGCAGGGAGAGGGTGTTTCTCCATTGCACCTCAGCCAGGGACAGCTGACTGGTTGAGACCTAATTGCTCTCAAGTGAGGTCAGCAGGAGGCTTTTATCTGAGCAGACAGTAGAAGATGCACAGAGTCAACAGAGTCAAACTGCCAGAATCAGGGAGACATACGTGGGAATTGACAGAGGCTTCCAGCACTTGTTTAGTTTCACTGCATTACTGGACCTGCTATACAACTGAGGCTGCAGCTGTAGAAGAAAGGAGAGTTGAGATTAAAACTCTTAACTGACAGGGAAAATATCATCTGACATCTCCTGTCATCCATTGGAGCTCATGTAAGTTATAGAAACTAAAAATGTTTTTTTAATGGTTTGTGTGTTTGTTCACGTTAAGGAGAAGGGCTGGGCAATAACAATATTTATCACGATATTACTCCATTCAATCAGAATATAACAAAGAATATTGTTTAACTCAAATATTTTTCTGTTTAACAAATGTTTGTTTTCTGGTTTCTTTAAATTTCATTCTCAAACCAAAAGTTATCACCGATATCGAATTATTTTAAAATGTTTATTGTGTGTTTATTTTTGCTATAGGAAATATGTTTTGATTTAAACACATAAAACAAGAAGCTTGACAAAATGTATAGGATTTGTTTAAAGGAACAGAGAAATCCAGCAATTCAATTCATTTTACATTTTATTTACAAAATGTTAATATTTACTTACATATTTAAATTATCTCATTTTCCTAACCGCATTAATTAATCAGGTTTTATTTTTTTATTTTTTACAGCGACATTATTTTGAACATTTCCTCAACTGGATTATGACATCTCTTTTCGGATTATGGTCTCAAGAGGATGGAGCACTCGACGTGCACCGTCACTGAGGAATAAAGAGAGACCCCATCTTGTAACTCTGTCATCAGTATTCTTCAGCTTCAGCAAACCTCGCACACCTTCACAAAGTCTCCTCCACAGAAACCCCGTCTCATTGGCCCATCGGGACGCAGACTGCTGCATAAACAGGGTCACGACGCAAGGGTCACATATCTCGGGGTCGCTGGGCCGAGGGATAGTGTGCACATCTCTAGCTCACATTTTCAGTATGTTGTTCATTGATCCCCACTGCATTGTATTATAATGCGCAAATGGAGGCTGACATGGAACCTTCAAAATCTGTTCTCAGGACTGTACTTGCATGCGATGTTCCTGTTTGGCAGTGTGTGTGTGGTCTACAGTGACTGCACTCCAGAGCAACTCGCTGCCATCATGAACTGCTCCAGACATGAGCGTCACACCAGGAACTACGACTACATGGAGGGGGGCGATGTGCGCATACGACAACTGTTCAGCCGCACACAGTGGTTCGTGACAATTGATGACAGGGGCAATATCAATGGGACACAAGATCCCACTGACTGCAACAGTAAGGACAAATCTCTTTGTCTTATATACAGTAACACTAACAATTTCCTTTTGAATGTATTAGCAATGAAAACATTAAAATATACTAATTACTCTCTAATTGTGGGACATCTTTAGTACAGGCTTAATCCTAGAACGTTTTCATTGTGCAAATCAGTTTCGAAATGCGGTGCGTAACTTAAATATAAACAAATGTCCTTATTATTCAAACTGTTGTCAAATCTCTCAGAGAACAGCGTCATTCAGCAGTTTGAGCGGATGAACGCCTCTGCTCTGCTGCTGTATAGTGACATTGTGACAAGAATAATGACATCAACAACAACAAAAAGTTACACACTGCAGCTTTAAATGTGATGTGAAATCTTTCCCACTAAAAGCCACTTGGCCTGTCAAGGTGACAGGAGCACGTGGAAGTTGTTATTGTACATACATAGTTCTCCACAGCGTAATCGCAGGCTTAATGTGTCACTGTTGGAGCAGCCAAAGCAGCCAAAGGTAAAATAGAGCAGGTGGAGGTTTTGGCTTTTTAAATCATATCAGCATATAAACACAGACCGTTATAAAGTAAACCAAATGGTCATCGAGGCTGATGGGTACCAGACCTCCATGAACTCACACAGGCACAGAAGCCGTCAATATTAGACCAAAAAGCTGGCATCACTAGTAATAAAAACCTCCTGGTTAACAACTGACTTCTCACAGAGAGGCAGCAATGTACTGCCGAGGTCTAGTCAAGAATTACTCTGCCATTTCAATGAACATCAAACACAATCAGCTACTGAACGGCTCATTTGATTTGCTCGCCCTGTTAATCATATGTCAACACTGTACATTCTAAGTGCTTGAGACAATAGTTTTTGCAAAGTTAGTGATTTTACTACTGGAAATCTCCGTCATTGTGAGGATGTTATAAGTAGTTATCATTTCCTCCTGTCTGACAGTACAGCTGTGGCTGTGGAATGTTGGCATGACAGAGAGAGAGAGACACGAGTGAGAGAGAGATGCCTCATGGAAAAGATGCTTGTGCAACAACTGGCAATGAAAGACAGAGAAATTAATACACCCATATGTGGCTGACGATCGCACGCTAAAGCAACACAGCGATTAATCCAATCAGCCTTTGAAGAGAACAAAGAGGTGCTGATATATATGTTATGTAATAAATCACTGATTCATAATAGACAAGAAGTCCTGAAAAGTTGCGTGCATAAAGAGAAAGGGGGGGGCTTTAATTGAGCTTTTGAGGGTTTTTTCCTCACCTTTATTGTAATTCAAAAGTTTGTTCTGACAAAGACATAAGATGATTTTGTTCATTTTTTAAATCTTTTGTAACTGCAATGGTTAGAGAGCTAACAAATGCTGACACTGGGCAATATAGAGAACTGTTTTTCCTGTTTTCTCATTCAGCCATGTTCAAATAGTAATAATAATAAAAATAAGAACGAGAAAAACAAAGAGGGTTTATGATACACAAAGAAAGCAACAATATTTGTTATGACATACAGTGAATGGTAATTATAAACATGTTGGTTTTTTGGGCTCCAACCAAAACACCATGGCATAGCGTAATTTGAGTTTAAATGTGATAACAATATATCACAAAATATCATTAAATGCAAATAAACTGCTTCCAATCAACCTAAACCACTACAAATACCCGTGTTAACGGATGGTACCATTGTTTAGTTTCTATTGTTGCTCAGGTTACAGTGTAGCAGTGCTGTTGTCAGGTGAGAGACTGATTGTATCTGGATTGCGTTTGTAAAGCCAAACTGCAACATAAATAATCTGCTAAAGAAATTCAGGAGTTTCAGTACTGAAAAAAAAAACATGTTGAAATACAAAGTCAATACGAATAAAGAAAACAAATTTGCCAGACGTTACATATTATTATACGTCACTTCTGCGTAAATGCAAAGCAACTGGTGTGAAGCAGCCAGTGTGAATCTCAAATTGCACAATAGCGCGCCATTCCTGGAAGGCTGTCTGAAACGCCCTCATTATCAAACGTAAACACTGGATTCAAACTCTGTTCAGGAAAATCAAAATTAGGGATAACCCTCAAGTTAGTTTACTTAGCCTGAGGCTGGACTAGCGAGTGACGACAAATCTGTTCAAGCTGAGGAAAGCTGGAGAGTATCCACATCAGAGCCAAAATGTTAACAGCGTGTGTGTGCGTGTGTGTGTGTGTGTGTGTGTGTGTTCCATCTATCCACAGCAGACCAAACAGATGTAGCCATTATTTACTTGTCATATTATAGGTATAGTTCACCCATGTGCACTGAGAGATGCTATATGCTTCTTAACAACCATGAAAATACACAATAGATGAAGTTGAAATTCCAGCAGACAAATGAATGGTCAAACTGACTTTGAATGTATGAGAGAGGCGTTAACGAATCCGTTAAACTTTCTAAAACACCAAAGCGTCGTACACAGGTACGTGGTCGAAGGGCAGTGAAAGTTTAGCAGAGAGTTCAGTCAAATATCAAGTGCGAGAGCAGCACAAACAACATTCCAACCTTGGGAGACTGCCATCTGTTTGTCATCTAGCAAATAGTGAAATGCAGCATGCTCAATGTCAGTCTGAAAATGCAAGTGACTTCACTTTTAGGTCTGCCTTTTCACAATATGCAAGTCTTTAAAAATCTATTTGGGCCTCGGTTCAATCACAACAACTAAACAAAGAGAATCCTGTCAGATTGTGAGCGTTTTTTTCGGTTGAGCCAAGATTTTACTATTCATCAAGCTAAGCAGATCGATCACAATGATGACTGGACTAATGATCCGTCATTTGTATCTGATTAAACACACACTTGAAGAATAGACAGTTATCTCTTAATATTATACATGACTGGCATTTCCATTTTTAAAGATGTCATTTATTTTTAGTATTTTTGAGTATCACTTCAGTGGCTAAAATAATGCCTTCAGGAAAGTTCCCGAGAAATACAGTCAGCTATGTCATTAGTTCTAATGTTGCATAATAAAAAATATATATCACGCCCCAAAATAGCTAAGTGTTTTAACTCTCCCCACATTTTGAAGGGCAGGCCTAAAATGTAGCGTGCAAAGCGCAGGCGAGGAGGTAGTTTTCTCAATCCCAGGAGACGGAGAGGCCTAATCTGTCTCCCATATGTGCTATGGTCATATAGGTTGTGGTTTGTGTAATGGCCACCCAGGGCAGTTAACAATGCCTGAATGAAGCCAGAGAGAGCAGAGGCTGATTAACCACAGGAACTTCCGCCCCCATTTGTTAATGATGATGAATGTCAAGTGTGGAGGACGATAGTGTCTTATCTGTCCTGTAATGTGTCTCGCTTTCCCGTGTGACTGTCTGGCAGGTATCCTGGAGATCAGGACGGTGTCAGAGGGGGGCATACTCGCTATCAAAGGCGTGAAGAGTCAGCGGTACATTTGTATGAACAAGGCAGGAATGCTGCAAGGCAAGGTAATATCAACGATCTTTTATAATCAAGCATCAAATTGAATGTCCAAGATCAAGAAATGACAGTAATGTTTTTCTATTACAGGAGAACTACAATGAAAACTGCAACTTCAAAGAGGTTTTCCTAGAAAACTACTTCAATGCGTACTCCTCTGCAAAGTGGACTAAAAATGGAAAAGAAATGTTCATTGCCCTGTCTCAAAAGGGAAAGCCGATGCGAGGGAAGAAGACGCGGAGGGAGCTCATAGCATCACACTTCATCCCTATGAAATGCAGGGAGGACGAGCGGAGGGTGGTGGACTGAGAACAGAACCCGAGGACTGAGCCGCAAAATTGTGTATGACTTCAATCCGATATTTTATATGCTAATGGCCACATGTAAACTCATTACCAACGTCACGCTCCACTCTCATCCACTTGTAGTTTAGTTGTGTTTTCTATTCTGTAATATGTTGTTGTTTTTTCATCAGAGAGAGCAGCAGATTCAAATATGTCAAAACATCCACAGATAAGACTTTGAAATGGCTTCGACGTGAACATAAACTGTAAAAGCACTACAGTCAACCATAGACTGCATCTAAAAATTATGTAGTCTTCCATGTGGAAAATGAACTCCTGTTCTGAGGCAGCGAGATTCACAATTTGACTGGAACCATGTTTTTTAAAGTGGAAATTCACAGACGTCCACCAACTTCCATCCTACTCAACGCAGAAGACGACACTCATTTTTAAATAAAGTCTACACAGTCAACTCAAAGTGACTTATAAAAAAAGTTATAACTCACAGTCAGGGCTGTACCTTTTTATCCCAAAGATGAGTGACACCCAGTCAGATGAGGAGACCTCCGCGATCAACACAAAGTCTTCGGGAGTGTAGATCAACATAAAAGGTCCTGGAAGAGAGATTTAGATGTGCTGAAACAAGCTGGACTTGTCTTAACGGTACAACAGAGGCACAACAATTACAAATACAACAGCATGTTCAGTGAAATTAAGAGTTTGTGGGAACGTCTGTATGTAGATGACCTTGTTTGTGTTGATTTGTCTGTCCTTCCTGCATTGACAACCAGACGCTGGTCAAACGCATCATAGCTGCTCACTCACTCCCTCTCAACTATCAAGGTGTGATTTTTAAAATACTAAAAATAATCTACTGCTGCTAATGAAAACAGATATCCAGATTAAAATACAAAGTTAACTACACAATGAATGTGTGTGCTATACAATCTCTTTCCATAAGATTTAACAATCCTGTACAATAAAAGTTCATATATATATAAATATATATTTATAAGATTAATTTAGTGTTTTAATACAAACATTCATTTATTTTTATCCAATGCTCATTTAAATCTTCAAATCAGTCAACTCTCTGTGCATGATATTGCTGTAATAACCATAATTCTGGCCACACCATTACACCATCTTATAATATACAGTTGTAAGTTATTTGTTTTATTTATATATCTATATAATAAATGAGCTATATGTTAAAGCATCCCCTTAAAGCTTGAGTCTGTAATTTGTTTCTGAAACACTTTGTTAAAAACACGGGTAGAAAGGTTGGTGAATGACTCACTATATTTAGTCCAAGTGTTTATGTCAGTATTGTCAGGGAATTGAAAAGAGGATTTTATTAAAATTTATTTTAGAGCCAACCTACTGACTGTAGCGTAAATATGCAATTTTCTGTTTTTCAAGGTAACATTCACAGGGGCTTGTCCACTAGGGAGTCTAAAAGTATCAAGTTAGTTTTTTACATGTTGAAGGCACAAAAGATTTGTGTTCCTAATCTTTCCTGTTTGGTCCCATAAAGAGTAATCAACTGTCAGAGGCAGCCTAGCATTGAGGCAAATCATCCCTGAATGACAAACAATAGTCTTTGGCTAAACGCTGCACGTTTTGGAAAATAACCAAGTTTCCTTGTGTCTATATTGAGTTTCTTTCTTGGTGGCCAAGAGAATAGCAAAGTGAAAAATGATTGTTTGTTTTTATATCGTCATAACAAAAAAGTTATTCATTTCAGTTTTAAGAAGCATTGGCCTCAATAATCACAAGCACTTTGGACACATTTTAAAAAGAAAATATCTGGTGTTTGTTATCTTGGTAAATGTTCAAGTTTGTCATCAGTCACTACACGTCAGCAAACTATTTTTTTTTATATATCAGACTCTTAAAATTGTCTGGGCAGAGCTGAGTCTGTGGATTTGGCAGAACCAGCAACCCTTATTGGATATGACTTTATTCAGTGTACAAACACATTGGTTCGTTTAACTTCAGAAACTTTGCAAATGACCTTTATTCTGTCATGTAGAGCATGAAACGAGGAAGCTGAGAAACTAGCCGTAATGAATGAATAATATACACTCACCAATTCTTTAAAATGGAGAGAAACCATTTTAAAATGTTTTATTGTCCACTATTTGCTGAACATGACATGATTTCTATAGTTACAGGCCACGCCCTGGAAAAACAAGTAGTCTAAATGAGGGCTAAATTAATCGTATTTTAACTATTTTGATAATCAATTAAGTGGAGAAAAACAAGACATTTGAGAGCATCATCATTTCCAGGTTTGGTAAACACCAATCAATATTTTTTCATCATTTCTGCCATTTTATAAACCCAACAAGAACTCAAAATATTGATTAATTATGTAAATAATCATTAGTTGCAGCTCTAGTCCAAACAAAATTAACAAAATGTATGACAAATCTGTGCCTGGTTCTGTCCCAAATGGTTAAGTGGAACTGTGGCACAAACGTACTACTGATTTTTAAACTATGACCAAGTGACCGAGTCGTTCAGATTGAAACGGATCTGTAAAAATCCGATCAGACTTGCAAATCGAAACTACCTCCATATGTGGTTTGAATCAGCTTTGAAAAAATCGGATCTCATGTGTTTTTTAGGTGTCTAGACTGCCAGAAAATCTAACTACATACAACCAGGATATGCTTAGAAATCCATTAAACAAGCATTTGTCTTAAACTTTAAATGTAATTTGATGAATTTAAAATGGATTTAAGTCACCTAAGCCTACAGAGAAAGAAATGCACATTGAGCAAATGCAGCATTTCAAACTATAAAATTGCAGCAGCCCGCTAGAGATATTAAGAAGTCAATTTCGCAGCTTAAGTGATTTAATGACAAGATTATCAAATATGTGGACGTTGTCTTTACGAAAAGTGAACACACATTGTAACAAAACATTTGGGAAAACTTTGGAGTCCTTGGACAATCCTCGGCACATGAAGTTCAGTCTCAGTCAGATAAGTGAGGGTGAGATGTGGGAGAATAAATCTATTACTTTATGATAAAAGTAATAGAGTAAAGTAAATACACCGCAATGGTCAAATGTCTCACTGATTTCCTGCTGATTTTTTCTTTTATTGGGCCTCAGTGGAGTTTTGTCAGAACATCGCAGACATATTGGCAAGGTGCCAACACCATATACTTTTATACGTTCATATACATAAACCTGCTCGAGCACACTCACCAGCACTTGTGCGCGAGCTTTACCTTTCGCCCGAGTTCACATCTGGCTTAGTGAACCCCTGTCAGATAAAGACAGTCAAATTGAGAGAGCAAACCCCTGAAATACATTTGACCCAAACAACATCTGAGCAAGGTGAAGGCTTCTGCCAAGTCACGCAAAGTTAGTCTTAGCAGATAATTTGTAACATGCTCAAAATGTAAACACATTTCAGACTGAAGGCTGTGTATTCCCAGCAGAACTGGGAGAGGCTGAAGCCAACGAGAATGAGAGAGAACTGTCATAGACGTGAAACTGCAGAAGTCCAAAGGAAAAAGCCTAACACATGCACGCCAGACTCCTAAATAACACTTGCACTGGGATCCAAGACCCACAGATTTTGTTTCAGAAAATGCTCCTGAAATCACAAATCATATTTATACTCTTTTTAATACTTTGTTCTTCTTAAAAATCTTGGGATTCCCGTGCACTTGTCTTCAATCTGTTGTGCATTAGAGTTATCAAAAAGTAAAAATATGAAAGCAGTCAAACCCTTGCCAGCGATGACACAGCGTTTCTATGCAATAAAACATTTTTGCCTTGTAATGTTGTCACTTATTGTATGCAAATAGATTGTTAAAACAGACAGGCTGAGCAGATTTTGTTTTTTATTATCAATAATTACATATTAGTCATAATTTAAAGTCAGTAATAATGGAATCCAAAATTCTGTATTAGCTGATAGCATGTCAGCGGTTAGAGGGATTTACTGTGGTTTGTTGTTCTTGTCAATTTAAAGGCAGCTGGCATCTGTAATGTTGCATTACTGCCTTTTTCTTCTCTTCTCTGTCCTTTGCTTTCTCTTCTCCTCCTTCCCTTTTTTTTTACCCCTGCACCCTGCCGAGGTTACAGTCTACACATCATCATTTTCTTTGCTTAAAATGTAGTTAAAGAACTTATGGGATAGATAATTACTATATTACAGCGATTTACTATTTATTATGGTTGTTTAAAACAGTAGTTCAACACTTACTGGCCACTTTATTTAAGTACAACTGCAACTGGTGCATTTGAAAACTTAATGTGACATTTCTGCATTAAAAAACACAAAAACAAGTTGAGTAGTGCTTACATTAGCCAAAACATTCTTTAAATGCATAAACAAAACAATTCAATTGGATGAGCTATTTCAAATGGACAAATATACACTACTGTTCACAACAACTAACTTCCACAACTGTTTATGAAACATCAGAATGAGGAAGGGAAAAAAACGCCTAAGTTCTCTCTATCATCAAACTAGGTCCTATTTTATTGTTTTGATTGAGAGACCCCTAGCAGCACAAATTACATATGTTGCATTTAGGCTTGTAGACACAGTCAAAAAAACCTATTGAAATTCAAACCGAGCATTAAATTGGAGAAGAAGATGATTAAAGTGACTTGGAACGTGGCTTGGCTGCTGGAGCCAGACGTGCCGGTCTGAGTATTTCAGAAACTGCTGATCTACTGGGATTTTCATGCACAATCATCGCCACAGTTTATGGAAAATGGTCTGAAAAAGAGGAAAATAACCAGTGAGCAGCAGTTTTCTAACTGAAAATGTCTTGTTGATGACAGAGGTCAGGAGGAGAATGGCCGGACTAGTTTCACACGATATAAAGGCAACAGTAATTCAAATAAACGCTGGTTACAACCAAAGTTTGCAGAAGAGCATCTCCAAATGCACATATTGACCCTTTAAGCAGATGGTCTACAGCAGCAGAGGACCATACCACGTGCCACTACTGACTGGAACTTTAATAGGTGTTCTGTGTACCTAATAAAGTGGCCAGCGAGTGTTTGCATGTGTGTGGAAGCATGATTACAGCCTCTCCATGCATGTGCAGACAAGAACAAAGCCTGCAGGAAGGCAGAAAGAAGTCTGACGCTAGCGATGCACAGCACTACAGGCAGGGATGGAGAGAGACCAACAGAGAAATGAAAGGATGAGGAAGAAGGAAAGGCCAGTGAGTGAGAACAGGGACAGAGGCTGGGGAGTCTCGTGCGATGTGAAGAGGTGGTCCTGGGAACAGCAGGAGAAAGGGGAGGCCCCAAGGGAGGAGGGGGGGCACGCATCTTAACATGATACATTTCAGGGCTGTAAACCTCCATTACCCCAGTGAAAATCTGGGGTTATGTAACCTGGGCAATTCTCTGTTTGCTGGCCTTAGCACGGAATCCCCAGAACACCAGATCATTGTGAAAGAGGACCAGGACCTCCAGCAACTCACTGCAATATCGCGCTTTCCCTGACAGTGAATTTAATCCACACGGAGAAGTAATAATTTTTTTTTTATGAAAAAAAGATGTTTACTTATTCCACTTCAAAACTTAAGAGAAAAACAGTCACTGATTCAGTCACCACTAATTTCAGAATGACGCTGAAGGACCAAAAAAAAAAAGGGCAACTCGCACTGCTGGCTTTTAACTCTGCTGCATCAGGAAACTATTGTGGATTAACAACAAAAGATCTGCATAGCTCAGAGCTCCCATTCAAAGGATTTCTAATGCCAGTGATGTATTAAGCACAATGTGCTCGTTCTCAGGTTTTTGATAAATACAGAGCCACCATTTTAAATAGCCCACAATCTAGAAAACATTTTTCTTTAAACTATCCACATTCATTTATTCTAACATATTCCAGACCAGTCTCATTTTCAGCTGAACTACAAATTAACCTCATTCTTCTGATTACACAGTATATCAGTGTCTGCCAATGAATTGTGGATATTTAAGATGATTTATCAATAGTCTGAGTTAGAGCCTGTTGTTCTTTAAATGTCATTGGTCTTAAAAACCTTTTTTAAAAGCACAGATCTCTTATGAAGATTGTAGATTGATCCAGCACCCGTCTAAAAAGCATGTTTGTTTTCGCTTGGGAACTAAGAACAAAACGCACATGTCCAAATACAACATATCATGAATGAATAAAACTGCTAAAAACAAAGCCAAAACCGCTACCCCTCTAGCAGAACAATGTAGATATATCAACCACATGTTTAAACACAGCTATAGTGAAGGTTTATCTTGAAAATAATGACTTCGTATTCACCATATGGACATTAGGGACCAACTTCAGCATAAATAAAAGGTTATCAAACATACCTTACCTGTTAAATGAACGTCACAAGACTCCATGGCTAAGAGCTGTTGTTCCAGCTGTTAGCATAATGCAGTTAAGCTAGCAGAATTTAAAAAGCAGTCATTTTTTCACGTTTTAGAGGGATAAGCACAGGTGTTACACATGACTCTGTTTATGTAAGTCAGGATAATGTGTCAGTAAACCAGTATCTGTGAAACTGAGGAAGCTAAAGAGAACTCAGTCAGAAAATCACAGGTGTTAATAATCAACTGATTGTTGGCTATGACCTGACAAAATGGCTGCTGTGCGTTGTCTGAATTTGTGTTTTTGAGTAAAACACAAATTACATTCCTGATGTTTTAGGCCAACTATATTTGTCGAAGGCCAGAATTTTTCTTGACAACCTCTTTGGGGGCCGAGCATTCAAAAAATTAAATAAGATTTACATTTTTGCTTACTAATTGATTGTAGTTTTAATATGAACAGGGTTTTTTTTACAAAACTGAAGGTATCTTTAGCCTTAAGTCTGTTAGTTCAAAGCTCGTTGTTGAGACTTGGAAATAAAAACAAATGTGAAGCAAGGACTTGAAAATAAGAACAACATGGTAAACGGTAAATGTTAAATGTGTTTGTCAGACTTATTGTGCGATTTTGGGTTGATGGGCTGAGGCCAGATTATTATGGGTGAGACTTTTTAACAACAACAGTCTCGTGGAATGCATGCTAAAAACTCTTATGTTATAAATTAAATATTAGGAAATCTATTGATTGGAAATGTTTGACACACTGCCATGCCGTGCATGTGTAATGAGCAGTGAACTCTCTCTCTCAGTGCACCTGCCAAGCTATTATATACTTCTCAGCCCATTCGTTTTGTTTGAAACCCCCACAAAGCTCCGACTGAATCCTCAGAAAGCAAACCAAAAATTCAAGGTTTGATGGACTCCTTGTTCAGAGTTGTGATGGTGTGGGGAAAGAAGCTGTTGTTCATGAGTTTGCTCTGATGCACCTCCTCCCAGATGGCAGGTACGCAGAGGTGATGGGAGAGTTCGGCCAGCTTTCCTGCTACACCTGCAGGTGTAAACATCACGTATGCTGTGAAGAGAGGTCCGTATGATCTTCTCTGCTGCTCAAAACAAGGTTTGATTCTTGTATCAACATTTGTCCAACTTTATTTAGAATGGGAAACAACATACAGAGGAAAATAATGTATCAGCATATGACTGTGAACTTTACCTGGAGGGTTGTCAACAGTAAAACAAACTTTACGGAAATGTGCTCAGACTAAATAGAAAACCACGGGAATGGAATGGATTCTTATGAGAATGCACTATTCAAACAGACACTATTCTAATTTGATGCAGGCAGATGGATCTCAATCATAGTGTGACAATCTAAAGCCAAAGGCAATACAGAGCAGATGACAGCAAAAATAGCAAATTCATAAGAAAAATTGGAAAGTTTTCGAAAGCAGAGTCGCTTTGAACCCGTAGAGATGACTATGCATGACCACTTGTTGTAGAGAAAGTGGGGAAAAGGATCAGAGGTCCTACGTAACACAGCATGCAAGGATGACAGGTGAGCCTGATGTGAATAATATAAATAGCATTGATAAGCTTTGTTTCACTGCCATGATTCTCAGAACAACCTGGCACACACTTCACATATGGCAGTGTTCGGATTGTTTGGAGTTTAGCATCACAGGCACTGAAAGGTCTCATTCGATACACATCTGCTTGCCATGCGAGTCTGCATACGATTGTCTGTTTCATAAAAAAGTGTGACAGTTCAGGTATCTTTGAAATCTGACATAAACCAATCTGTTTTACATCACACCAAGCACATCTGGCTTTGAACAAGACAAATGCATTTTAATATTTTTGCTATATACTTTCCCGCTTTGATCAGTCTTAGTGGGGAAATATCTGTGTAACCAGCATTTTGGTAATGCACTCTAATTATAAAGGAATCCAGCTGCAGAGCATCCCATAAATTTCCATCATAACCTAATTTATACAAGTCATAATAATTAGAGGGAATCACCGCTTTATTGGATGTCAACATTCATTTTCATTCATGTTATTACAGTTGTTGAAAACATTTGGGTCCAGGCAGCAGTGAAAACATTAATTGTGTATGTGTGTTAACAGAATGGGAAATTATAGCTTTTACAGCAGTCTTTGTGATTTCTGTTAATTATATTAGCTATATCAACACTAGGCTATACTTTGTAAATGTTATGACAAAACCAATAACCAGTTATGCTGACAGAAAAATGTTAAAACTTTGACAAAGATAGAAATGATAACCATGAAATCCGCTATTCTCTTTTTAAAGTAAAAAAACAAACAAAAAAAAAAAAAAAACCCTTCAGTGGTGGTGACAGATGTGAAAAAAATGTAAAAGGGAACAGCAGATTTTTATATACTGGATAGCTCACACATACTTCAGCCACTGGTATATTGAAATTAGATTAAAATGGAGCGAGCGATAAGGTGGCTCTAATTATTATTATTTTATTTATAGTTTTTTTTTATTGTTTCATTTTCCACACACTCCGGTCAAAATTCCGCAGCTTCACTGAGATCACATACTCTGTACAGTATTTCTGATTTTCCACCAGAGGAAGCTTGCGTACCACTGATGGTACACGAAACACAGTTTGAGAACCACAGCATTAGTGAATATGAAATAAACAGATAAATAAAACAGACATGAGGGACGAAAAGAAAGAAAATAAATCTTTTTTTCACCAGAGCCTCTTTTGGTGTTTACCTTTACTTTTCCTCCTGCTGCTTCTCTGTCCGTGGCCGTGTCGTACCACTTCCGGCGTAGAAGAAGAAAACGCTCACGCTTCATGAGCTGAGCTTAACCGGTCTGTCACATTTTTTATCTGGAGCAGCTAAAGGACAACATAGAGTGCACAGCAACATGTATGTGGTATTTGAACTTATCTCCTTTAAGTCGCTGTGTTTTGTGTCTGCCAGTACAACCAGAATCTAAACTCAGCCATGCTAACGGGAGCTAACTTAGCGAGCATGAATCACGCGTGTTGACTGGGCTGCTAGCTGCACTTTGTACACTGAGGGTGGTGAGCTGATAAATGATAAAACATCAGGTTAAGTTGACTTTTCCAGTGCTTATCGCTGATTTCTAGGTTGTCACTAGGGCTGCAACTAAATATTATTTTGTCGAATAATCGAGTACTTGTTTGGTCCGTAAAATGTCAGAAAATGTTGACAAATGTTGATCGGTCTTTACCAAATCAGGACACGTCAAATGTCTTGTTTTGTCCACAAACCCACAACTATTCAGATTTCTTTGTTATATGGGGCACATAAACCAGTTAAAAACACTTAAACTGATCAAACGGTTAATTTAGTGATCGAGTAATGGTCAAAAAATCATTGCAGTCCTGTTTGTCACTGGTGTCTGGCTCATTAACTATCTTTGACACTTTAGTTAATGCTTGCCAGCTAAGTAAAATGATTAACACAACGCTGATATATATATGTACCTTTCAAAGAAGTGTCCATTGTCAAGACCACACAAAGTGAGACCAAGACTGTAAGGACTAAAACTATTGCACCACATCCAAGACACACCAAGCACTGAGTTAGATACACCTGCACAGCTGGCTGTAAAGGAAAATGTCTTGTAGATACCAGAGGTCAGAGGACAATGATGAGACTGATGCGAATTGATGGCAACACAACAGTAATTCAACAGCGACGTTTGCAGAGGAGCATCTCTGACTGCACCTGTCAAAACTTAAAGTTGCAGCAGTAGAAGACCACATAACATGGTCTGTGTACCTAATTAAATGGCAGGTAAAGTGCACTTGAAATGACAGTTTAAGTGGAATTTGAATGCATTTTACATGTAAATACAAAGTAGATAATTTAACAATGACATCCAACTAACATGATATGAAACCAGGGAACAATGGTTTGTAAACTACACCATATTATTGCTGTATTTATAGTCTTGGACATTATCCAGTCTCATCACAGTATTTGTATATTAATAGACTGATCTATGACCTTTTTATTAACAAGCTTCAGTTTGTTTAATGGCTTTTCTACATTTTCACTCCCTGACTTTTAAAGTTGTGCAAATACTGCAAAAAATCTGTATTTGTATTTTAATATTTGATTGTCATTCTCGTTCAGCTGTGTCACTGTGGGCCCCCTGAGAGCTTGACTGTCAACGATTAAAGAGCAAGTATGAGCAGCCTGGATCAGGACCAGCATCTTCTACTTAGTTGCCGTGACAAAACAACAGTCTCCACTGATTCATCAGACGCTCCTGAGCTGGCCAAACACCCTCTCTGTGGTCTGAAATTGGCATCACATGCAGTGCTGGAGAAAGCACAGCAGAGGGGCAGGTTGAAGTGCCCTAAATGTGGAGGATCAAGGATGTTTTTCTGCTACACATGCTGCTCGTTACTGGGTGTCGGCTTGCAAGAAATCCCCTCAATTAAGGTCAGTAAGAGGTTAGGACTCACTTGATTGTCCTTTTAAAACAGCCTTCAGTTGCTATAATAATCCTAGTGTTGTGGAACATTTTGTGTCATCTAAAAATTTTGCACATGGTGTGGTTGTCGGCTACTTATTGTGTTATAATGTTCTCAGCTTCCTGTGAAGATAGACATCATCAAGCATCCAAATGAGACAGATGGGAAGAGCACAGCAGTTCATGCCAAGATCCTCGCTCCAAGTGACGTCACCATATACACTTACCCCTGCATACCTGAGTTTGAAAAGGACAAGGTTAGTTGTTGTTTTTTGTATATCATCACATAGTTAGGCAGTAGCAAAAAGTGTATATCGGCCCAAGAACTCCCTATATATCGGGATATTGGCAAAAGGTCCAATATCATGCATCCCTAATTATCTGCAAAAAATTGTACTACATGCCTAAAGATGCTGAGAACACATGAGGAAAACGTTAACTGATAAATAAAATGAGAAGTAGGCTTATTTTCCAATAAATTTCCATTTAAACTGAGCCCCCCCCCATGTATATTCTCACTTTCTGATTGACCTTACTGGGGAAACTGGAAAAATCTGTCCATTTATCATATACAGTTTATGGCTGGAACTCACAACAGATCACAGAATTGATATCTTAGGTCACCAAATAAATTAAAACTGTCAAATGTGATAGTAAATGAAGAGTCTATTTTTAGATTGATGGTTTGTTGAGCTGAAACAGATACTTATGTTTTTTAAGTTTCTAAATAATTTTTTATGGAAAAGCAATAACCAACTGGTGTGATGCACCTTTATGCTTCTTTGGCGCATCCTGCTGTTGATACATGGTTACAGTGCATCTAAAAATTGACTGACACTTGCTGCAATCCCTCAAAAAAAATAGGTCTTACCAGCCACCACTGCAACTAGACGTCATTGGTAATCTCTGTTCTTTATGGCCACCACTAATGTTCATTTTTTTATGATTTATTATCATTCACTTCACAGAACAATTGATAATTTATTGAGTAATTAGAACCAAAAAAGTTAAGTAATGTTGTTATTGTTCAGCCAAAGAAAAGCAACTTTTTCTCATGATAAAGAAGCTCAAACTAGTAGATCTGTGCTGTTGACTTTTTGAAAATTGAAAAATAAAAAGGTTTTATCACCTAGTCAAACAACAAATAGATTTAGCTGTAATACTGCTAATTGTTTTCATATTTCTGCTGCTTGTTTTTTCTTTTGCCTCTTCAGAAATGCACCCAGCGTCGCTGTATCTCATTTACTTTTTCATCTGTGTTTTATTTTTACTGCACGCAGATGCTTTTGAGTCATGTTTTGATTCTGTTACTACTCTCGAACATCACACTGTATTGACGTAAAAGCCTGTTTTTGTTCATTATGTTCACCTGTATTTGTTGTAGCGTAACCACACTGATCCATTGATCCACTTCGTAATGACAAATGTGGAATTTATAATAGATTCAGAGGTTTCAATTAGTTTGTTTTTTCTTATTTCATGCTCGACAAGTTTATGATTCATAGCATTAGTTTTATTGGGTATAATCAAGTTCAGAATTACAGTGGCTTTAGTGCACACGCTATGTTGTATGTTTACTGCCTCAACAGTTTCAGACGTAGTATTTCTTCCTCGTGAGTAAGGAAATCTTGTTTTGTTTTTAGTTTCTCTCCCGTCTTTGCTTTGATCACACCCTATTCCAGTCATTGCCAGAGGCAGGTTCACAGGTGATTGTTTTTAGTTTTTGAGTGGGAGTTGCCAAATATGCGTAATTCTTCTCCAGTCTTTTACTTAAGATTTGTGTGCTTAGAATGAATACTGTAATATAGTCATTGTACTGTTTAGCTATTTCAAATATTAGGTCTTACACAAATGGCAGTCGAATAGTTAGAAATGTTATTGCATGGAAGCGATTCTTCAATATAGGGCAGTATGCTTTTAGCAAATCACAAAGGCTAGGTTATTTAATCATTTGTTTTGCCACTTTAAAATAATGCTATATATGAATATTAGAAACAATGAATATCTTATAGGTTCGTCAATTAGCATGTAGTTGTCAAATATTGATTATATCTAAGATAGTATCTTTCAATCTATAAGTTTCAGACCATAAACATCACAAATTAAAATGCAATTGGATATTTTACCCTGACTTACTTCAAAACCCACACATTCATTGGCTTTAAACCTCATTCTTACCTAAAACTGCCTTGTGTCCATGTACTAATCCTGAAAAAATGCTTTTCGAGAACTCACTTTTTTTTCCTCTGTGACAGAGCTCGACTGTGAATCTGTGTCCCTTTGCTCACTCCAGGTTGTTTTGGTGTTCCCTGGTCCAGGGGCCGTCTCAGTTCAAGATATGATGCAGCGTTTACTCGACAGGACCGACGGGTCACATGATGAACCGTGCATAAAGAGGCGGAAAAGTGAGGAAGTTCATGGTGCCACACACACTGCCAAGAACTCAGAGACGGGGACTCCAGATGAAGCAAAGGGCTGTGAGTCAAGGGTGTATCCCCTCCAGAGGGTGGTCTTCATCGACAGCACATGGAACCAGACCAACAAGATCAGCTCAGATGAGAGACTGCAAGGTAATTTAATTTATGCTTTTTTTTTGACTGCTGAATTTACTTCACATGTGATGACCTCACTGTGCTGTCTCGTCTTTCCTGGCTGATGAGTGTGTTCTCCAACAGGTCTGCTCCAGGTAGAGCTCAAGACGAGGAAAACATGTTTCTGGCGCCATCAGAAGGGCAAGCCAGAAACGTACCTGGCTACTATTGAGGCAATTTATTATTTCCTGAAAGACTTCCATGAGCATTGCCTTGCTCAAGAGTATAAAGGAGAATATGACAACCTTCTCTTCTTCTACTCCTTCCTGCATTCAGTTGTCAACAAATCAATGTCTGAAGGAAAACATTGCAAGGAAAATAACTTGAAGAAAACATGAAATGAGCCAACGATTAACTAAAGTAGAAAAGTAGATTCATGTGGAAATTGCGGTTTATCTGATGGAGTGATATTTTATTTTGAGAGGGATGCCGAGGCATCGGTTTGCTGAAAAATATGCTATAAAGCTTTTGTTTACAATTTAAAACAGTGTCTTTGAAACATGAGTATATTTTCAATTGCAAGTTTAGAATTCTGCTACAAACAACCTCAGCTTGTCTTATGGTTTAAATTAACCGGCAAAAATAGGAGGGTTTTTGACATTTTTACTCATCTTGAATGTAATTATGTGCAAGGATGTTGACCTAAAATTATGTTTTAATATTTTTATTTACAAATTATTACATGTCTGAGAAATCCATGTCTCTTATTTTCCAAAAATAAAGAAGAATTCATGACCCATGGGCACCTAGATTCACTATTGTTGCAGAACTAATAAATCTGGTCTTCAAAAATATATATGCTGAAAATATAGTCCGTCGACCTTATTGTACACGATACACTGTAAAAGAACAGATGTTGACTAGTAGTAGGTCTCTCTGATCTTTGCTTGCAGGCTGTCACAGGTTTTCTTGGCATCTCCCAGCAACATGGATGTGTTGGGTTTGTAGAAAATGGGATTATCGACTGCAGCGTAGCCCACGCCCAAGGTACGTTTCATAACCACCACCTGCAATAATTTGAAAGGAAAGTGGTTACTTTTTTGTAGCTTAACAATTAAGAAAAGGTTGTTTTAAACTGCGGTGTGCAGTTGTGAACAGAAGAGATCGGCTCAGTCAAGCAATACTATCAGACCTGGCTGAGGGAGCAGTTGTGTGTTTTTTGGCAGTGCTGTCACTAAATGCACCAGACTTATATGTACATATTGAGATTTTAGAAATGTCCTTATTAAATGTTGGAGATGAACATGTTTTCAGTATTTTAAGTTTTTAAGTGATCTACAGTTCAGCATTGTTCGGTTTGAGTCTTGTGTTGGACATTGCACTCCTGACTCTTCCGGTGATGACACTCAGTCTGTCCACATCACATTTTAGTATTGGCTCAGCTCGCTTGGAACCCCGTTAGAGCAGGTAGCCAAAAAAAGCACCAAGTACTTCCTAATGAAGCCGACAGCAAAGAATGAAAAACTGCTACACCGAAAAGTACAGAGAGTGCCAGGTGCAGGTTATTGGCTTGATTAGTCTTGTTTTGCCTCGTTTGACAGTGGTTTTAATCTAACAGAAATGTGTAAGAAACTACAGTTTTAAGAAAGGCAGACCGACCTGTTTGGACTTCCACACTTCCAGGACCGGCATGCCAGCAATGATAGAGTTGGGATCTTCTTGCGCTGCAGAATTCACAGTGTCGTTGGCGCCGATGACCAGCGTCAGGTCCGTCTCTGTGGGCCACAGTCGTGTGTAGATGTAAACATTAAAACGGATTAAATCGCTCACAAAAAACGTTATATTGTCCTCACTAATGTTCCCGTGTTCTCCAGCTGCACACGTATCTACCTTTCACATAAACAGAACCATATGTCTCAGATTGCATGCCTGGTTGCTAAGAAAACAAGACTGTTGCCCTGATAACATGGCATGTCTAAATACCACGACGCAGCACAAGGCTGCTACAAGCGTAGATGAAAGGTGGGGTTGGGGGGGTGATTAGTCATAATTGATCCAGCAATTTTATCTGACGCATTCCCGCCAAAGTGACAGCCTTGCAGCAATGAATCCGTACTGTTGTGAATAACAGCTCGCTCATTATGAAAAAATTAAAATAAACAAGTTTACCAGGGAAGTCTTCATTGATCTCATCCATCTCCAGGACCACATCATAGGGAACACCCGCCTCAGCTAGAAGGACGTTCAGCTGGCCAGGCATTCGACCAGCAACTGGGTGGATACCAAACCTGTCAAGGAGAAAAAAAAAAAAAAAGAAAAACACAAAAATATTAAAGCTCATCTTCAACACTCACATTTGACTGATTTAAAACACTCAGCTCCCTGATCAATAATGTGCCGCTCCTACAGTTTGTTGCCTCGAGTGAAAATGCACCTGTCTGTGAAAACAAGCTCAGATTTGTCAGAACATGAGCAGAAAATAAAAACCTCAAACGGTAGCAACATCATAGTGCAGTGCTACTTTTAAGCTTTGAAGTAAAGAGCAGAATGGGTCACTTGACAGGCTTCAAACTATATACATTTGTTGGTACTTTCACAAAAAAACAAAGAACCCTGTCGGAAATAACTTGAAAACAGACAAAAATAATTTTGTCTCCCATCATTGTTTAGTCCACGTTTTAACACAAATGAGGCAAATAATGAAACATGTAAATGGTGTGGACAAAGACGCTGGTACCCTGAACTCAATATCTGTGGCAATTACCATCAACAAGCAACTTCTGTAACTCCCAGTGAGACTTCTGCATCTACCAACAAGAAGTTTAGCCCACTTTTCTTTAGTTCGATGGGATTACTATGACCAGGTTTCAGAGGATCATATTAGAATAGAGTAGCCCGATTCTTGGCTGCTTTTAGCTGTGTGATTTGAGACTCGAGTATTTTTGCTAGGTGGTCTTGAGATTTTATGGTAGGTTTTTATTCAAAGCAACCCCAAAATGAAACCCAAGTGCCCTCCATGTTTCATGGTAGGTAAGGTGTTCTTTTCCTGTGTATCTAAATCTGTAAACTTACAAATTATAGATGTGATTTACATGTAGTTAAATAAAACAAAAAGCAAGACTATGATGTTGTACTTTAGCACAGTTCCTTTGTCTTTGAATGATACTTTACTATTTAACACTCCACTAATGACATAAAAATGATCCACAAATATCAGCTGTTATTTTTGTGTTCAGTTACAATCCTGTAACTGCAGAGTCTGACCCTAACTGAGGACAGGTGGTTTGTAAAGCACTCACCTGATAGTCTTTCCCTGTTCTCTCAGCATTTTCACCATGTCTGCGATGGGGTACTGAGCTTTGGCTGCACACAGACCCCAACCTAAAACACAGAGAACAATGTTTTTAATCTTGCCACATCCTAAACACTTAATTAACCGCACCAAGGTTGTTTGTCTGATTGTGAGCAGCATTTTCTGGGGGGATGTAGGTTACAGAACAAGGCAGAAATGATTAGGTTTTGGGGATGAGTGTGGGAAACAGAGACCATGGTTGAGGTTCTCTGTGTGCTTCTACAAGTATCTGGAGAGATACTGTAATTCTTTTTGAGTCCGTTGTCTAATTTTCAAGCACTTCACAAACTAGAATTTATGTTACTTTTACTGCCTTCTTGAAAAAAACCCAAAAAACATTCAACACAAGTTACAGTTGGTTCTTCAATGAAAGCACAGGGAATCCTGCAGGGATTCAACAACAATAAAGCCTAGTTCTTCCTCTTCCCCTCATTCTGTCGTTTGTCCTCTGCCTGTCCTCATTCACCACAAGTCTCCTCTCTTTATTAAATCATTGGTCTGAGAAGCATTTCATCTGAAGGGAAACTTTTGCATGTGTGCATGTGGGTAACCCTGCGTGCAAAGAACTCCTTTCCCATGTGTCTGTGTAACCCCTATTTAACCCCAGTGGTCAGGTACCTTGTAGAGTTCAGTATTACTATCAAGTTTTTTTTTGTTTTTTTTGTAACTGGTCAACCGTAACCCGTATCTTCCAATTCCCCAGACAACTGGAGCCTTCTGTTTCCTCACCGTCGTTGTTGACGGTGCATGGAGAAGTCTTGAGTCTGGACTCAATAGCTCTTATGACTTTTCACTGTTCCTTAATCAAAGCAGCATGTTGGACCACACAGATGTCCGTGCGTTGGTTTGGAACTGTTGCAAAACAACAGCCATCCAAGCATCAGAGTTATTCAAAGTGGTTCCTCTTGCTCAGGACCCTTAACTTCTTAGTTGTCACACAATTCTGGCCTTTTTTTTTTTTTTTTTTTTTTTTGATTTAATAAATCTATATGTGGTCATGATCTAACACTCAAAAATCAAAGCCATCATCCATGAGTCTTTGCTCAGAAACATGTACTGACACTTCATATACCGCATTCATGTCTGGGGGAGACCAGCAGCTCTGTGAGATCATTTTTGGGCAAACTGCTCCCTCTTGTGGTTCACATGCTTCAGTATTCCAACTTCAATGTCCATCCTGTCAAGTTAATTCTATGAGTTCGATTATTTCCAAATATTGTGCAAAAAAAAAGAAGAAAAAAGAGATAAAAAATGAACTTCTGCACAAACATTTTTGATCTGCATTTTGGAAGAGCCGTCTGGCTCAGCCTGTTAGTCAGATGTAGTCAATCAGACGAGAGAGAGTGTTGATGTTTTTGAGCGTTATAGGCTGAAGATTTGCAGCAACCTGACCCAAATCTGCATGTCTTTGTCCTGTGGGAGGAAGCTGAAGTATACAGAGAAAACCCACAGACACATGTAAAGAAAATGCATGCACGAGGGTTCCATCATGCTGCTTTATTCTATAAAGAAAGCCATTATCTATTTGAAAACTGAAGTGAAGTGAGAAAAACCCAGTTGGAGCCTATGTTTTTGTTGCATGTACCTGGTGTGATGATGATGTTGTTGGCTTCTTTGATTATGTCGATGGTCTGATCAACGTTGACCTCGGTGTGAGTGCCGACAATCTCCATGGGCTTACCCCCCAATGAGGAGGTGGTGCCGTACCCACCCAGGATCACGTTGGGCAGGGAGCGGTTCATAGCCTTGCAAGAGAAGAGGGAAATAATTCACACTTGGGGAAACTGTGCCAACTGTGAGAGTTTTGTGAACTCGTGCCGGGAAAAAAAACGCACGTGCACTCACCACACACATAATGTACGAGAGGATGGCACCGGAGGAGCCGATAAGAGCGCCGACGATCGTCATGAGGTTGTTCTCCAGTAAGAAACCTTCAGCACAGAGAGCCCACCCAGAGTAGCTGTTCAACACGGTGATGACCACAGGCATGTCAGCACCCCCGATGGCTGCTGTGAGGGTTACACCCTATCAGAAGGTAGGAGAAGTCGCACAGAAGAAAAGAAAGGTGATTAAAAACATTTGGACTACTGGAGTCCATTAAAACTGGTTTCCAAAATAAGATTAAACAATACTCGGTCTAATCTGTAACAACACCAATGTTTAATATCCAAATTCATACCTGTGACAGAATTAGCATAAGGCAATTTCTAAAAGATAAACCAAAAGCAACCATTAAGCAAAACCCTGACATGTAAAAGCCTTATTCTAAGGCTATTTATTATTTTAAAGTGATGTAGTAAAATAGTATTTTATTCAATTTCTGCCACAGAATCCTCCTAAATGTTACATTGTGGACCTTTACTTCACCAGTTCTCAGCTCAGTGGAAACTCACCATGATGGTGGAAAGCCCCGACACTCCCACTAGACACCCCATGCCAGTGCCATAGCTGGAGCTGAGCATAAAAGGAATCATGCCTCCCACTGATGCTGCCATCAGGCCAGCGTTCAGCATGTGTCGGCCCGGCAACATCAAAGGGGCGGAGTTCAGGACGCCTACAAACCAAAAGGATTCTCGTAAAAATTGAATTTAAAATCATGTGACGAGTTAAAACATGAAAGCACAAAAAACAGCTTCAACAATGTATTGCTATATGTTATATGTTGCCGACTTTACACCTACTCTGCATCTGAACCTCTGTCCTTGCACGATGTCAGGTGAGCAGGTGTGACAAACTGAAAGCATCAGATTTATGAAACTAAAGTGTTATGCTGAAATGAGGTCAGTTAAAAAGACACAAGTCATTCAAACGTCTGCTTTCATTGGGGTGTGTGTGATTCCTACAGCAACAGCATGGCCAGAAAAAGTTACTTAGTGCTGCTTTAAACTGTGCTGGGAGTCATACACGTCTCTGTGAAGGTCTCCAATCTGCTGGATTAGGGTCTATCCCCTCCAACAATCAATTATCATTATTCTGAAGGAAACTTTATCTGCAACAGGACTCATCAAGACATAAAATAGAAAAAGTTAAAAGAAGACATCAAGGTCACTCTGATTACATCAAACCAGAAATCCTCATGACATGAATCTGAATATTTTAAATCTTTACCTATTTATAGTTAAACTACAAGATGAGTCCACTGACCACAATGCAGCTGCTCTGTCATACACAGAAATAATCCTGACCAAAATGTTTTATATGTGATTTTTTTTCATTATTCACACTGTAATATAAATCACTGAAGGCTGCACCGACATGCACAGATGCAGGAAGCAGGTCTGAGCTGAAGGGAAAATCTTTGGCTTTCACTTGAGGAAAGAGACAATCGCTGCCAGACAACACGGAGCTCAGTGTCTTTTCATAGATGTGCGAGTGTGTGAAACGAGGTCAGATATGAGACTTTTCACATATGTACCGCAGAGGCTAAAAATATTTGAAGGTCCAGAGTGTAAGAGTTAGTGACATTTAATGGTGAGACTGCAGAATGTAACAAATGGAGAACACCGCCGCTCTCCTTTACCTCAACCATGTATTAAAACATCACAGTATCAAAACTGCTAATACTGTGTGTCGTACTGTGCCTGTTTATAATGTTTACGAGTTTATAATGACTCGTCAAAAACAGAGTGCAGGAATGACAAGTTGGTGTGAACAGACAGCTGGAAATTAATCGCAATACCATGATACCGAGATACTGTGATAGTTTTGCTTAAGGTTAACAAATGGTCACAATGTCATACTGTGCCATGCCTTGTGGCAGTGGTCTTAACATACCAGAGAGCAATGTTGTTATGTAACAAAGAACAAATACTTTGTTACTGTACTTAAGTACAAAATTCACATACAGTATCTGTACTTCACTTTTTTTATATTTTTAACTACTTTACTTCACTACATTTTCCTTTGTTACTACCCAATAAAATCAGTTGGTAATGTCTGTATTTATATAGAGTTTTTCTAGTCGTGATGAGCTGCTTTACACTTAAGTTAATTTTTTTTTAATACTTTTACTTCTAAAACTTAAGTGCATTTTAGATCAGAAAATTAAATTGACTATTGACACTTAAGTAAAAGTCTATGACATTTACTGTACTAGAGTAATATTAGAAAAAGTGACTTCAACGTCTAACAAAGTAATTTTCTGGTAAGACGCTTGTACTTTTACTCAAGTAGTAGTTTACTCAAGAAGACATCATTCTTCATTTGAAGTAGTAAGCTTCTGCTTCCATTCATGCTGCTACAGAAACTTTACGATGAAAGAAGGTGGCTTTTTAAGGCAAGGTCTTATATTCATATAAAAGGCTTATTCTAATCCCTACAAAAACCCAACAATTTTTGTGATTATACACTCATAAAAAACATACTTGTATTCAATTTCTGCCATTATACTCTCCAAAATGTTGCACACTGGACCTTTAAACATAACCCATTACCTTGAAGCTTGCCGTAGGCGACGAGTGATCCACTAAAGGTGACGCCACCGATGTAGGTTCCCAGATAGGCCACGGTCTTGATAACACCGGCAGCTGGGTGAGTGTCAAGGTGAGGGAACTCGATCATGAACTCTGCGACGCACGTGAGAACGGCTGCCAGCCCCACGAGGCTGTGGAAGGCTGCCACAAGCTGCGGCAAGTCGGCGATTTCAATACGCTTGGCAATGGTCAGACCTGCAGGCGAGACATGAGGATCAGCCAAAAAGAGGAAAAAAAAACATTTCACGGTGAGTTACTATGTTTGGCTAAGTGAAACACCAGACACTAACCTTCTCATGCACACTGGCTACGTTTTGAGTACAAAAAAAGCTTTATGAAGTAAGAAGTTAAAAAGAGCAAATGCTTAAAAAGGAAAACACCTGTTTTTAGTTACAGGGTCTGATCTTCAAAGCCAGTGAGATTAAGTCAAGTACTTGGTGTTTTTTTCATAAAAGCACAGGGACACAAATATAACACTGAATAAACCCTCATGCTCTGGTGCCTGTGTGCACTGACTACAACATCATTCATCATCTGGCGCTCTTAAATTACTGTTAACACGTACAACATTCACACATGGTGACGAAACACACTCATCTCTGTGTGTGGACAGAATGATTGATGCTCTGTAATGAATTGGCAAAAACAAACAGAAGAAGGAGTTGCATGCAAAGTTAATAATGCTTGCGCAGTTTTGTTAAACTGTCGGACTTACAACGGCACGGCGCCAAAGAATCATCCATTTTTAATGAAGACATGAAACTCAAAAGACGCCTTGTTGGTAAGTCGGCTCTCCGGGATTATATAGTACGGCATACACGGTTTATTCAACGACTGTATATAAAAAGTGAAAGTGAAGCCTAGGAAGAAGAACGGAGGTTGACCGACTCCACTGGTCGCAAAATAACTTCATTTGAATGGCAGTCTATGGGAAAATGAGCTTCTGCTTCATATTTGATTTATAACATCAGTAGATTTATTGTCTCAGTCACTAGTTTCACCTCTTCTCCAATAGAAAATGATGTCACTTATGTTAGGAGTTAGCTGTGGGCAGTTCAGTTCATTTCTGAACTGAAGAAGCCTCTTGGACTTCAACTTAATCAAACAAGTCCAGTTGTTTGATCTCTTGAGAAGCTTGGCTGTGCTGTAGTGAGAGAATCAGCACCAGAGGACAGAATGTTCTGCCTGTCAACCGTTTGACTTTCTAAAAAGCAGGGAGCTCCCTACCAAGAGTTCCTCCAGTGGCCATGGCCAGAGACATCTGTGACAGCAGCTCAGGTGAGGGTTTGAGGGCACCGAGTGTGGCAGCAATGCCTCCCGCCACTCCCATCATGCCCAGAGTGTTCCCCAGGCGACTGGTGCCCTGAGCAGAGAGGCCTGCTAACGCCCCGACACAGCACAAGCCTGAGCCCAAGTACATCATCTAAGAAGCAAATAAAAAACAACCCATAAGACATTAAAGACACACTCTGAGAGCACAAAACTCCAAAGTTAACAATTCTTTTAAAAATGAACTGAAAGTGATGTGGGAGTTTGAACAAAGTTTCTCCAGGATTTGCTTGCAAATTTCTGAGACTAAGCGACAAATGTGCTGTACATTAGTGATACCTGTCAGGAAACTATCCAAAATGTTAGTCACTGGGCTCATAAATAGCTTTATATTCTATCTATATACGTATGTGATTGTTAAAATTCTATATGGGCTTAAGACAAAGGTTGTGTTCTGCGTCACTATTTCTCTTGTCGCCCAAATGGACAAACCAGACAAATCGTTTGTTTTATGCAAATGAAGAACATCTTCACACACATGCATAAAGCAACAAATGAGGAGGAGAAAACTACAGAGAGAGAGAGATAGTGAAAAGGGAAGCTATGGGAACCTCAACTGGTTCTCAGTCATCCATCCTTCCATAGTCCTCTTCGGTCGTTAGCGGTAGGCAACTGGACTTGCTTGAGTCAAGTTGAAGTTGATATTATTCACCTCTCATCCAACAGGCTTCATCAGTTCTCAAAATGAAAGAACAGAACTGAGGAAACACCTTGGATGGCAGGACAGTCCAGTTGCCCACAGTAAACTCCTGAGTGCCACCACAGCTCCCAGATCAACTCCTCTGAATCACAACTTAACCATTAAGTCAACCACAAGTCATTTCTTCCTTAGGTCACAACCTACAGCCTACAACAATTTCATCCAACTCTATTCTCAAGTTATGCCGGCAGACAAACGCAGCCAAAAACATAACCTCCTTGGCTGTGGTAACTAAAGTTCACTGACATGAGCTTCGTTTATGCCAACATACTCTACATATATAAATATTCACCTGTTCAATGTTGTATCCAGCTGCCACTGAAGCTCCATATCCACCAACAAAAGCAGCTCCAGGCAGCATATACAGGTAGTTGTACTCGGGAGGGTCAGTGGGACGTTTGAACATGTCCAACATTCTCTTGGTGATCAGGAAACCACCTGCACACACACACACAGGAAAACAGTGGATTAAAGTGGGGATGATTCAATCAAACTAGTTTGTTTTTTTCTCCACTGCATATTTGTGTCTAATATCAGACCAGCAATGTTGATTGAAGAAATGAAGGCAGCAGCCAGAGCGAGACTCTCAGGCAGTGAGGAGGGTGCAAGACCTCCGCCCATCAGCGCCAGCCCGCCGACCGCCGTCAGACCTGAACACCCCGCAACATCAGAAAAAGGATGAGCGATCATGTGACGTCACAAAAAAAACAAGAAGAAAACATAATAATCTCCATAGTTCTACGACCTGAGATGGCATTGGTGACAGACATGAGGGGTGAGTGCAGAGCGGGGGTCACACCCCACACTGTGTGGTATCCCACAATCCCTGCTAATCCAAAGGTTGTGATCATCTGAGTGAACGCTGCGTTGGGGGATATGATGCCCAGAGCCAGACACGTGGAAACACCTAACAAGAGACAGAGCAGACGGTGTTATTGTTAATGTTTATGCCTGTGTGCAGGTTTTTCTTTTGTATTACTGTAGATCAGTGGTTCTCAAGCTTGTTATACCAAGTACCACCTGAGAAAATATTGAGCAACTCAAGTAACTCCATTATCACCAACGTTAAAATACAGTGGTGTAAATAGACTTTTCACAGGAGGCAATTATGTTCCCATTTGGAGGAAAACAGACCAAAAACCTCGACTCAAATCGTGAAACTCAACCTAAAAAAATAAATTAAAAAAAACACACATACAATCTAAGATTCTAAACTAGTTTCCTTTTAAAGTGATTATACACTTACTTATACAAACATACAGTATTTATGGTTAGTATATTACATTTCTGCCTCTAAATCTTTAATCACAACACATTCAAAAATCCCATGAAGAGATCATGATCAGTGCCATCAACAAGGATTCATTCTGAATAATAGAGGTAAAACCATATTTGTTAATTTCCCCAAGGGAACCTCCCAAAGGGATTAATAAAGTTGTCTGTCATATTAAAAAGTTTTTAATTACCACTAAACTCCAACTCTATATATCAATAAAAACTAATATCTACGTGTTGGCCTTTCTAGGTCTGAGGGGTTTTCATAAAATCCAGATTTAAAACACACTATGATGATGATGAAAAAGCTTCGGTCAAATAAACTCTGATTATTTATTGATTTCACTACTGAATGAATTACCTTCACCAATAAAATAACTTTATTTGAGCCACATGTGATAAAGTCTTTCTGCAAGGATGGATGTGTGTGTGTGTGTGTGTGTGTGTGTGTGTGTGTGTGTGTGCGTGCGTCTGACCTGCGGTGTAAACGCCAGCAGAGGTCAGGGTGCGGTTGAAGGGTGAAACCGCCGCTGCTTTCTCCGCCTCCAACTGGGAGACGCTTTTCTGTTTGACTGGAGCTGGGGGGACTGTTTTCGGCAGCGGTGAAGGGAACATGTTCTTGCCGTCCTGGATTCACCAGAAAACCCACGAGAGGACCAGTTTGAGAACACAGCTGCTTTCGCGTGAGAAACACACATCAAGATCTTTGGAGTCGTGCGCTGTGGGTGATCTCACCAGTGTGGTGGGAGCACTCACAATGCAAAACTCAAAGGAGTTCCCGCCGAACAAACAGCAATCACAAACCAGTTACCAGAGGTTATGAAAGATAGATTCACTTTTAAAGAGCCTAAATAATTCTTAGTTTAACAAAGGGGGGAAACCGATACGTCCTGTTGAGGTTGCATGCTTTCTTTGCCATAAACAATGTGTCAAAGTCAAAATTCCTGGACAAGTATTTTTTTTTGAAACGTTCATAACATTCTTGCTGGAATCCAACATGAGCGATTCCCAGCTGGGATCTGGTTTTTAGTGCTCATTTGGCGCAGGATCGTAGCATGACAGGACCCGATAACTCATGCTGAGAGGGAGCGATGCGGCTGCCAGTAGACGGTTACAACAAATAAAAACCCACCTTCATAACCAGAGTCCCACGGATGACATGGTCAATTGTTCCATAGTCAAATTCGTCTTTGGGCTCATAGTGGAAGTAGTCCTTGTCTGGGCTGATGGCCTTCAGCAGCTTCAGGACGTTGTTGGAATACAGAGTGCTGGCCTGCGAGGCCATGCGACTGGGCAGGTCTGTGTAGCCGATGTGTGTCACTCCCTGGTCATGAGAGGAAACAAGTACATTTACTATTAATATTAATATTATTATTATTATTATTATTATTATTATTATTATTATTAATAATAATAATAATAATAATAATAATAATAATAATAATAATAATAATAATGCACATCATTATATCAGTTCAAACAGATGTCCAAAAACAGCAGAGTGAATCAATATACAATGGCACAGGATGTGAAGGCCGTGACTTCTTTTGGTGATACAGTAACCAAAGCAGAAACCTACACAATAATGGTTCAACGTTAAAGCTGCAGTGTGTAACTTTCTTGCTTGTGTCAGGCGCAGATTAATCAAGTTATTTTTATATTTACCTTAATTAAGTAAAGATCCGACGCAAATCTTTGAAGCTCACCTTGTGAACGTACAGCTCTCCAGGCTTCGTGGTCTCGATGTTGCCCCCGGCCTCTGCAGCCAAATCCACCACCACAGATCCGTCCTTCATCGACTCCGCAAACTCCTTCTTGATCAGAATGGGAGCCCGCTTCCCTGCACCAGAGTGGCGATTAATGTAGAGCTGCAACTAACGATTATTCTTATAATTGATTAATCTGTCGATTATTTTCTCGATTAATCGGTTGGTCCATAAAATATCAGAAATCCTTAAAAAATGTTGATCGGTGTTTGTCAAACCTGGAAATGATGATGTGCTCAGATGTCTTGGTTTGTCCACAAACCAAAATGACTAACTTTTAATGGTTTCTTTGTTATCCACAGCAAAGAAATGAAGAAAATATTCACATTTAAGAAGCTTTAACAACCGGAAATCTTGTTTTAATTATGAAAAAAGCTTCAAACCAATTAATCGATTCATTGTTTCAGCTCTAGATTAATGATGATATAATATCATGTTGATGATTTAATATTAACCAAATGGAGAAACAAATTTGTCAGACATTAGTGTATCCACATTAAAGCTGCATTTATCCATTTATTCAATTTACACTCACTGGCCGTTTGTTTTATGCTATTTTTAACACCAAAAGTTAAAAGACTGGAGAAGGAGGAGGAGGAGGAGCTGTACCTGGAATCAAGGCGGTGCTGATGAGAATGTCGACCTCTTTACACTGCCTGGCGAAAAGAGCCATCTCAGCATCAATGAACTCTTGAGACATCTCTTTGGCGTATCCTCCAACTCCTTCACCGGACTCTTTAATATCTACCTCTAAAGGCTCTACCCCAAAAGACTTGAACTGCTCCAGAGCCGCGGGCCTGAAGCGAGAGGAAACCGTCAGCTTTTTATTCATTCTCCCATCGATCATGATCATCATTACATCATCTGAAGTCATTTACCTGGTGTCAAACCCTCTGACTATGGCTCCCATCGACTTGGCTGCACCTGCTGCTGCTAAACCAGCCACTCCGCCTCCAATAACCAGGACCTGTGTGCAGCACAAACATAACACACAGTCATACAAGAAGGAAACTCTTGTAAATGTTATTTAAAATACACAAAAAAACTAAACGGCAAGATAGTGGGGAGATGGAAATGACTCCTATTGACCGTCACCTTAGCAGGGGGAACTTTTCCTGCCGCTGTGATTTGACCAGTGAAGAACCGGCCAAAGTTGTTGGCAGCCAGAACCACGGCTTTGTACCTGCAAAACATATAAACAGAGTCATATTTACTGCAATGAGAAGATTCCTCACCTTTGCAGTTTTTTTTTTCAATCTACATTTAAAGCACAATCTGCCATTGCTGAACATACAGGTTTATTGAGCATTAGATGACACTTGTGAATCTTTTCATGGGCACTTCTTTGTGTTTTCAGTCGTCTCACTTTCGAGTGAAATGTTGCTGTTGCCTTGTTGAGAAACCGCTGCTAATGGCTGTTATTCTTTGCACAAACAATCCTTTGATTGAAAGATCTTTAATCTATCATCAGTAACAAGTGCTTGGAGCTCCTACTTCGGATCATTTATCACATATGAAGTGTGTGTCTGTCAGTGCTCTGACCTGTGGATGAGACTCTGTGATCATCTATTTTTTTATAACCCTACCGACCGCACATCTTAGTGTCTTTTTGTCATTACCCAGCGATGTTAGCCATGGAGCTGAGGGCATCGTAGCCCTGTGCGATGGTGACTCTGGGCACCTGGTCCATGGCCAGCACCGTGCTCTGTCTCTCCGACAGCTTCTTCATCAGCTCTGGGTTCTGCGCTGGATACACGAAGCTCACCAAGGTGTTGTTGGGCTTCAGGAAGTCTGCCTCACTTATACTGGGGGCTCGTACCTAAAGGGGATAAGAGGTATTATGAATCCTGACAGGAAATTCAGACTTCATCCAGGACTTGTCATGGAATTAATTACAATTCACAATATTATGGCAATAATAGCAAAAACTAAAAATGGCTGTAAAACACACATTTTGTTCTGTTTTTCTTATTTATATTTGTAAATTGAGGGGCAGAGCTTTGTCCCTGTGCAAGATGATCCCAGTAATTGAAATTCACTAAAATCATCTAATTGTGAGAGCTTTCTATCACAATGTGTGATAACATAACGTCTTGTAAGATGTTTGCAAACCTTGAGGACCAAATCTGAGGCAAAGGCTCCCTTGACGTCAGTGATGGTGGCTCCAGCCTCTGTGTACTGTTGGTCAGAGAACTTGGATTCCAGTCCAGCTCCGCTCTCAACCTGCACCTGGAATCCCTGTTTGACCAGTGCCTGCACTCCTGCAGGCGACAGCGCCACGCGACGCTCATTCTGCAACGTCTCCTTAGGAACGCCCACCACCACGTCCTTGTAGAGCACACCTGGAAATAAACAACAACAGAAAACAAAAATCAGATGGCAGGGGGTAAAAAGCCATCAAATACATTTGAAAGGTTTTTATCTACCAGAATGTTACCAGTCCCACATTTGCAATAAAATTCAAAAAACTGTAATTTGTTGAATATTTTTACCTTTTTTAAAAAACTCATTAAAAAGTACAGAAAAACGTTTCCCAGAGAAAACCCACACACACACACGGGGAGAACATGCAAACTCCGGGATTGTGATGCTATAGTCCTGGTCTTTAAAAGCAAGGATGGGTCGTGCCTCACCATTTTGTGCCAAACTTTGCGATAAACTTCTGAGTTCAAAGATTTTCAAAGGTTTTTCATGTAAGATCGCAAAGAATTTAGGTCTGTCACCATCTACAGAGAGTCAGGGGGAAGCTCAGTGCATGAAGGCAGCGTTCTCTGGGTCTGAACTCATCTACGATGGACTGAAAGAGTGGAAACGGGGTCAGAGTCCAATCCAAAAGAGAAATGGACATTGAATCCTATGTGGCAAAGATGGAACTATCCAGATTGTTATGAATGAAAGGTGCTAAGACAGGTGATCTGCACATATGTTAGAAGACATTTGCTCACATCAAGACGACGCCAGTAACCCCATGTCCATTAAATGCAATTGATTGGCCTGCCTGCAGTTGGGAACTGTTCTCGATTGAGAACGTATGGCACATTATAAAGAACAGAATCAGACGACGACAACCATGGACTGTTGAACAGTCCAGTCTTTTACAGCAAATATTCCACTTGAAGAACTGCAAAAAATGAGTATATTCAACGCACTATAAACATGGAGCGTCACTTTTAAAAGGTAAAGTTAGTGATTAAAACATCCATTATCAGAAACTTTGACACTGTCTTTTAGTAGTTAGTTTTGACAGATTGAACATGGCCTAAAATGAAAAAGTCAATGTACGTGTTGTGAGGACACAACAGCAGAGCACAGCCTACACTAACTTCTAAAATTCCTTACTAAATACTCTTGGTAACGTCCACAGACACTGACTGTGGAACATCTCTGCATCATTGGCTGACAGATTACTGGAAATAGTCGTGCTGGTTTATTGAAAACCAGGAGGAGACTGAGACGGCACGATGATGTGACCTGGTGGAAAACTTTCCCACGTCACTACTTTTTTCCTTGAGTGTGTTGAAGGCATCTGTTTCTAAATGTGTTTATGTTTCACAAACAGAACAAAGTTCATCAGCAAAACATCTCTGTCCTTCTGTGTGTTAAGTAAAAGGTTTACATGGTTTTTATTGCAATTGTTCGAAGGTTTGTGGAAGTAGTCAATGAAAAAAAGAGAGTGGACATGGTGTGGCTGCGACTCCTGCAAGCAGTGTCAGATTACACATTTCTCTCCATACACGGCGTGGTGACCTCGTCCCAGTCGTGACATTATTAGCAGGTGATTGGCTCTGAGCCAGCACACACACACACACACACACACACACACACTGAGCGGCCTACACCTCCACACACAGAGTCATTTTAAAGTCAAACTTTAAAGCACTCACTTTCTCACACACTCAGTGTCTAGTGTCCTAAAAACAGCAGAGGCTGCAGATAAAAATGTGTGCAAACAAACTGGGAGTCTGCAGTTTCACGTTGACCTGTCACCTTTATCTGACCTCTCATATGCTCTCACACGTTAGCATGCACAGCTACAGCATGGGCCACGCCAGTGTTCCCTATTTTGGGAGAGATTTCTAGTAAAGTTCTGTAAACAGTGGTAGTTTTCCACTCTTCTGGCCAAGAGCAGTGTGTCCTTGAGTGAACTGTTATTCTGTCATTTCTCAGCACAGAGGAAACACAGACCAAAGACACGGCAGCCTGTCCTGCAAGGGTGAAGCACATTTCCTACCTCTGGCAGCCTTTTGGTCCCATAACACGGGGAAAGTCCTGAATTGTCTTCTACCGGGTATCTTCTGCCGGACTCCCCTCTGCAGGAGAATGACAGAAGAGCTGGAGATGCAGCGTATGAGGGAAGACATGGCCACTGACTCCCTCTGCCTCCTGGAAAAAATGGACACAAACAAGCAGAGGTAGTTGATAATCTAGCACTACTTCTGCCTCTGCTGTCAAAACACCAAGAACATTCTAATTTCCCCCCCAGCTGAGCAGGTCCTGAGCCCTACAGCCACGCTTTCAGGCTGTCTGTGCTGTGAGGCCTAGAGACAGCAGTGTGACATTTCAGCTCTGCAGGCAGACACACACACACACACACACCCACACACACACCCGGGCTTGTTTCGCGAGATCTGGATTTGTGACGGCACAGAGTGAAACTGTGCCAAGTCTGGCCTAGTCGTTGTGCCCGGCAGGAGCAGAGAGCAGTTTAACTTTTTAAAATATAAACATTCTCTGCAGGTCGGCTGTTCTAAACGACGAGGGCCATAATAACAGAAGGAGGCCTCATGGAAAGTTTTGGTTCTAACTTTGGGTAGAACCAAACCTTGGAGCGTGAGGGTTCTCAAATATGTGCCTGAACCTCGGCCGGTCATCTTGACCATGTCTACTCTACATGCCGAAATGTACGGAGTCGCAGCCACGAGATTTGTTTTACAGAGTGTGTGGAGACGTGTAGACAGATAAACATGAACCAAAAAATAAGTCAATGTGGAAAAGTGTCCAGTAGCTTTCGCATGTGGTCTCAGCCATTCATCCCTCACTGACACTGTGAGAAACACTGTGAACACACTTATATAAGTGTTTTCCAAACTTTCCCAAATCAACATGACAAACTGTGTGTGGCTCAATTCACAATAAAAATTGTAATCATTATTTTTCAGTAGCAACACTTCCAAGAGACACACTGTGTGTTTGATTAAGTAATCACAACTTGATTGACTGCAAACCTTTCTGCACATTGAGCACAGGCTCTAGAGCTGATTCAACCATTCATTCGGTCACTCTCACCTCAGTGTCCTTCACCCTCCTCCTGTTCACAATTTCTTTCACACATTGAACAACTGAACATAATCTGACTTGCCTTTCAGATTAGCAGTGAGAGCAGGTTAATGCTTCAACAGCAGCAGCAGCAGTCACCTGAGAAACAAAGACACAGACAGACAGATGACCTTCCACAGTTTCAATATCACTGCTCCACTATCAGTGTATATAAAAAACCACGTGACTTGACCTTTGATTCTGATCAAACTCACCGCACACAGTGAATGACAAAAGCAAACACCAGCCTACCTGCGAATTAAAAACTGGATTAACATGTTTATCACAAACATTTCCTGCAGGTGTCGCCAAATTTGACTGAGTCAATGATGTCCAATCAGAGCCAAGGAGCCGCCCACTCTCCACCGGTAGCTGTCGTTGATTGGCGGAAGCTTTGCTTGTCCATCTAACGGGGTAAATATCATTAACCATCATTATTCATATCGTCATTATTCATAAAAGCTGGTTGAAATTGTGGAAATCGTCCTAGCGCAGTTTTAAATATAAACTAAAAAAAAATTAACTGTCAATATTTTCTCCCAAAATCTCTCTTTGACTGTTCTTTTTTAATTGTCGAGTTGTTTTATTAATTAATTAATGTACTACTTATGTCCTCATTTTAACTTATTAAAGTAACTTGCACATCGCATACCTTTTATTTATTATCTTTTACTACTTTACTTTATTTGTATTTATTGTGAAACAATTCCTCACTACATTTCCTTTTTTGTCCACACGGTGGCGTCAGAGTGTCGAAAATGTGGTGGACGACCAAGACTGTTTCCTTAGTTTCAGCGATGTCAGATGTTCAACTGTCCCCGTTCTAGAAACTACAATTTATTATTTCTCATTTGGGTACACAAAAATATATCATATTTTATATGATCATTTTAATGAAATAAATATATATATATATAATTTAGGATATGTTGGTTACATTTACAAAACGGAAACAGTTCTGTCTGTCGTAGGAAAAGGTTTTAGTTGACCGACTCGTTTTAAAGCCACATGCGAGTTTGTAAACATTAGTCTCTCTGGCTATCTCAGCAGTAACTATAAAATACAACATTCAGAACACTTAAAGCACAAATCACATTTGCCTGGTTACCCGGTGAGTAAGTAAGTATGTGTGTTTTTGTACATTTTAATTAAAACCTATTAATCGAAAACAAGATAGTAGCATATAGCCTAGCTAACGCTGCAGCTGAAGTTATGGTAATCCAAGCTCTATATTTGCATCGTAAAGACAGAAACGAAACCGCAAATTAACTACGTGAAGTAAATTGATTGATCAGTTAAAATATAAAAACGCTTTAGTAATATGTCACTTAGTGCGGAAGCCGAGAGCGGCTATGGTTAATTCGAAATTATTCCGTGATCTCGAGATAACGGACTGAAAAAAGTATATTGGCGAATATGGCCGCTGTCGGCTTCCGTAACATGGAGACAAGAAAACTAACATTTAATAAAAAAAACAATGTACTCAAATACCCTAACACATAGGTCTCAAACTTGTGGCACGTGTAAATATATCAGAGCATAATTTCAAAGAAAATACACCCAAGTGCTGTGCTTCTCTATGTTTTCAGTTGCTACTGATGTTCAATGAAGACTCTGAAGCTGTTGTCAGTGGATCCATCTGACCGGGGCTCTCAGAGATGCAGACTGGGTCCAGAGTTGATGTCAGCGTTGGGTCTGAAGCTGGGCTCTCCCCTGCTGGTGTCTGTCCCCGGGGGAAGCTGCCTCTGCATTGCATGGCCTCGGTCTGACTTGGCAGAGGGCTTCCTACAGATGGACCTGAAATGTTGCTCCCCCAGTCTGATTCCTCACCCTCCCACACACCTGCATCTGGACTCCGATCAGCTCACACCTGTATCCTGTCCCAAACTGAAAACTATCAAAGTAACTGTGGTCGTCCAAAGTGCCAATTTTAAAAAGCACACGTCTTCCAGCCTCGTCCATGAGCTTGTGAAAGACATGTTGAAAGGTGTCTACATCCACGAGAAGCATGTGATAAACCTGGAGGACTTTGACACAGAGATTAAATATGTGGTTATTGAAGGCATTCATCCGGATTCTGCCAGTTCTGGATTAATCACCGCAAAAACTGGTGTGGAGATAACTGGGATCCAGACAGTCAGACATTACATGAGTCAACTGCGGGAGGAACACACAGTGTCACTGGGGGGTCTGGACGAGGTCAGCATGTTTGTTATGACATCATTTCTCTTCATCATCACAGAGTGTATTCAGCCTGATGTGACACATATGTTTCACTGTATTCTAGGTGAGCGCTTCCCTGAGAGAGATGCTCCAGCTGCCTCTGCTTTATCCAGGCACATTGAACTCTCTAGGTGTGTCATGTCCCAGAGGAGTTCTCCTGGTGGGGCCTCCAGGTGTGGGCAAGACCCTGCTGGTCCGCAGAGTGGTGGGGGAGGTGGGAGCCAGCCTGATGGTGGTCAGAGGACCAGAGGTACTCAAAGATACACACAACACACTATATTAGTGTATGAGAAGAAGAGAGAAGAGCGTGATCACAATAAATTACTTGAGCAAATTCAGCCAAACTATTTCTGTAATCATCGTACTTTTTGGAAAGTGCACTGGATCACTTGATTTATGGAGGAAAATAAATGTACTTATGATGTCTTCAGAAGTGAACTCCAGAACATTGGGTCCAGGTACCCGTTCACTTTTGAAGAAAGCACTGGGAGACTATGTGGGTCAGATATGGGTCAGATACGGTTAGCACTAGGAGAATGTCCAGAACATCCAGGCTTGATGTTGCGCCTGGCTTGATAAAGCAGGAAGCAGCAAACTCACTGTGAATTATGTGGAGAGTTTCCAGCTGTGCTCTCACATGGTCTCACTACAATATTATCCAGAACTGTGACTAGGAAGCAGGTTAATTTCCCAAAAATGTCCAGAATGACGATATGTTGTCTCACCTACAGCCCCTATGGACTGTGTCAGGAAAATGTCTGGACTTCATTGTTCATACATTGTTTTTAAAGCAAGATTTCTTGAAGGAATAGAGTTTATTATTATTGAATGTGATTGTTGATTTCAGGTGGTGGGATCGCGGCCGGGTGAGAGTGAGGAGCAGCTGCGTGCTGTGTTTGAGCGAGCTCGATCCGCAGCTGAAGAGGGTCCGTGTGTGCTTTTCTTAGATGAGCTGGATTCTCTCTGTCCAAGGAGAACCGGCTCATCGTCCCCAGAGAACCGTCTGGTTGCTCAGCTTCTCACACTGATGGACGGGATGGATCGGTCTGATCGCTTTCTCATTATTGGAGCCACCAACCGGCCGGACAGCTTAGACCCAGCACTACGCAGGCCGGGACGATTCGACAGAGAGGTACGAGCAAATACTGTAATTCAATTCATGTATCAATAAATGTAGATGTCTGACTTGTATTTTTATTTTTTTTCCTCAGGTTGTCATTGGAGCTCCCACCATGCAGCAGAGGCGATCCATCTTGTCTGTTCTGTGTGCGAAGATGCCTGTGTGTCCCAGTGTGGACTTGATGGAGCTTGCGCAGAGAACTTCAGGCTATGTAGGAGCAGATCTCAGTGCACTGTGCAGGGAAGCTGCCATGAACGCTATCAGGGAAAACTCCAAGGTAAATATAGTAAAATATAGTAATAGCAATTTATTATATTTACTAAATAGTTTATTACCCTGCAGGGAAACATTTAGACCTACATGTACGATCCTCTTTATATAATACATCTTTGAATTTATTTGTCTCATTAACTTTAGTTTCTGTCAAAAGAAAATAGCTTCAGCTAAATTTTATAAACTGGACCTTTAATGGAGCTGAACTATGAGATGCAGATGCAGATGTAGATTAATACATGTTTTTCCTTTGTTTGATATCATATCCTCAGGGTTCAGGGGCACAGAGCCTGTGTATGAATCACTTCCAGGATGCACTGAAGTTGGTTGGTCCCTCTTGTCTGCGCAGCAGCCTGGGCAGGACGGAGCTTTCTCCAGTGTCCTGGGAGCAGATCGGAGGCCTGGATGACGTCAAACTCAAACTGAGACAGGTGAATATGTGGCAGTACTTGATTTATTCAGTGTAAAACACAAAGAGCAGTCAACTGAATTCTCTCTTGTGTGTGAACATCAGAGTATTGAGTGGCCCATGAGATTTCCTGAGGCGTTCGTACGCCTGGGTCTTAGTCGTCCCCGTGGTGTGCTGCTCTTTGGACCTCCAGGATGTGCAAAGACAACTCTTGTCAGAGCTGCAGCGACCACCTCCCACTCTTCCTTCCTGTCTGTCAGTGGTGCTGACCTCTACTCTCCGTATGTGGGAGACTCGGAAAAGGCTTTAGCACAGGTACGTTGTTTTCACAACCAGTGAACCACCTGCTGTTTTTGTCCTCAGTGATCTGACTGCATTTGGACAGCATTAAGTACAATTGTTCCTTCCTCATTAAAATGAGTCATGGATGCATATCCTATGACCACATATGACCGGATCTGACTTCACTGTATTCAAATACACACTGACGTCATGTCTGTTCACGTGAGCGACGTTGTACAGATGTGTCTGACCTGTCTGTCCACATGCAGCTGTTTCGGCAGGCCCGTGCCTGCGCTCCCTGTGTCCTGTTCCTCGACGAGATCGACTCTCTGATTGGCTCGCGGTCGACCGGTCAGACGTCCAGCGGTGTACACACACGCCTCCTGTCTGTTCTCCTGAACGAGATGGACGGCGTGGGCCTGAAGACGGTGGAGAGGAGAGGAACAGAGAGGATCCTCCAGGCAGAGGGAGTGGGAGAGTGTCACACACAGGAACAGGTCAGACATTAGACACCTGTGTTACAGAAAGCATCAACAATCACTGACAGGACATGTGTTAGGTTTGAAGCTGTCATTAACTCTCTGACAGATGGACTGCCAGGAAGTGTGCAACAATGATGTGATGGTTGTTGCCGCCACAAACAGACCTGACTGCTTAGACAGCGCGCTCCTCAGACCTGGCAGACTCGACCACATCATCTATGTGCCACCTCCCGACCAGCAGGTGAATTAAAATTGAGATCAAGACATTGAGCAGTGTTCAAAATGGGTACAATCCATATCCACTTTTTTGATTTAAATATAATGTTAAAACTGATTGTACAATGTGACTGCAAATGTGTTGGTCCCCTATAAGCTTTACTCTCACTGTGTCTGGTCTTGGCTACAGAGATGCAGGTCTATGCGGAAAAATGCCAACATGATTTACGTGCTGCTGCTTTTTCTTCCAGCTTCTTCTCCCTAACCCCACCCCACGCCAACCCTCGCTGTTTTTATTCATCTGTGTAAAGTAGCCATTTCCAAACGGAAGAATATCACGGCCCATTTTAAAATCTGAAAACTTCTATTCTATTACATATGTATTTCATAAACAGACTGAAAATAACATTTGAATTTATTTTTTTGATTTCTTGCTGCCCAACTGCAGTATCTTCACAGCCCACAAGGAGGTGGCACACCCCTTTGGAAATCATTGATGTGAAGCAATGACATCACTATTACCATACACTGCTCATCAGTTACAGTTGTTGTACAGTATAACACTGTGAAAATATCTGCTTTCCTTCACACTGAACTCTCCATGTAGCATCACTGTGTGAAAAACTCTACTGACGCATGAACGTCATTCTCATTGTCCATGATTAGTTTTGCTTAAAGTGCTAATAATACCTTGTCGATGAGAGTGTTAATTTAGAGCACAGAAACAGCTGGGTAACCTTTTACATGCCTCTTTTCGCATGTCCAGGCTCGACTCGCCATCCTGAAGGTTTGCACTCGGTCCATGCCGGTCCATGCTGATGTGTGTCTGGAGGATCTCGCGACAAACACTGAGCTTTACTCTGGAGCTGACTTGGAAAATCTGTGTAAAGAGGTAACAAAGTACAGAATTTTCTTGTATCAAAGCTTAATTCTTTCATTTAACAATAAAAACATGAATGCTGTGTTAAATATTTCTCACAGCCCTGCACGTATGTGCCTGTGATTGAGAAATTCCATTGACATTCAACTGTATTTGCACCAAATCTGATTGTTTTAGCCAAAGATTATGCTACAATATATTATTTTTCCAACAATATTTTGTTTCCCAACCTTCAATTAAAAATAATTCCAGTTAATTCCAATGTTAAGTGCTGGAATTTCGCCACCCTTGCCATCTCTAGTTGCATTTATTTTTCCCTGAAAGCACTTTTATTTACTGTAAAAAAAAAAGCATGGGTTAGGGTTCTCAACTTAAGGGGACTTATGTTAAGACAGGATCATGTATAGGTTGTGGCATCTCCATAGCAACGCACCACTTAATTTCCAGTGTAATGATGTGAATCATTAGTGTTGCTGTTGTTGTTTTCCAGGCTGCTCTGTTGGCGCTGCAGACAGAGAACATGGAGGCTCGTGTCATCAAACACACTTACTTCCTGCAGTCCCTCAGAAAAATGAGGCCGTCACTCACAGCCCAGCAGATCCACACATATCAAACACCTCTCAGATCATGATCATGTAAATAGTATTAGGACAGACGGATATTTTAAAATAAAAATGACTACAACATGAGCTTTTTGTGTTTCGTATTTTCTTACCACTCACTTTTAATTCCTCAATGTGACCACAAGAGGGTGCTGCATATCCACAAGCTGTATCGATCAGCTGAAGCGCGTCTGTGGATGTAAGTATGAAAGTGCTGAATGTCAATGCAGGAAGCTCTCTCTCTGTCTACGTGCCTTTCACCTCGTATGAACTCTCATCCTGCCTACATCAGCCCGCCTCGCAGGATGCTGAGCTGAGAGTCATCCAGCACTTCTCTGCAACAACAGGTGAGACCTGTCACACACAGCTGTTCACGCTCTGCCTCACTGTTGAGTCGAATAGTTACACATATATATATATATATATATTTGATTTTCTCTTTAGGTTTTTGAATAACTAGGGGACAAAAAAATGTCTGCATTTTTCCAATTGCTGAGAAAGAGAAAGGAGGTAAGTTAGTAGTTTTATAGTATGGGGTGTTTTTCTATTTTAGATATTACCTTTATAACTCATGTATGATGTTATGTGCTCTATTGTTATGATACAATAATAACAATTTATTTATTTATTTTTAATGTCTGTTCCAGTTGATCCCTCTGATTGGGTTCACAGGATTAGCTGCAACAGGAGCCGTTTCTGCTGCATTCTACTTTCTATTTACTAAAAGTGATGTCATGTGAGTGTTTTATTATTTTTTTTATTTCTTATCTCTAGAAAATGAAACCCCATGGCGTTCATTCCATTAAGTCATTTCACTCTGCATTTATCTGTTGTTTACATACTTAAAACCCCAAGAAATGCTTAATTCATGATATCATATATTTTTGTTGTAGACTGAATAAGACCAGCAACCCACAACCATGGGAGAGAGTGGACCCAACCAAACCCCAGAAGGTAACATCTCACATTACGGGGTTTTTTGTGTGTTTTTTTCTGAAAGCTTGACTGGTTTGTCAATAAGCTGCAAATACAAGATAAACTTCCTGGGTGCAGTTGTAATCTGCTGAGTCACTGAGGAGGGAACTATTATTTATACAGTACCAGCCCTCGTCTGTCTGGCTTTTCATGTCATCAGTCCAGTTTGTAACGTTTAGCAGGGTTAACTGGCAGAAACTGAATATACTACTGTGTTTGTATAAGTGTATAATCACGTAAAAACACAAAATGTTCAGGTTTCTGTAGCCTTATGTGGGAATAAGAGAAAAAACAGAATGAGAATACTTCATTAATCCCTGGGGGGGGTTAAAGATGAGCAAGATAAGATTATCAAAACACAGACAGTTAAAGTGAATTAAAACAAGAAGATTGTTTGATGTACCGCTCCATTTCCAAAACTGACCACTTATTCTAGCAAATATTTTTGTTAGTGCCCAAATGATGGATAGTGTCTTAGGTTTCTATATAGACTTTGGGTATGACCACACTAGTGGAAGGTCAAAGGGTGAGGGTGATGCTTCTTAATGGAGCAAATGACCTTGTCATACGACCATGTACTTTATACATGGTCCTTGCCAACATCCTTTCTGGTGTGATAAGGAAGCCCCCCCCTCCTATAATTCATGGACACATGTGGGCGGGATGAGGGGAGGAGTCACAATCTTCCATCTCACCATAGACTGTATATAAAAATGTAGGTTGTCTTCCGGTTTCTAAACAACCCTTCCATTTGGAAGCCATCAAGCTTCACAATTTAAAAATGCCATGTCAGTTATAGAAGCCGAAAGCCAGGCACTGACTGGACAATCTCAGCTGTCAGTTACACTGGTGTCCACTTAAATTTGCCATGATTTAGCATCGATTTTCCAAAAATGTGCACAAAACTGACATATTGTGCTAGTGAAGAAGACCACATGTGGCCCTTCAGTCCATTTGTATGTTTAATAGATCAAGTACATTGCTATTGTGAACTAAATAGCATTCCATGTCATCACAGACACTTTTATTTTGAAATATCCATCATAATGGTATATTGTGATAGAATTTTAAACTTAAATCGCTCAGACCTACTGAGTAGTTGCTTGACTGGCCCCCTAGTGCCAAGACTAGATGCATGCACATGAGTTTGAGACCCCCCCCCATCCTGGACTCTACTTTTGACACCTGAAGACTACATCCTTTCTTGTATAAATGCTCTAAAGATGACACTAAATGTGTGACACACGGGAACTTTAAATTCTAAGTTGGTCATACGAAGCCTCATTTTTATTTTTGGCATTTCACTGCAGCTCATCACCATCAACCAGAAGTGGAGACCAGTGGAGGAGCTGGAGCTGGTGAAGAGCCTGACCAAGTGAGCAAAAAAAGGCCGACATCTGCTTATAAAACATCCACAGTGTGACGACCTGCCCGCCCATCTGCCCGTCTGCCCGCCTGACTGCCCGCCTCCACACCGCTCCCCCCCCCCCATCAGTCTAACAGAATCCTTTCTGCACAAACTAGGAATCTTTGACACTCAGTGTGCGGAAATGCTTCTGCTCCACTGGTGGGGTTTGACCCCGCCGAGTCCAAGGACGTCCATCCAAAACAATAGACAACTGTGATAACAGTTAATTAAACTGTCGTGACGTCAGCGCTATTCTGAGCGAGCTGCGTGTGTGATGATGTGATGGTGCAGCCGGTGGTCACACAGCGACCCAGATGTGTGTAAAAATGTAAACTGAGTAAACAATGTTCTGTACAGCGCTATTAAATTATTATTGTGTGAAAACATCTTTCTTCGTCTTTGTTCTTCACGTTCTGTCGTATGAGTAAAAGTAATATTTCTTTCCAACTTCACCTGCCTCTCAATAAGTGTTTGGCATCAACTGATGATAAATACAATGTTTGTCACTTCACTGTGAGATCGCTTTAGATTCAATTTGAAATGTGTTTTATCATTTGAGCTTACAAATTTTATAGAGGCATCAAACTTATGATTTGAACTTTTTTTAACTTATGACAGGAAAAGTGTCGCTTCTTATGTAGCAAACACAGTCATATTTATTTGTGCAATGATATTCTCCATGAATAAAGCATATTCTCACTTTAACTGATTCACTGGCCATCTCTGCTCTCTCGGTAAACATTTATCAAAATGACTTTCTCCTGAATTATATCAGACAAAGTTATCAAGCAAAGATAAGGACTGAAATAAACTAGCGGACCGTATCTCTGCGCAGATTAGGACGATAGTACAATTGGAGGTGTGCGATAATATGGACACTAAAACCTTTCACTGGAAAATAGATCGAAAACATGGGCTGGACGACTAATTCACTTTTGCAGCATGACATTTCTCAAAATTGTCTAGTGGTGGAGTGTAAATTAGGTTTTGTGACACAGTGATACGGCCTGACATACAATATCGTCTTCCTGAAAACCAAACATGCCCCACTGAACCCTCAACCCACTCACTCATTGTCTACCACTTTATCCTCATCCTCCACATGAGGGTTGCAGGGGGGGGGGGGGGGACAAACAACCATCCACTCTCACACCTACAGTCAATCTAGAGTGTCCAATTTCCTAATCCCAAAATCTGCATGTTTTTTGGACTGCGGGAGGAAACTGGAGAACCCGGAAATATGCAGGGACTGCCCTGCATTTTGATGCGGAGGTAGATTTTTCTCTCAGAAAATATCCCACAGTAAATAAAGAGTACAGTGTTTTGTCTTCATCTGTGTGTAATATTTGCAGTGTAGTGGATTTTTGTGGTTGAAGCTTCAATAGTGGGGGGGTTGTGTTTATTGTTTCGGGAAATGTTAGATGTTCATAAAAAAAAACCAAGGAATGTCGTTGGGAGGAAAGAAAAGGGTGAGGTGTCACCAGGCAGGTCATACATTTTAATGACAGTGAACAGTGAGGCGGTACGACTCGATATACTGGCATTTCTCCTTCTTTCAAACACGGAACAATAGACTTGTTATTTTACGGTTTTAGGTCACTTGAGAATTGTTTTATTTCCCTGTGATGTAGCAAACTTTGCTTTTATTCTCACATTACTAAATATATATATATATATATATATATATATATGTCCAAATAAAAAAACAACAACAAATAATGGATTCATAACATAACAGTCACTACTAAGCAACAGGCAGATGCACATATCTGCTCACGTTATGGTTGTGTGAGCCGTGAGCCTCTTAACGTCCACACTAAAGACAAACAGTGCCGTGAGACCACGTTACAGCCTGTGGGCCTGGTGACTTCCCCCTGTGTCTCAATGGATTCTTCATCAATTATTTAACATTGAACAGAAGAAGGTGTGACCACAGAGACAGAGACAGACAGTGAGACATGAGAATTGTTTCCTGGTTTAAGCTGTTGTTTCACCACACTCTGGTTTTACAGTAAACGCAAATCAGCAGCAGTCCTCTTCCTCTTTGGTGCCTTTCAGTGGATAAACTCTACAGTTCCTCTGATTTTACTGTTTTTAAAAAAAGATAGAGGTAAATAATCTACTGTAAAATAATCACAACTATTGAGTTATGTGCGTCTGGGGAGAGGTTATTTAGAGAGACAATGATTGAGCAAGGACATAGTGTGTGTGCATGTCTCTGGTTGGCTATATGGACCAATTGTCAAGAAAACCTACTTTTGGCTGGTCCACACATCTTTAATTGGCTTTTTGAAGATTAAGACCTGGTTTTAGGGTTAGGGTTAGGGTCAGAATTGGGTTAAGGTTAGGGTAACGGGCTAGAGAATGTGATGGTGTGTCCTCACTGAGACATAAAAACATGTTTGTGTATGTGTATGCTTTTATTTATTACCCATTTTCTGGCATAAACACTGACCTCCTCAGGACCAGTAGTCCTCCAAGAGGCCAAAACCTGGTCCTAATGAGGCAGAAACTCATTTCCAAAGAACTGGTTAAGTTTCAGGCTAAGATTTGAATTGTGGTCAAGTTAAGATTAGGTTTAGGTGTGAACTAGTTATGGTTAAGGTTATGGGATAACACCTTGTTTAGCCTGTAGGTTTACTTAAGGATAATTGCATGAACCTGTGTGTGTGTGTGTGGTGCTGGAATTTGACTACGTGACTGGACACAGACATTTGTGACACTGCAGACCATGTGACAAGTGAGCAAAAGCAGGTAGTGCTCGCACAGAGCATGACAAGTGAGGGAGGGCTCGCACCATATATATATATATATACATATATATATATATATATACACATACACACACACACTGTCTCCTGTAGTCTATAATGCAGCAGATGTAAGTTGTGATGTGAGTTGGACACTGTTTGACTGGCAGAGCCTTTTATGGCAGGCAGGCAGGTGGATGCTGCTATAAAGTCATACATAAGCTGTAGAGCAAACACAAGTGAACACTGCTCCACTGGTTTAATACGAGAGACACTCCCAGTTTCCTCATGATTACAATAAAAAACCGTGTGATGTGTCTGCTGACTAAATACTCATCATCTGTAGTGAATGCAACAAGCTCTATTACAGACTTCAAATCTAGTGTTTTTAAGACTAGAAATCACTCACAGTGCACAAACGTGCTTGAGAAACACTCATGAATGAAACTCAAGGATTTCCCTGAATTTCACAATTGATCAAAAATGGTGATACAATCCTGAGGTTGTCATTCTGAACCCTAGATTTTCTCTTTCTACTGTGAATTTAGTTTTGCTTTCTGTTTGTTTCTTGTTTCTTGATGAGGAAATCCTATCCAGGTTTGAGAAATTAACTACATCTTCATTTTATGCATGTGTTTATAATTGTTATGTAAAAAAACAGCTTGAGCTTGGAAACAAGCTACTTCATGTGAACAATCTTCAACATCTCACCCGAGTCTGGGAATGTTCTGTGTACCTGATCATAAAATCAAAAAACAAAGACCATATCTCATCACATGAGTCACTGGACAAAAATGTGTTTCATGCTGGCTGCGGTGAATCATAAACGAGGAGATTTGAGTTTGGTAAACAGAGAAGTGAAATAAAAACCGTCAGTATAGCAGCCTTCAGGGCTTTGTGTGTTATCTCAAAATGATCCTGTCATGCAAATACGAGTTCAGCTTTGACTGACAAGCACCACCTAGAGTTGAAAAGCAAAAAGCAACCAAACACTCAGCTACATCTTATACCCATCAGCCATTACATTAAAACTGTTTTACAGCAAACCCGTAAATATCCCCTTTACTAATAAAGGACTATTTTATTATCTAAGTTTTTATTAAATATTTTATTTGTGCTCCAGGACATGAACCAACGACTCATTTACTTTTAAAATGGACAATCAGACAGAGACTCATCAAAATGGGAGACGTCATTGTCCTCTGGGTGTGCTAATTCAAATGAATAAATAAAGTAGGAAAATGTGTTCTGTACTCACCTAAAGTGTTGTTTTTATTTCTATTCATATAAACACCTACAACACTACAAGTAACTTTTAAATTATGGACAAAGTATCTCAGGGTGTCTCATTACTGAAGTTTCCCTGCTCAAACACACCTGATTCAAATAAATGGCTCGTTAACAGGCTTCTACAGAGCTCATTGACGAGCATTTGAATCAGGTGTGTTGGAACGGAGCAGGATTAAGAAACATTAGGTTATTAACATAACCCCGGTTCTCTGAGTAATACAAGTGAGATGTCTCACTATGGGATGCACGCCCCTGCTGCAGCCCTCAGAAGCAACATCTCATGACGCCAATCCTGATTGGCTGGTAAACGGGTCTGTCCGCCTCAGGTAGTCCCACCTACTAGTAATGAGATTGTTGCTTCTGAGGGCTGCAGCAGGGGCATGCATCCCATAGTGAGACATCGAACGAAATATTATGGAAAAAGAACCCTGGTTTATATTGTTCATGAAAATATTCACTATCTTTTTTTTTTATCAAGGGATAATAGAATAAAATCACTATATAAATGACTTCCATAGATAATAAATACAAGCTAAGATGTAACAATAATCATTAAACTAATTGCAAATGTAAATGCTCTCAATCAGAAAAGAGAAATATGGATAAACTGGGTCAAAACATCTGACTAACACTATAAAAATGATAATTCAACTATGAGAATTAAGAGTATAACAGACGTGTGCCAGCAGATTAAATACTTTATTACAAATAAAAACATTGATCCACTTCACAATCATAGAGAAATGGGGAGACGCAACTTTTCAAGCATCAACATAACAAAAAACAAAAACCCGCCCTGCCCCCCAAACACACACAATTAAACAAAGTTATTGACAAACTCGATTAACACCTTTTTTTTTTACCTGCACAAACACTGCAACTGTGAAATACTGCCAATTTCCCCAAAACCCACCTGCATTCGTCAAAGATAATGAGTAAAAGCCGAGTATATACTGTATGTGAGCATAAGGCTGAATCCACAGCATGGAACACTGTTCATGGTCAGTCACACTGATTGTCAGTTGCCTTGTCAGCACGGTGAATTAAAAAGATGTGCAAAAAAATAGGGATAAAACACAAAAATCTCTAAATTATTGTGCACATATTGTGCGTTGTCAGTACAGCCAATAGGGAGAGACTATGTTAAGAAATGTCTACGATGGTTCACATTTAAAACCCCCCCCGCCACAGATTTTTGGTTGAGGAGCATAATTGATTAGATGCATTAGATGACACAGCAGAAACACAATAACACACTCCCTCCCCCCTCACTTATGCCAGCAGTGAGGTATACAGCTTGCATATAACAGTTTATCAAATGACTCGAGGTACCTTTACGTTTGTCGACACCTTTAGTTTAAAAAAAAAAAGAAATCTTAGTAAACAGTCTATTAAAAGATACTTTAATTTGAATCTGATGACAAAACACCAGTTATGGAAGAGGCATAAATGGTGAATTAAGAGCAAGGTTTTTTTTCTTTTTCATATACTGTATATACATTCTTCTCAGATGAAGCATTTAACCTTCACCCAGCAGGCTTACAGGCACCGTTGCAAACGGTCCCCGGAGACTCTCTTGTTATCCTTTAATTAGAAACGTGCATCTGTTGTTTGGCACTCGTTTTTTGTTTTTTTTCCACTACAATACTGTGCGACTGCTGCTGTGGCACTGACTTGCGACAGACGGCAGCAACGTCCACTCAAGTTCTGTGTTTACTGTATTCTCAGCTGTGGAGCAGCGCGAGTCTTGACAAATGCACTTTGGAAGTCCACGTGTGAATTTCACGAGTCTTTTTCTTTAACTACTGGACTGTTGGCAGTGTGCACATGTGTGCACCAGCCTCTGCCTGTGTGTCTGCACCTGCACCGTGCACCTGCTGAGACCGTAGGTGTGAAGCAGCAGGTGACGAGCCTTCGCCTGCACGTCCTCCCAGCTGTCGGCACAAGAGGGCACTGTGAACACAAGGGGGTCAGGATTAGATTTTGTTGGATTTCACATGTTAATGTTTATGTATGAGATGATCTAGGTATGATAGGGGGCGTAGTAAAAAAAGGCCGAATGTAAGTCGGCCAGAATCAAAACAAACGCCATTTTGGCAGGAAGCCTCGCTGTTCAAATCCATAGATGTATATAACAGGCAAAATGTCAGGCAAGTTATCTCTTTACCAGCTGTTAAAAAAGTGAAGATGGTGGAGCTGTTGGGATCCTAAAACAGTCAGTTACAAATAGGAGAACATTTTACCGGATCCCCAAAGATCCTGAGAGACAGCAGGGATGGATCACTGCTATAAAATGCTCTCAACACGAGCAGAAAAGAGAGTGATGACAACCGACCAGCAACAAAAGTTTGTTTTTTGTTCTGCTTGTTTAAAAAAGAAAAGAAAAAAGGGACCGTATCCAATGCAAATGCACCTTAATAGCTTTTATTGCGACATGTAAGCGCTCCAGAGTAGGATGCAACTTATGAAAATAAAAGCATGGTGGAGTTAAAGATTAAAATCTTAAAAATGGAATCCTTTTTTTTTTGTTAGAGAGAGAGAGAGAGAGAGAGAGAGAGAGGGAGGGAGGGAGAGAGAGAGAGAGAGAGCGAGAGATTGCTGTTGATGCAGTGGAATGTGAGAAGAGAAACCTTGCATTCAATCCTAGCAGATATGGGGAGCCGGTGTAGTGAGTGGAGGATGGGGGTGATGTGCTCGTGTTCACGCACTCTCATCAGGATCCTGGCAGCACTGGAGCTTTTGAATGCTTCTGCCAGGAATCCTGCTGAGAAGTGTGTTTGCAGTTGTCCAGTCTGGAGGAGAAAAAAGGCGTGGACGAGTTTCTCTGCGTCAGGGAGGGTGAGAATAGGACGGAGTTTGGAGATATTTTTTAAGTGGTGACCCGCGGTCTTACACAGGTGTTGCTCAAAGATCTTACACCCAGGTTGGTAAGTGAAATTGAAATTCAGGGGCAATGTCCTGGCCAGAGGAATGGCAGATGTGCGGGTTTGATGTGGGGTGCCAACTAAAATTAGAAATTGTGTGTGTTTATCAGGAAGTTGAAGAGGGTGGGTTATTTAAAGTCTGGAATAATGTTGGTTCTCACTGTTTCCACACTCCTGAAAAGCACACAGGGGCATTGTAAGGCTCACATATTCAGTCTGTCAGGATCTGCGATATATATTACCCAATGTGGGGGGATTATAGTGCACGGTAACCTGTGACAGCATGAAATTGGTGATAAGAGTCGCAGAAGAACTGCAGCTTCAATGCTGTTCTCACGCTCACAGTGGCTCATGACAGTAGCGAGCAAACATCCTGTGCTCCAGTTTAACTCCGATCACTTTCCTGTGTGGCTCGACAGGCTGCGCTTGAGAAAACTTTCTTTAGGTTTGTGGGGTTTCTGTTAAAACTATGACGCTGTATTCGCATTAGACAAGGTACAACTCACACCCTACAGCACTGCTATGGTAACTGAGGTCAGAAGTGAGCCACTGTGGCACACATGGGAACACACATGATACCACATCCTTTAGATTCTCACAGAAAACCTGACCCAACTCATAGACAGGCCATTGTAGGCAACAGAGGGGGCTGAGGAAGTCATGTTATTAGTCACGTTCATTCGTTGTGTCGTAATGTCATAGTGGAAAAAAATGTCTGTTCATGTCTTTGGTCTTAAAATTTCATAATCCTGCCAAAAACTAATAAAGATGATATACATCATTTATGTTATTCAGCTCCCTATGAATATGATGTGCATAATATCTATTGGAATTGGGCACTTTAAGAAAGAAAAAGGTATATTTGTTATTGCCTGTGTTTATAACATACGGTGAAAGGTCAGGGTCTTTTGAGAATCATTTGATTCACATTTATATGCAAACTTTTCTACACCTGCAGGTCTGGGCTGCTTATACTATAGCTCCCTCTTGTGGCGACTCTGAACACTGAAAAAGCTCCAGACTGAACCATTTTCCTTCTCTTTCCTTGTCAAGTAAAGGTGTAGCATCCTTTTACGGCAACATCTTGTTATGGAACAACTTGAATTTAAGCTGGGTCATTTTTGATACTTCAACAGGTCATTGTTTAACATGAACAAGGAACGAGGAAGAATTTACAGTGAAGAACAAGGAAAGGTCCAGCACTCGTGTTTCTTGCAGAATCACGATGAATTAGTGAAAACTGAACCGTCTCAAAACATCCATTCAACAGTGAACAATGATTTTTTCTGAGAATAATATGAGGAAATTATTGAGGATAAATGCTCATGGAAACTTCTAACTTCTAAGATCATAAAAAAAACCATCAGGTTCAAACAAATACAACACTTCAAGCTCTCATCACTGCTGTTTACCATGTTAATTAGATTTTCAGTAAATATGCAAACCACCCCGTCATATAATCAAAGTCTGAATCTGGATCCATAACAATATCTAATCATGTTTTCTTGGGCCAAATCCTACATCCCCAGACAAGTTCATAAAAATCAATCCTTTACCTTTTGAGTTATGCTGCCTCCAAACAGAGTAATCAGAAAATAAATAAATCTAAGTGTGAATAACTTTATTGAGTGAACTGTTTTACTCACTGAGCTGGATGTGCACCATTGCTGCAGTCTTGTCAGTGGTCAGCGCCCAGACATTCAGCTCATCGACGGAGTGGACGTCGTCCAGCTTCAGAAGGTCCTCTTTGATTCGCTGAGAGTCCAGGTGCCTGGGAACACCTGATACAAGTGACATCATTCAAGTACTCGGCCCACACTCTTCATACTGAACAACATGAAGGTTGAGACACACAACAGGACGAGAGCAGAGAGACTCACCCTCCAGCACGATGACGACTGTGTCTCGCATGATGCGGAATGTGGTGACGATGACCAGAACGGAAAAGATATAGGTGCAGATGGGATCTGCCAACTTTAACTCCGGCTGCAAAGACACAGGTTTCCATCACATCAAATGACATCAGAGGGGCATAAAATTACTTCACATTGTTGTGTTTCTATTGCACGTCCTGGGATTTAATCTAAAATAATCTCACTTCTAGAATTTAAGGTCCAGTGTGCAACTTTTAGGAGGCTTTATTGGCAGAAATTAAGTATACTGCACATAAATATGTTTGTCTTAAGTGTATAATCGCTTTAAAAGTTCTCCATACTTCATTCACTTTATGGAGAATGAATGATTAAATGGTATAAAGTCACGGGTTCAACAATGTACTGTTGGCCATTTGTGGGGAATATTAATGATAAGTTAAATTTTTTGTTTGACATACTCCATGCAAATGATTGTAGTTTGCATTTTAAAGTCAGACATGAGTGACATTATCATTTGAGCTTGTGTGCACACATTACCTTCACACTGTTCTGTGTAACAAGCTCAAACATTACTTTCAAAACAATAACTCTCTAAACTGAACCTTCCTCGACTTGGTCTCACTCGTATAAGAGGTTTATTAGAGCTTTATTTATATAGGAACTTTATTCAAATATCTTGGAAGGAAAATATAACACTTTAAAACACGCATCCTATGAATTCCAATTTATGTCCAAATAAAAAAAGTTTCTTTAACAACAAAAAGTCTATAAAACAAGTGTTGCCATACATGGCACATTATTCTTTCCAAAAAAAGCCGGGTTAGTACCTTGAAGCGGACGATGTAGGCAGCTATGAGCACACCGACACTCTGGACAAGGTCTCCCAGAGCATGTATGAACGCCGCTCTGACTGCTAAGCTGCCCTGCTGCTGACTCGACTGTGACCCTGGGGTGGCTGCCGGTCCGTGAGAGTGACCATGGCCGTGAGAGTGACCATGGCCGTGAGAGTGCATGTGACCACCTTGGTTTAATAAGAATCCCATTCTGTGGACACAAGAGAAAAAGAGTTATTTATTTCCAAGAAATAACATGATATGTATTTTTTTTGTGACTGAGAATGTGCAGTTATTTATTCATTGACTGACTGTGGTCAAACATTACACAGCCAGCTTCAGCAACTTAAAGCTATGAAGTGTGGTTTAAACAGTACTTTGTACTGTGCTGTTAAATTTTTTGCTGATACTCTACACTTGCTGGAATGTATTCAGCCTCATCATGTTGCTCTACTTCACTTCTGTATTTGTGAAATGCTTGTGCCACCAAAATTACACTGCAAAAGAAATGTAGGGGGCTGTGATTTGACTGGCGACCTTGTCCAGGGTGTACCGTGGCTTTCACCCTATGTCAGCTAAGATTGGCACCAGTGCACCCCCCCACCGCGACCCTCATGTGGAGGATAAAGTGGAAGAAGATAGATGGATGAATAGAGTGCCATCAAAAAGAATAAACCACCTGCTTTTTCTTAGTCTTTGCATATGATGTTTGCTTTTCCAATTCCAAGTCAATTATATGATCATCAGAGACCAAGGAGACACATTTAATTGAAATAGAGGCTTCACTGATAACAGTGGCACAATTGCAACTATAATGTATGGCCTGCAACCTAAGAGAGAAGCTTGTAGCACATCAATAACTACCCAGAGAGCCAGAAGAGTTAGTCAAACTCATTGAGCTGTAGCTTTGGGATTTGAATTTATACATAAATTATTTCATAAATTCTACTCCAATTCACACATTCTTGAGAAGGGCATCAAAGCTTTTTATGTTCTGTATCTTTCAGCATTTCCAACACTTGCTGCTACCTGCCTGTTACAAAGCAACCAAAAGCCTCATATGCTGTGTTTCCATCGTAATACAGTTTCAATTTGGTTCAGAACGGTGTGGTTTGGAATAGATAAGCCCTGGGTCAGGCTTGCATTTCAACTTAGAACAGTACCTTTACTTAGTAGGCGGGGCGTGATGTTGCACCGGTGCGAACAGCAAACGACAACATTGATCGTGATACAACAGACATCCAGCAGCTCTTTTTTTTCTGCTCAGTTTTCTCATATTTGTATGAGAATAGACTGCGGATGTTTGCCTCGACTTCTATGGGATATTTACATGATGTTTGTTTGTCGTACAACCAGTTGTCTGTTGTGGGTGGAGCTCCAACCTGACTGTATCATGTCATATTACTCTGGTACCCAAAGGGAAGGGTGCCAAAGAATTAGAATGGTTAATTTGGTTCAATTCCTCATGGTAACACAAAAAAAATACATACCGCACTGAACTGAACTGAACCAAACCGCTCCACTAAAGTTTTCTCTACACAAATGTTACACCAGCATTTCACTTACATCAGGTTGACAGCCACACCAACAGCTGCAGTGATGAGCATGACATCTCCATCTATGTCGAAGTCCTGGGTTACAGTCCTCTGAACTGCCTCATAGAGAAGTATGGCCGTCAGAATGTAAATGAGCACCACACTGAGGACTGCAGATACCACCTCTGACAAAAGGAAAAGACAATCAGCAGAATACAACACAACACAGAACTGTAAGCTTGTGAGTACACAATAAATGCCATGTTACCAGTATGGGCCAATTATATACAGTATATGTTATATTTATGTATGTAACAAGGTCATGTGCATTATATACAAGTGGGATCTATTTTACACTTAACTGTTTCTGTTTTTGACAAAAGGGGTTGAGATAATGTCCCTGTTTCTTTATTATAGTGAGGATGCCTCTACTCTGAACTGAACTATAACTATTTTGTTCTTGTTACCATGACGAGTGCAATTACAAACTCCAAAAGTGCCTTTTCTGCGTCAAAGTCGTTTGGCTCAGCTGCACACATTTATTGATTTACAAAGCCCTTGTTTCATAGTTTCCATGTTAGCTGCCAACCTGTTCTGTTCGATTGTTTACACAGAACGTGTTTGATTTTCAGTGGACCAAGTTGCAGTCCACCTCTTAAAGGGACATGACAGAATCCCCCTGCTGTGATCATGTTTTCCCATGATGACATTTCATATCCATCGTGCGTTGGGCAACAGCAAAAAATCATTTAGTCTGCATCTTTACTTCTCAGCCACTACAAAGCTTTGCATCTGTAATCTGAGCTGGATGAAACACTGCTGAGCACAGGCAAACCTCTGTTTGGCTCACTAAACAGAGCAGAGTGGAGACAGTGAAAGTGAAAAGAGGAAGCGTACCGAGGCGATGCAGTCCGAAGGTGAATCTCTTGGTGGGGGGCTTGGTGGAGAGCCACAGGGCCATCAACGAAAACAAAATGCCAATCACATCTGCTAGCATGTGGACGGCATCAGTCATAATGGCTAGGCTGTTAGACACGTAACCACCTGGAAATTAAAGAAAAGAGAATGTCACTTTTCGATATTTAGTGATGCAAAGATTTTGAAAACACAAAACCCAAGTTTAGGTTAGGTCGTTGGCTCTACATAGAGACACAACACAAATGAACAACTATAGAAACTGGGGAGCTCAGAGTTCAATAACAGATAATTGAATCAAAATGGAACTACTTCAATCCCGGTTCAACCTTTCAGTGTGGAGTTTGCATGTTCTTCCCGGGAGGGTTCTTTCCGGCTTCTCTGGTTTCCTCTTATAGTCCAAAAACATGCAGAGGATAACAGGACTCTAACTTGACCGTAGGTCTGAATATGAGAGTAAATGATTGTTCATCTCTGTATTTTGGCCATGTGATCTGAGTCTGGCAATTTTAACAATTACATATTTATTAAACTAACAATTAAGTTGCACTTAGATGGGTGTGGCTCCATTAAACAATAGCTTAACCTGTCATGAGCTATCAGGAAAAAAGAAGCTATTTTCCAGTCAGCACTTTTCCATTAGAAGCCACTGATTTCTAGAGGAAACAATGGTCCGCTGTATATTATGACAAAAAAAAAAAAAAAACATGTGGGGATTCTGACTGTGTTCTCCACAATTGTCACCATCACACTGTATGAAACAGGAAGTAACAGACTCTTGAAGAGTCGGTGCATTAAGGCTTGACGTCACATGATGGACCAACACAAAATCTGAGGGATTTACATCTTCTCCGTTCTCATAATCTCACAATTCCATTTGATTCAGTGAAGAATCGCAATGCATTGCATCCTCAGTGTTATTTATTAAGCACATGGCTGCTCTCACCAGTCAATACACTGTAAGCAGTCAGACATCAATTCTCTGAAGCACTCTATCAATTAAGAAATATTATAGTCTGTGATTTTGTGTCATATTTGAGCCTCCAACTAGTTGCTATCTTTCAGCCATTTGACTCTCTTCTCTTCTCTTCCTTTCACTCCTCTCACTAGAAAAAGGAGACTGTATATACTGCCAATGAATATGACATCGTACTTTTTAACTGGATATTTTTTTTGTTAAAATAGAATATTTTCAGGTGGAAAAATTGCAATGAAGCAACTTGTGTCCAAATATATAACAATATATTGTATTGTATTGTCAGTCATAGCATATTGCCACATTCGGGCCAATATATTATCTTTATATAATGGTTATGTGATGTCACTGCATCGATGCAGAATTATCCATGTCTTCATAACAATTATTAACAAAACAACAAAACTCTTATTTAAACTATTTAGACCCAAACAAGATAAACCAAATCAGGAGCTTTTCATGTAAATTTAATCATGTACCTGTGATGGACAAACTAAACGTGCCGTGTGGTTCCAGTTGTCTCTGCACCTACTTACCTATAATTTCACCAGTCATGAAGAGGAAATACAGCACAGCTGCAATGATAAGCCTCTTCATCACCTTCCTGTGCTTGATCAGCTCCCTCTTCTTAGTGCAGCTGTCACAGGGGTCCATGTTTGTCCTCGGGCTGCCCGAGCTAGAAGAGGAGTCAAGCAGGGAGTCGTCATCATCGTCTGCCACAACCAGCGTGTTCACCATCACTCCGTTGGATGCAGCCCCTGAAGGGTAGTCCGACATCTCTCCAGACACAACCACTTTCAGCTTGTTGAATTTGGGAGTCTCATCGTCCACCAGCTCTTCAGAAAAGTCAAAAGGTGCCGAGTCGCTCAGGTCCCAGTCCCTCGGCTGCCTCTTGAAGGCTGACCGCACTTTGCTGAAGAGATTCCCACCTGACATCTTTAAAGATCACGAGGGCGA